>NC_033801.1:3439758-3454560 GCF_001876935.1 Asparagus officinalis | reverse complement strand
ATCAGTGTGACCCGACCTGCCCCGTTTAATAAATAGGTAAATGCGATCCGACCCGTTTATTAAACGGGTTATCCGACCCGACCCATATAACCCGAATAACCCATTTATCAAATCTCACTTCAATGTCATGGATACTATATCCAACCATTATCTGACAAACTAAAAGACGTTCAAATGGTTTGAATCAGAAGACCACTGCCTCCTTTTTAAGTACCTGACAATTCACACACCAAATGAAGAATAATGTACTTTTTTTTTTGGGGGTAATACATGTACCAAGATGCAAACTGACATTTTGCATCACTCCTCATCAAGTATCCATTGTTTAAGTCATATATAAGCCAGCAAAAAGAACTAAAACTTTAAGTCACAAGCACACCAAAATATCTCACTTTAGAGATACCAAGTAAATAGTTGTCTTGGTTTATCAAATAATATTCTAGGTCTTCAGGTTTTTATGCCAAAAGTTATGACAGCAACAGAAAATTAACAAAAGAAAGGAATGGAAAAAATATATGCGAGCCCTAATAAGCACTCCTCTCTCAATCAAGGTCTACATGGATCAAAAAGCATATACATTACTTTAAACGAAAGAACACTGAATTCAATCAGAGATTCAAGGAAACTACTTGGAGACGTTTGAGAGAAAAACAGCAGCTGCTAGGCACTTCATAAAAAAACGAGGAATAAAACAACATCCCTCCCTCGTTCTCATAATAACTGAACAAATCTCTTAAGTATAAATGGCAATTTGCTAGTAAATGACCAACTCTGCCAAGGGAAAAAGGGAAATAATATTACTTTTTTACAATTTTGAATTGGAAAACAACGGACAGAGTGAGGAAGGCCTAGGGTTGACATTACATTCAAGTGAATCAACTAAACAATGCAAACTAGACATGACCAGATAATCACAAAAATGAGTAAAAAAAAATCTTATTTGCACAACAAATAATATTCTAGGTCAAGTACAAATTGTTATCAATTGCCAAAATAGAACAGATACCAAAATGCAAGTCAATATTTGCACAACTCCTATAAGATTCAATTTCAAGTTTACCAATTCTTCATCAAACCAGAAATGGCATAGCAAAAGCTACTTTTCAGCAACAATAATGCCGATTTGACCTTGAAAGCAAATGCTATCACTCCTGTCCAAGGAAACATATTAAAACAATCAAATTAAGAGCTTTACTTACAAATAAATCAAACCATAAAAACTTTATATATTTGATTATTCAAGTAATCGAAGTTTATACTAAGCCAATGAGACTTCATAGTATAAGAGATTCATACTTGTGTTGGCATAGATTCTCCAACATCTAATTGCATGATATCCTCGGAAAGCTCATCTAATTTTGGTTGCATGTCATCTATCATTAATAAAAAAAATAAAAAAACCAATAAGCAAATTCATAACATGTGTTCTAATGCAAAAAAATGTAAAAATTATAACATTAGTAATTGTCTACCATTGATATCATATAACCAATCATGCGTGCAAATTAAAGCCTCCACTGTTAGGCTTAAGAGTGCTACGGTTAGGGGTGGCAATTTATGACCCGACCCATCAACCCGACCCGTTTATAATGGGTATGAGTTGAATTACATGGGTTGGGTCATAAACGGGTCAACCTAAATTTACCCATTTGTTAAACAGGTCAATTCGGGTTTACTCGACTGACCCGTATAACACAAACACCGACTCGAATAAGAACCATCAACCCTTGGTCTCTCATAAACAAGCTGTAGAGAAAAAAAAGAAGAGAAGCCCTAGATTTCCCATTACGAAGTTCAAAGCGGCGAGTGGCTGCAAATGGCGAGCGGAGAGAGGTGACGAGCGTCCGGGAGTGGCGACGAGAGGCAAGCGATGACCGACGACGGTGAGCGCTTGAACTTTGCTGTAAGTTTTCATTTGACTTTCTCTTTTTCTTACCTCTATCCTTTTATTTTTTTGTCTCTAAGTTTTACCCGCAATTCTCTAGTTAAAGATGCATCAAATTCTCATTCTTGCGTCAAATTTCTATTAAAGTCTGAATCATTATCGGTTTTGATTGATGATTAAACTTTGATTTTTGTGATGAATGATAAATGTTTGTGTAGATTTGGTTGTTCTTTACGGTGAGAGCAGTGTGCCTCTCTGCCATTGAGTATATACAAATTGATGTCTTATTAATCTTGGCATTCTATTATTGTTCAAATCTTTGTGTTTTTAGCTTATCAATCTAACTTACATTAGCTTATTATTGCAGACAAAAATGTTCTTTTTTTATTCCCTCGTGTCTTAAACTTATGCAGTTTTGTATTTTTTTCACAGTTGGAGTTAAATCCTACCAATAATCCTATAGAGAATGGTTTAGAAGTGGGTTCATCTAATGAAGAAGAAGTAGAAGAAATATCTAATTCTATTCAAAAAACGTATGGGGATAACTGACAAAAAGAGAAAAAGAAGATTAGCATCTAAAGCTTGGAAAATGTTTGATCTTGTTACGATCGAGCCGGGAGGGAAACAATTATTCAGTATGTAAGAAGTGTGGAATCCAATACATCGCTGAAGGGAATGGGACGAAAAACATGTTAAGACACATGAAAAATTGTAAGAAAGCTACTAGAAAGGATATTGAGGATTTATCTAACTCAAAAGATTCTACGATGAGTTCTTCGAGATTTAATTTTGACCCGGATAAGTTTAGAGAGCTCTTAGTCTCGGCCATCATTATGCACGATTTGCCATTTTAATTTGTTGAGTATGAAGGTATTCGAACAATCTTCTCATATCTTTGTGAGGATCTAAAACACATATCAAGAAATACGGTTAAAGCCGATGTTCTTAAAATCTACGGAAGAGAGAAAAATAGGCTAAAATAAGCTTTTGAATCGATTCTGGGTAGAATTAACTTGACTTCCGATTTGTGGACATAAATAGCCACCGACGGATATATTTGTCTCACGGCACACTACATTGATCATGAGTGGAAATTACAAAATCGGGTTCTTAACTTTTCTTATATGCCACCTCCTTGTTCTGGTGTTGTTATTTATGAGAAGATCTATAAGTTGTTAGTTGATTGGAAAATTGAAAAGAAATTATTTTCTTTCACTCTTGAATGCCTCCGCAAATGATGTTTTTGTTGATTTATTGAAAAAACAAATTAATTTGAAAGAAGCACTTCTTGGGAAGGGAGAATTTTTTCATATTAGATGTTGTATTCATATCCTTAACTTGATTGTCCAAGACGGTTTAAAAGTTGATAAAATTCGAGAAAGCGTCAAGTATATAAAAGGCTCTCACATTAGAAAACAAAATTTTTGAGAATGTGTCTCTCATGAATCTTTGGAAGTGAAGAAGAGTTTAAAGCAAGATGTTCCAACAAGATGGAATGCTACTTTTCTAATGATTGAGAGTGCTTTATACTATCGTTGTGCATTTATACACATGCAATAGAGTGATTCAAACTACTCAAGACTTTGTCCATCTCAAGAAGAATGGGATAAGGCCGAGAAGGTTAAGAGGTTATTAGCCACTTTCTATAACGTCACTTGTCTTTTCTCCGGTACAAATTATCCAACGGCTAATCTCTACTTTCTTCAAGTATTTATTGTGCAACGTACTTTAAAGAGTGGGATGAAAGATAATGATGAATATGTTAAGTTAATAGCAACTAAATTGTACAAGAAATTTGAAAAATATTGGAGTGAGTATAATGTTCTATTTGCTATTGCCTGCATCTTGGATCCCCGATACAAAATACAATTTGTAGAGTTTTGCTATTATGCGCTATATGGATACAATTCTACGGAGCTTAAGAATGTGAAAGACAAGCATTTCTCTCTCTTTAATGAGTACTCGAGCAATATAGATGGTGATAGAAGAAGAAACTTGGAGAAATCAAGCAAGGATGGACCTTCTCGTGTGTATGATGACACATTTGATCAAAGATTATATTGATATCTTGAGGGTAATTTTTTTCTCAAGTAATTAGTATATCTCTTAGTTTTTATTATTTTTGTGCAATTTGCATCCTCCATTTGAATATAAAATTCTAATAGATTTTGTAGTCTAACTCAGTAAGTGTCTCGCTTAGTCAATTGTATTTACATTATTACAGTTTGCAATAACTTTTACCGTTTTACACAACAAGCTTCATAGTTGAAAGCACTTTGTTATAACTTTTGGTCGAATTAAAGGAGGGGGGGATTATTTCTTTGATGATAGAACCACAGAAATGTATTCTAGATTTCTTTTGTTTTTCTAGACTTCACGTTTTCCTGCCATTCTTTTGTTTTAAATCTAGGACGTTGGATTTCAGTATTTCAAAAAATGATGATGTCTGAGTTTGGAATAACACTGATTTGCTCATTATCGGTGTGTAGTTGTTTTTAAAGAAGGACTTGATTACAAGTCTGCAGATTACAAGTCTACACAATGACTTTAGGATTTGATTGTGACAAATTTTGTCCATACGAAATTGACTTCAATTCACAAATGACAGGAAAACGTGAAGTCTAGAAAAACAAAAGAAATCTAGAATACATTTCTGTGCTTCTATCATCAAAGAAATAATCCTCCCCTCCTTTAATTCGACCAAAAGTTTTAACAAAGTACTTTCAACTATGAAGCTTGTTGTGTAAAACGGTAAAAGCTATTGCAAACTGTAATAATGTAAATGCAATTGACTAAGCGAGACACTTACTGAGTTAGACTACAAAATCTATTAGAATTTTATATTCAAATGGAGGATGCAAATTGTAATATTACATGCAAAAATAATAAAAACTAAGAGATATACTAATTACTTGAGAAAAAAATTACCCTCAAGATATCAATATAATCTTTGATCAAATGTGTCATCATACACACGAGAAGTTCCATCATTGCTTGACTTCTCCAAGTTTCTTCTTCTATCACCATCTATATTGCTCGAGTACTCATTAAAGAGAGAGAAAAGCTTGTCTTTCATATTCTTAAGCTCCGTAGAATTGTATCCATATAGCGCATAATAGCAAAACTCAACAAATTGTATTTTGTATCGGGGATCCAAGATGCAGGCAATAGCAAGTAGAACATTGTACTCACTCTAATATTTTTCAAATTTCTTGTACGATTTAGTTGCTATTAACTTAACATATTCATCATTATCTTTCATCCCACTCTTTAAAGTACGTTGCACAATAAATACTTGAAGAAAGTAGAGATTAGCCGTTGGATAATTTGTACCGGAGAAAAGACAAGTGACGTTATAGAAAGTGGCTAATAACCTCTTAACCTTCTCGGCCTTATCCCATTCTTCTTGAGATGGACAAAGTCTTGAGTAGTTTAAATCACTCTATTGCATGTGTATAAATGCACAACGATAGTATAAAGCACTGTCAAGCATTAGAAAAGTAGCATTCCATCTTGTTGGAACATCTTGCTTTAAACTCTTCTTCACTTCCAAAGATTCATGAGAGACACATTCTCAAAAATTTTGTTTTCTAATGTGAGAGCCTTTTATATACATGACGCTTTCTCGAATTTTATCAATACATCCATGGACTTCTTTTAAACCGTCTTGGACAATCAAGTTAAGGATATGAATACAACATCTAATATGAAAAAATTCTCCCTTCCCAAGAAGTGCTTCTTTCAAATTAATTTGTTTTTTCAATAAATCAACAAAAACATCATTTGCGGAGGCATTCAAGAGTGAAAGAAAATGATTTCTTTTCAATTTTCCAATCAACTAACAACTTATAGATCTTCTCATAAATAGCAACACCAGAACAAGGAGGTGGCATATAAGAAAAGTTAAGAACCTGATTTTGTAATTTTCACTCATGATCAATGTAGTGTGCCGTGAGACAAATATATCCGTCGGTGGCTATTTATGTCCACAAATCGGAAGTCAAGTTAATTCTACCCAGAATCGATTCAAAAGCTTATTTTAGCCTATTTTTCTCTCTTCCGTAGATTTTAAGAACATCGGCTTTAATCGTATTTCTTGATATGTGTTTTAGATCCTCACAAAGATATGAGAAGATTGCTCGAATAACTTCATACTCAACAAATTGAAATGGCAAATCGTGCATAATGATGGCCGAGACTAAGAGCTCTCTAAACTTATCCGGGTCAAAATTAAATCTCGAAGAACTCATCATAGAATCTTTTGAGTTAGATAAATCCTCAATATCCTTTCTAGTAGCTTTCTTATAATTTTTCATGTGTCTTAACATGTTTTTCGTTCCATGATTCCCTTCAGCGATGTATTGGATTCCACACTTCTTACATACTGAATAATTGTTTCCCTCCCGGCTCGATCGTAACAAGATCAAACATTTTCCAAGCTTTAGATGCTAATCTTCTTTTTCTCTTTTTGTCAGTTATCCCCATACGTTTTTTTGAATAGAATTAGATATTTCTTCTACTTCTTCTTCATTAGATGAACCTACTTCTAAACCATTCTCTATAGGATTATTGGTAGGATTTAACTCCAACTGTGAAAAAAATACAAAACTGCATAAGTTTAAGACACGAGGGAATAAAAAAAGAACACTTTTGTCTGCAATAATAAGCTAATGTAAGTTAGATTGATAAGCTAAAAACACAAAGATTTGAACAATAATAGAATGCCAAGATTAATAAGACATCAATTTGTATATACTCAATGGTAGAGAGGCACACTGCTCTCACCGCAAAGAACAACCAAGTCTACACAAACATTTATCATTCATCACAAAAATCAAAGTTTAATCATCAATCAAAATCGATAATGATTCAAACTTTAATAGAAATTTGACGCAAGCATGAGAATTTGATGCATCTTTAACTAGAGAATTGCGGGTAAAACTTAGAGACAGAAAAATAAAAGGATAGAGGTAAGAAAAAGAGAAAGTCAAATGAAAACTTACAGCAAAGTTCAAGCGCTCACCGCTGCCGGTATCGTTGCCGCTCTCCACTCGCCGCTCACCACTGTTCTCCGCTCGCTGCCGCTCTCCCTGATTGCAGGGGGCATCTATGATTGCAGGGGGCATCAATCATTACTTGGAACAAGTCAGGAGCTATGTCCATCTCTCCCTGTTTGCAGGGGGCATCTATGATTGTGTTGTAGGTGACAACACATCTGGCTCACATCCAAACCCCTTCATCTTCTTGTACAACTCAAAGTTCCAACTTGGTATCGCCAACAATGCAGAAACCACGAAGAAGAGTGTTGAAGGAGTATACAACGGGTTTGCATCCTAACTCAGGCAATTTGTGGAGCAACTGAGCTGCTTCGACTACCCTCTTCTTCAGACATAGACCACGAATAATGCAATCGTAGGTAACAACAGAAGGCGTGATGCCATCATCAGCCATCTGTTGAAGCCACTTGGGAGTTCGGCCTACATCTCCTTTCCTGCAAAGACCATGCATTGTGGTGGTATACGAAAAGAGGTCAGGCTTTTGGCACATCCTTCGTTCTGTGGAGCAACTCAAGTGCCAGGCTTGCGTTCCCAGAACCACACAGACCCTTAATCAGAGTGTTGTAAGTGGCGGTACCGGGTTCACAACCCCAGTGAGGCATTTCATCGAACAGCTTCGCTGCGTCGTCGACCGTCTTCGGTTTGCGGAGACCACCGATAACGATGTTAAAGAACGGGACATCCATATTCACACCACGCTTCAGAGCTGACCCAAAGACGCTGAAACCGAGGTCGATGCGGTCCGTACGGGTGCGGGTGCCGATGAGGATTCCGTAGGTGAATGTGTCAGGGGTGATGCCATCGACCCGACTCACGGCGTCGCAGAGAGAGAGAGAGAGATGGGTAAGTGGGAGCGCTGCTTCATTCGGCCGATTGAAGTCAAGAGCAGGTTGAAGGAGTAAATGGGACTCTTGGGATCGGCATCCAACATTTTGATGGAAGAAATCGAGAGCCTCTCCGATGGTGAGACTCCCCAGACCGACATCGACCTTTCACTACATATTGTAATCTTGTGCTGAGAACGAGAGAGGAGGAGGAAGAAGGGATCTTCATCATCAGAAATTATTCGATATAGCCGAGCAAATGGGTCTCTCTGTAATTTGGTTCCTTGTGAGGGTTAAACATGTAAAATTCGTTATATGAGCTTTCTGATCATGACACGAGCAGTAGCCGTTGTGGTGAGTCCTTGTCGTCTTGTGTCAGGTACCTCTCAATTTTTTATACATTTTTTAATATTTCCCTCAATATCATTATAATCGCCAACTAACCTCCCAAATAATGACATGTTTAGACTGGGTATTTTTTTTTTTTTGCGATAATAACCCTTAATCCTTTAAATTAAAATAATGACATGTTTAGAAAAGTCCGCAGTTTTGACTTGAAAAGTACACGTCGAAACTCTTCAGCAATCGGAAATTAATCAAGGGTGACACTAGGGACACACTCCCAACCACATCTCCAACCACACCTCCTCTCTCATTTGCTACAGTGCACCGGGCCCGAGATGTGGTTGGGGGTGTGCGCCTATCATTTTCCATTAATCAATGGAGAAGCCCACCCAGGTAATTGTTGCATCCTTCGCTTTTCAGAGTCGTACTCGTTTACTTTCAATTTATTCGAAGTTTTATTTCTTCACCATCGGAAATTAATTACTCGTTTTTAGGGCACTTTACAAAATTTCAAATCAGATCTTTATTTACAACTAATGCATGTTGGATCTCCATTATTTTGCGTTTCATTTGTGTAGAGCTTAACTAACAATTAATGAAGCTGGATATATATGGAGGTAAAATAAAAATATCCTCGTCCTTCTCCAATTGCCAAAAGCCTTTTCCTTTGGACATCGTCTCATCTCCTTCTCTGGGTCACCAATTAATAAGAATTTATCAAGTATTCCAGTGTTTTATTATAGCCAATA
Organism: Asparagus officinalis; assembly: GCF_001876935.1. Taxonomy (NCBI): domain Eukaryota; kingdom Viridiplantae; phylum Streptophyta; class Magnoliopsida; order Asparagales; family Asparagaceae; genus Asparagus; species Asparagus officinalis. The sequence continues at coordinate 3,445,700 of NC_033801.1, read as the reverse complement.
AACTAAAACAACGGTTATTTCCAGAATCTATCAGTGTGCATACACTTAACACTAGCACACTTCACAGGCCGAAGACTGCATTGAGACTTGAGAGATGAAGAAAGGGTGATAAAACAGTAGAAACAAGTACAGACGAGAAATGACCAAAATCATAAGCTCTCGCAACATCATCGCCTCATCATATACTGTGTTTTGCATAATTTAACTCGTCCACGAAACATATTGAGAACTAAAATTCAACAAGGATTCATCGTTCTATGCATCTTTTCTACATCAACAAATCTTCCATCCTGTCGCAATCCAACTAATACAGTATTATAGTTCTCAGTCATGTGCTTCACCCTTCCACCTGGCATCTCAGTGAAAATCTTCATTTATACTTTGATATTTGAGGTATCTATCCACTGATCAAAGTGTTGTAACTATGAGGATTAAGCTTCAAACCCCGAGCAAGCATGGAACTAACGGCCATCAATGACTCTTCAAATCGACCTTCTTGGCAATATCCATCCAATACAGCATGGGACGAGATTATGTTAGGTTGTTGTTTACGTAATTCATCAGTCATCCCGTGTTTGTATATATAATTCATCAGTAAGTTGACTGTCGCAACATCTGGTGAAATATCATGATGAAGCATCTCTTGAAAGACTCTGATGGCTTCCTTCCAATTATCAAGAAGACAATAGCCGTGGATAACGGTAGTATATGTGATAACATCCGGTACAATGCCCGCACCAACCATTTCTTGGAGTAACTCGCGAGCTCTACCCATTTCGCCATGCTTGCAAAGGGTATCTATGATTGTGTTGTAGGCGACTATATCTGGCTGACAACCAAACCTTTTCATCTTTTGATGCAACTCAAGTGCCATCTTTGTATTCCCAGCAACGCACAACCCATGAATAAGAGTGCTGAAAGAGTAAACGTCGGGCATGCATCCCAGCTCAGGCATTTTCTCGAGCAACTGAGCTGCTTCGCGCACCCTCTTCTTCGCACAGAGACCGTGAATAATGCAATTGTATGTCACCGCAGTCGGTGAAATCCCATCATCAGTCATTTGCTGAAGCAAATCGCGAGTTCGGTCCACATCTCCTTTCTTGCAAAGGCCTCGTATTACAGTGGTATACGTAATAAGGTTGGGCTTGCATGCGCCTCCTGGCGCCGCTTTCCTCATTTTGTGGAGCAAGTCAAGTGCCGAGCTCATATTCCCCGTGTCACACAAACCCTTGATCAGGGTGCTGTACGTGACGGTACCGGGTTCACAGCCCCACTGAGGCATTTCATCGAACAGTTTGACTGCGTCATCAACCCTCCTCGCTTCGCAGAGGCCATTGATAAGTATGTTAAAGAACGGGACATTGACGCTCCGCCCACGCTTCAGAATTGATCCGAAGACGCTGAAGCTGAGATCAACACGGTTCATGCGAGAGCAGACGTCGATCAGGATGCCGTAGGTGAAGGTGTCGGGAGAGATGCTGGCGACCCGACGCATGGTGTCGAAGAGAGAGATGGGTACATGCAAGTGCCGCTTCATTCGCTTTATTGAAATGAAGAGGAGGTTGAAGGAATAAATGGGCGGCTTGGGGTCGGCCTCCAACATTTGATGGAAGAGATTCAAAGCCTCTTTGATGTCGAGGTTCCCCGATCGACATCGATCTCTCACTGTATCTTGCAATTTTCTACTGAGAGCGAGAGAGGAGGAGGAGGAGGAGGAGGAGGAGGAGGAGGGGATCTTCATAAAAAAGTATTCAAATTTGGCGCGTTCTGGAGGAGCGGAGAAGTATAAGAGGTTATTTAAGTAGTGGTCCCTCGCATCTCCAATAATTTTATATTAGTCCCTCAGATATTTGAACTCACTCGTTAGCTAAGGGGTCATGCAAATTTGGTCACTCAGAAACTAGAATACTCCCCTAGTACTTCTTCCGAGTCATTTGCCTCAGCTAATGTTTTCTTTTAGGGTTACTTGCAGCTTGACACACTAAAGTTTACATCTTTTTTAACTCTGATACCCCCAATATGTTTTTCGACAATTTGATACCTCAAGGTTTACATCTTCTTTAACTTCGATACACTACTATCTTTTCTGACACTTTGAAACCCAAAATTTGCGTAATTTTTAAGTTTAATACCTAAAGTTTCCATATTATTAGCTTTGATACCTTAAAACTAAACACATTTTTTAACTTTGATACTCCAAATACGGGGCATCAACATGTCAAAAATAAAACCCTGATATGTACTGTCGATCCGATTCATGGCGTTGAAGAGAGAGAGATGGGTAAATGGAGGTGCTGCTTAATTCGCTTGATCGAAGTGCAAAGGAGGTTGAAGGAGTAAAAATGAGGTTTGAGATCAGCATCCAACATTTGATGGAAGAGAGATGGCGCACGAGAGTAGGGAGAAGAAGCAGCAGGCACGATTCCATATATTAATAAGACCAAGGCTATTACGAATAGGACTCAACGAGGGTAAACAAGTCGAACATTAGTTAGTTAGGGGCATATGTGCTACTGCTAACATAATCATTGGCGGATCTACACAGTGTCCAGAGGTATCACGAGACACCACTGGACTATCTATCTTTAAAGGCATATTTATTCATTTTTTACTTGTATTTACTATTTAGAACACTACCGATGAAGATAAATTTATGAAATTATTAATATAGATCCATATACAACCGTGATAAGTTATATGCGGACACCACTGAGACAAAAATTCTAGCTTCATTACTGAATAAAATAGTTGACGGACCATAAATGTAAAAATTCTTAGTCGCACCATGCAACAAGGGATAAATATGCTATTAACCCAAAAAAAAAATTGTTACCTAAAAACTTAATTAATCACCTTAACCTAAGCTGGGGTTGCTTATTTCATTAGCAAATAGTGCCTCATTAGTGGAAATCTAGGTCCAATTTGAATTAACGTTGCAAGTAACCAAGGGTGCATAAGACAAGGCAGGGCTTAAAGGTACTACTGGGCTTAGCTACGTCTAAAATTGCCCCACTTCAAGATTTGGCCGACGGATCGCAGCCCAAAAAATAGTGTTGCTCGCATCTCAATCTCAAAACTCTCGAGTACAGAACTCGTCAGATGCAAGCAAGGAAACCCACATCAAGCAGGACAAAACAAAAGCACGGATGCTGCAACCAGCCGGCCAATCAAAAGCACCAATATTAATTCACTCCAGCTAACGAGCGGCAAGAAAATAATGTTGCTCATATCTCAATCTCATATCTCTAATAGAACTACAGAACTTGCCGGATGCAGGGAAATCCACAACAAGCAAAGCAATTAAAACAAAAGCACATACATTGTAACCAGCCGGCCAATCAAAAGGCCGAACAGTACTCCAACAGACGGAGAATGATGCCTCATTATACTAAAATCATACAGTATCAGACTGAGCAAACAATCGCCTTGCTACTCGATAAGACGCTATAAATATCCAAACAAGAAAGCAAGTAAGCAAACAACAGCGAGAGAGGAAGATAAAGAAACGGCTTCTCCTGTAATGAGAATGATGATGATTATGATCGTGCTCGTGTTTGCTGAAGGAATCTCTGGGTATGAAACAACATGTGGAGGAGTTACTGCAGACGGTTTCGAATGCAACCTAGGAGTTCCCCAACATGACTGTATTTATTGCTCGAATGAGGCGACGAGCGATCTGAGATCGAAATGTGGGAGTGACGGAGGAGTTTCTGTTTGGCCGTGGTGCACTGTCAGGCTTGCTGCGCGCTAGGCTTAAAATTTTTAACTTGTTCAACTATCGCTTTGTCCTTTTGATCTTATTTCTTTGTTGTTGCTTTGGCTTTGCTTTTGAGATCATGTTTGTGCGCCTTCATGTAGTAATGAACGAACTTTGGGTTTGAATTTGATTCTAGTTATGTTTTCTGAAGGGTTAATTCCACATAGAGCCTGTCAGTGTCGCTCTTTATAGACTGTACCTCCATAGTTCCATTTTGGCGGATAAACCCTTTGGTGAATTGTTTTTTGGACCCCTTTACCCTGTGCGAAATTTCGGCAGATAAATGAAATTTGAGTTTCAATCTGGTTTGGTATATGTTATGAAAGTGTTCGGCTCCAAATCTATATTATTGGCAGATTTACCTTCTAAATCTGGATATTTGCTAATGTACTCCTACATTCTTTGACATCAACCCATAGAATCCCCCAAAAACCTCATAAACATTCAAAATCTAAAACGTGCCAACAGAAACATCCCTCTCTTTATCTCCATTCGTCTCCTCCTCCTTCCTCTTCGTCCTCTTGTTCAACTCAAAGCCCTATACCCACTTCCTCTATGTCCTTGATTACCTCATCAGCAGCCACGGCTAGAAATTTGATTCACTTGTAGCTGAGAAAGAGATGTCCGTTGGAAACCGAGTAGTGATAAATATACTACAAAGTTATACAACTCTTGTACTGTTACATGAAAATAGGCCAGACCCTTTCTGTAAATTGCAAAGAAAGATTTGAAGGAATTTCAGCATCAGCAGCAGAATCAGGAAAAACAGCCAGGGGTCGACCGGTCCGGTCCGACCGGATTCGGCACTAAGAGGTCGGTCGACCGGCCGGTCGACCGAACGGCTCTCTGCGCATGTCTTATCCGGGGTTCTGCTGGAGTGTGGTCGGTCGACCGGTCTCGTCGACCGGAATTGATCGGCGTCGACCGACCCGGTCGACCGACGAAGCGCCGGTTTCAGTTGGTGCAGGTTCCTAAGACCCCCGTTCTCGCCTTCGGCGCAGTTGTATAAATACCCTAAACTCGTTTTGGGTTAGAGTTTGGCGCGATTTGAGCGGCGAGCCAAAGGAGATTGAGGCTTCTATTGTTGGAGTCCCTATTTGAGAGATCTTTGGTCTTATTTGAGGTTTTGGGGAGATTTGTAACCCTAAGCTTGTAGCTCCCCTTTGATTTGATAGTAAAGCTTCCCTCTCCTTGCCGCGCTGTGACTGGCAATTGCCGAACACCGATATCGTGCTTGTGTATGTGTGCTTGCATTGGTTTGTGTCTACTATTGTCTTGTGTGTGCCTTCGATTTGTCAATTTAGGGCTTCCGCGGCGCACAACAAAATTGTGTACGAGTTTTTGTGGATTCCACTTCTTTGGTTCTAGTATTACAACTTACAAGAGTAGTACAATTCTTATAGTGTACTTGTCATTTTCCTTACCCTACAAGAAGAGAAGAGGAGATGAGGAAGAAATAGATGGAAGAAGAAATTAGGGAGAAGAAGAGGAGAAAGAAAGTTTTTATTTTTTTAGTTATGAATATAGTTACGACTAATTAACTAGGGTATGTTTGTCATCATTACTTACTTTTTATAAATGTAGCACGACTTTAGGGAATACACTATATTACCTTACATTTTTTTGTCTTTTTTTATTTTTATTTTTATTTATTTATTTATTTATTTATTTTTTTTTTTTTGGGGGGGGGGGCAATTAAATTTAAACCTAAGAAAGAGGTAACATGTCAAAGTAGTCCTCTCTATCCCAGAAAAAAAACGCATTTTGGGCCTACATAAATCCCATGTCTACCATATTTGCTGATTTACCATTCAAATATGCAAATATCTATTTTATCCTACGAAATTTAAAGGTTTTCAACAAGAGAGGTATAAATATTACTATGGAAGAATCTAGGGGTAAATTAGGAGATGTTGATGGCTGATATCAAACAGTCAATGAGATTGAAGTGATATGGTTGACGGAAGTACTCTAACTCTCTAAATATTTTGTTCTAAGTCAAATATGCAAATATCTATTTTATCCTACGAAATTTAAAGGTTTTCAACAAGAGAGGTATAAATATTACTATGGAAGAATCTAGGGGTAAATTAGGAGATGTTGATGGCTGATATCAAACAGTCAATGAGATTGAAGTGATATGGTTGACGGAAGTACTCTAACTCTCTAAATATTTTGTTCTAAG
>NC_033801.1:3436435-3437832 GCF_001876935.1 Asparagus officinalis | reverse complement strand
TATGGAAAAATCTCAAAAAAAAATACTCCTCCATAAAAAGCAATTAAATTTAAACCTAAGTATGGAAAAATCTCAAAAAAAAATACTCCTCCATAAAAAGCAATTAAATTTAAACCTAAGAAAGAGGTAACATGTCAAAGTAGTCCTCTCTATCCCAGAAAAAAAACGCATTTTGGGCCTACATAAATCCCATGTCTACCATATTTGTATGGAAAAATCTCAAAAAAAAATACTCCTCCATAAAAAGCAATTAAATTTAAACCTAAGAAAGAGGTAACATGTCAAAGTAGTCCTCTCTATCCCAGAAAAAAAACGCATTTTGGGCCTACATAAATCCCATGTCTACCATATTTGCTGATTTACCATTCAAATATGCAAATATCTATTTTATCCTACGAAATTTAAAGGTTTTCAACAAGAGAGGTATAAATATTACTATGGAAGAATCTAGGGGTAAATTAGGAGATGTTGATGGCTGATATCAAACAGTCAATGAGATTGAAGTGATATGGTTGACGGAAGTACTCTAACTCTCTAAATATTTTTGTTCTGCGATTGTTCCTTTGACGATCAAGTCAGTAAATTGCTTGAGTGAAGAAGTAACTGAACTGTAGAAGTTCTTAAGCACAGTGGGTAAAGATAAATATATTACCTTATTGTTGAAAATAATATCATTATTTATAGTGGTAGTAGAGGGGTGGTATGGTAACTGTGGGTTGACGTCCAAGTCAGCATCCGCTTTACAGGTGTCGACTGACAAGTGGAGGAGAGATCACTTTGACATTTAATGTGAAGTGATTGGGGTGTGCGGTGCCGACGTGGTCAGATATGTCATAAAGACTATTAGGTAAAGAAAAATGATACCACTGATCATGCATTTAATAACATTTATTGTGAGGTGATTGGCTGTCAGTGCGTGGGAAGGGGCTCGAGGCCCGAGGTAGTCGTCACCTTTCTACTCGTCCGGTAAAAGGTCGAAAAGTACCGTCTGCCCTTGCGAGATGTCGGCCGAATGGTCGGTCGAGTAGGTTGGTCAAGAAATCGGCCTAGCCAGGGGTCGACATGTAATGCCTTTCGAGTCGCCCTCATGAGATATCGGTGTATCGAGTCGTCCGATTTGTGTCTTTGATTTTCTTGATGTGAAGAGCTGACTCGATTACGCATAATGTGGGACACTTGTCTGCTATTGATTGGAAATTACTTTTCAGCATTAAAACAGTTGTAACAGGAGATATGAGAATTAAGCGTAAATCCGCAAATAGGATCGATTTGGGATATATAGGCAAAAACCCTTCTCGGAACTTTAGGCGATTGGTTCAGATTTTTTTTCCGAAGTTTTGATTACAACCCAGTGTAATATTTTAGTGGTGCACGTCCAATGTATTAATGATGCGCCA
>NC_033801.1:3433616-3436425 GCF_001876935.1 Asparagus officinalis | reverse complement strand
CATCAATGCGACATAGTAAGATCACCGTGCATCTTCTTTGAAAAGTAAGAACACAACTGTTGCTTAATAAATTTAAGTCTGATTTTTATTCACAACTGTTGAATAAGGGATTTATATTGTTTTGTGTTCATTTATGTAGAGCTAACTTAAAGATAACAAAACTGTACAGAGGTGAAACCCCAAAAACAACCCAAGCCTGCTTCTTTTTCCATAAGCTTTTCCCTGTGGATATAGTTAATTTCAATAGTCTATTGGCGTGCATACACTTGACATATAGAAGACAACGTAAAGGAATGAATGAATAAAGGGTGATAAGAACAATGTAAAATATTTCAAAGTAGAACTGACCAAAGCATAAGCTTTAAGCAAATTCATTACCTCATCATATATAATGTCATTTGCATTATTCAACTCATTATAAAATTATTGAATATTTGAGGGATAAATCTGCAATTAACCCAAAACAATGTTACCTAAAAACGTAATCGCTTAACCTAAGCTAGTCATGTTGCTTACTTCATTAGCAAATAGTGCCTCATTAGTAGAAAGCAAGGTCCAATTTCAATTAAACTAAGCATTTGAACAAAGGAACAAGTATCCAAAGGTGCATAAGCCAAGAAAGGGCTTCAATTATTACTGTACTTAATTACATCTCAATCTCATAACTGTAATAAAACTACGAAACTTGCCGGATGCAGAGAAAATCATAACAAGGATAGCAAAACAAAAACTCGCAGCCAGCCGGCCAATCAGAAGGCCAAACAGTCTCCAACAGCCGGAGAATGATTCATCATTATACTAAAATTAATCTAACAGTGTCAGGCTAAGCAAACAATCACCTTGCTACTCGATAAGCCGCTATAAATACCCAAACAAGAAAGCAAGTAAGCGAACAACGACGAGAGAGGAAGATAAAGAAATGGCTTCCCCTGTAATGAGAATGATGATGATTATGATCGTGCTCGTGTTTGCTGAAGTTATCTCTGGATATGAAACTACATGTGGAGGAGTTATTGTAGACGGTTTTGAATGCAACTTAGGAGTGTTGGATTTTTTGATCAGAACCGCTTTCCAAAATGAATTTTCAATATATATATATATATATATATATATATATATATATAGCTACAAAACAGGTATTTTATTATATTGGTTAAGATATTAACAAGATAAATAATAATAAATTTTGAATTTATAACTTGATTGCTATTTTTTAGAATATGTATTCCTACTTTAAAGCGGAGATATCAGCAATAATCAATCCAGAATCACCTTGTTACACCGCATGCAAGAGTTGTCAAAGAAAGGTTTTTGTTGAAGACAGCATAGCTAACTGCAACAATTGCAATACTGAAGATGCGGAATGGGAAATAAAGTAAGTTTTAAATTTTATTTATAATAAAAATAAAAATAACATTAAATTTTCACATCAAGGTACCTTATGCGATTGGAAGTTAAAGATCATATCGACAAGGCATATGTTACACTTTTCGATGAAGCTCGGTTTCTAACTGGTTGTTCAGCTGAAGAATATGTAGATTCATTTGATGAAGAAGGAAAGGTAATATAACATTATTTATTTCAAATATATAAAAGCTTTTTTCCATAAAATTAGTAAATTATTAAAATAGAAAAATGACCATAAATATAATGCAGGAGCACTTATCACCTATGTACCAGAAAATGATGAGCTGTTGCGACAAAGAATATCTTTTCTTGGTAAAAATGAACAGGAAAGATGAAGAGAAAAGAATTGAAGGAAGAATAACCGCTCAAGAAATATGCAGCCCAAACAATTTCGAACCAATAAAATGTGATGAAGATGAAGATTCAAAGGACATTTCACTGAAGCGAAAGAGTATGACAAGCCTGAAAAAAGATATGAACAAAAGAAAGTTCATGAATAATAAAAATATTAAAATAGAAAGTGAGAAGTGATACATCATTTATAGCATTATGATGAATACGCTTAATTATGTTTATTTAAACTATTATGTCGAGGATATTGACAATGAAAATTTTTCTGGTAATTTGCTTTTTTCTTCAATTGGGAAGCCATCAACCTGCAAGTTGGCAATAGCTTTATTGATCACTTTTCCAATAAGATTTTTCTATTTTTATAGTAAAGAATATACAACTAATTTGATTCGGTGTTATTTGCAATGAGTTTATGTGAGGTTCACTGATTTTTGCAGTCATCTATTACTTGCATGCTTTTGTCAAGTGGTGGTATCATTTAACTTTGACGTTAAGTCTGTAGTGTTAATGTTTTTAGTTTTTAATAGAATTCTCCTTTCATTTTTATTTGGATTTGTTATTTTATTCAGGCGTTTGTTAATTTTGAGTTTTAACAAAGTAGGTTTTAAATATTTATGTGGGAATCATAATTTGGTGAGTAAAAATTACTTGGTGTACAAATATTTAAACTCATGCAGTTTCTTAATATGCATCACGTGCAACGCACGTACGGTATACTAGTTATACTAAAATTAATCTAACAGTGTCAGGCTAAGCAAACAATCACCTTGCTACTCGATAAGCCGCTATAAATACCCAAACAAGAAAGCAAGTAAGCGAACAACGACGAGAGAGGAAGATAAAGAAATGGCTTCTCCTGTAATGAGAATGATGATGATTATGATCGTGCTCGTGTTTGCTGAAGTTATCTCTGGATATGAAACTACATGTGGAGGAGTTATTGTAGACGGTTTTGAATGCAACTTAGGAGTGTTGGATTTTTTTATCAGAACCGCTTTCCAAAATGAATTTTCAATATATATATATATATATATATATATATATATATATA
>NC_033801.1:3412386-3433606 GCF_001876935.1 Asparagus officinalis | reverse complement strand
ATAAGAAACTTAGTGGACGTCCACTTAAGTTGACAGAAGTTTTGCTCTATATATATATATATATATATATTAATTATAATACTTTTCATAAATACTTAGTAGTCTAGTGGAAAGTTAAAGTTTTGGTGTTTCAAAAGGTCCTTTGTTCGAGGCTTGCCAACAGCAAACCAAGAAGTGTTTTATTTTAATTAATCTCTCATAAGTTCTAGTGGGCCGTGGGCCAATGGGCCGGGGATCGGGACTAATCGAGTTAAGATGATAAGTGACGCTTTGTGAGGCGCATTTTGCACTTCGCACGGAGGCATCGGGGCTAGGTGGCGCCACGAAGGTTGTCTCGCAGGCTGCTTCGCAACATGCAGACGAGCTATGCATTCGCACGAGGGTGTGACCCTAGAGTTCTCAAGATCAGACGACGCTCCTCTATTTGACGAGGTTTGTCAATTGGTTGACAAGGTTCACCTGTTCGATGAGGTTTGCCCGTTCGACGAGGTTCGCCCGTTCGATGAGGTTCGTCCTATTGACGTTCGCCCGTTCGATGAGGTTTGTCCTATTGACGATGTTCGTCTGATTTGCTGAGACGCGATCCTCGCGTTGCAAAGTAACGCATCCATGATTGCCTTAATTTCAGGCATTATTGCGTGCAGTAGTTACAACAACATTTAAATTAATTGATGTTACAATCATAATTGTCATTGTGATTTGTAACGGTCACATTGATTATGGGTGACTTTTGAGCTAGCTTTGGAGCCCTAACTATAGCGCCCCTTGGGGCAGCTCTTGGAGACACGGATGTTAGAGCTCTTATACACACGAAATATATTGAGTTGTTGTGCTGCTACTGCTGAAACTGTGCTCGAACGAACTTTCCCTTAAACCAAAAGATTTTGAACCAAAATGTTCTGAGATCGAGGAGATATTTGCCTTGACCAAAAGATCTTATAGATCAAGGAGATCTTGACAGTACTAGGTTGGTACACACCAAAGTACTGTATTGTTGTTCCTGAAAGCAGTTTGGCCTTAGAATCCTTGCACTGGAGTAGACCAAATATTGCTTTAAGCATAGCATTTCACAAACGCACAATAGATAATTTTAAAAAGTTTAAATTTACAGCATATCAATTTTTACTGTTTCATTTCAGATTTAATCACAATCTCCAACAATCTTAAAGCAATATATCTGATCTATTATGGATCCCGCGAGGACACTTAGAGTGGATTGTCTCAAGTTAGAGAATTTTGACGGATCCAACTTTAACGCATAGCGTCAGAAAGTGATCTTCGGGATGCAACTCCTGAAAATCTACTATGTGGTTTCTGAGGAGAAACCCGACTTTGAAGATTCTGAGTCTGAAGCTTCTTAGGCTAAATATGATTATTTCTGCAGGAGTTATCTCCTTAACTGCCTGGCCGATCATCTGACTGATGCTTACACCAACAAACCCTCTTCAAAAGAAATCTGGAATGCTCTGGAGGACCAATATAAAGATGAGGAGAAGCTGTCCAAGTCTCACCTCATTGATAAGTTTCTGGACTTGAAGTTCAAAGATGACACTGAGGTTTTGCCTCAAGTCAAAGAACTTGAAAATCTTGTTATGAAACTGAAGGATGAACAGATCAATCTTTGTCAAACCTTTATTTATGGTGCAATTGTTAACAAGCTTCCTCTATCTTAGATGACATTCTATATGGACATTCGAAGAAGGAAAAGATAGGTGACTATGTCTGATTTGAAGAGGTTCATTCGGATCGAGGACGAGATACGAACTCGTATGAAGGATGAGCTCCTTGCTAAACAGAAGTCGTTTGCTAACATGATGGCTGCTAACTCTAAGAAGTGTACTAGTTCTTCTTCAAGAAGAAGAAAAAGTCATTTAATAAAAAGAAGAACCAAAACCCAAAGAATCTAAATATTTAAAAGAAAGATTTCAAGAAGAGCGGCAAATTCTTTAACTGTGGGAAGCAAGGACATTTTACCAAGGACTGCAAAGCACCAAAGAAGGGAGCAACGCATAATGTTAATCAAGTTGACAATTGTGTGGCTATACTCTTCCAAGTGACAACTCCCAACAACGTCTCTGATTGGTGGGTAGATACAGGTGTTACCTGTCATGTCTGCTCCAACAGAGATTTATTCTCTTCTTATGTTGCTGTCAAAGAGAACGTATAAATCACTAATCGTTTTGTGGTTCCTGTTCTTGGAACTTGGACTGTGGTGCTAACTCTTTCTTCAGGAAAAACTCTCACATTGAATGATGTAAAACATGTTCCCTCAATTATAAAAAAAACTTAGTCTCTGAAAGCCTGTTGTGTGACGCAGGTATAAGATTGGATTTTCAAGGAGGAAAGGCTGTGTCATCTTTTAATAAAATATATTTTGGCAATGCATATCATACTTATGGCATGCATAAGATCAGTACTATTATATCCAACTCAGTTGTAAATGAAGTATCATCTTCTGCTTACTCCTCTGTATTATGGCATAATAGGATGGGACATGTAAATTATAGAAAGTTGTCCATAGAGAAATTAGGATTACTTCTAAAATATGGGGATAACAAATCTGAGAAGTGTGAAATTTTCGCAAGCGAAGCTGATAAGGAAGCCCTTCCCAAGTGTCACAAGGAGTACTAACCTCACTGCTGGATTTTCATCTTTTAGCGACGAAAATTTTCGTCGCTAAAAGTTAATATTCCGTCGCTAAAAGTTTTAGCGACGGACAAAATAAAATTCTGTCGCTAAAATTCCGACACTACATTTAGGGTCCCTAAAAAGTGTATTAGCGACGGATTTTCCATCGCTAATTATCAGCGACGGTATATTAGTGACGATCAGTTGGTCGTTATTTAAAAACTAAAAAAATAATAAAAAACTTATTAGCGATGGAAATTCCGTCGCTAATAGTTTTTTAGCAACGGAAATTCCGTCGCTAATAGTTTGTTTTTATAATGTTATATTTTCTTCTCGTTCATGTTTTTCGTTGCTAAAAAAGTTTTAGCAACGGAATTTCCATCGCTAAATACATATTTAGCGACGGAATTTTCGTCGCTTAAAAGTAACAATTTTTAAAAAATATTTTGAAAAATATTTTAAAATTTTAAAAAACCCTGTATAATATCGATAATAATTTTAAAAAACCTGTTCAATCAGCAGTATAATATTCAATCTCACGCATATATCACACATTTATTTCAATAAAAGCAAATAAAAGTTTCTCGACAGGTACATAATAAATATTGTTTATACAACACAAGAAATTGTTTTCAAAGTTATATTAAGGACAATCAATCCTGCTGATCATCATCATCCTCAACACCAGCTGCATTATGACTACCTCCGGCTACATCTTGTGAAGAAGTCCCAGCCTGTAAATATAAATCAAACGTTAACTAGGGTGTGTAACCGTTAATAAGAGTGCAAATATAAATATAATTCTCCCAACACCACAACACAATACCACAACACAATACAACACAACACCACAACACAACAACATAACGTAATACAACACAACACCACAACACCACAACGCAATACAACACAACACCACAACACCACAACACAACAACACACAACACAACACAACACTACACTGCACAACACATCACCACACAACACAACCCTAACCCTAACCCTAACCCTAATCCTAACCCTAACCCTCGTCTAACCCAAACCCTAACCCTAACCCTCGTCTAACCCAAACCCTAACCCTAACCCTAACCCTCGTCTAACCCTAATCCTAACCCTAACCCTAACCTTCACCCTCACCTAACCCTAACCCTAACCCACAACCTCAACCTCACCCTCACCTCCACCCTCACCTAACCCTAAACCTAACCCTAACCCTAACCCTAACCCCGAAACTCAACCTCACCATCACCCCCACCCTCACCTAACCCTAATCCTAACCCCCAACCTCAACCTCACCATCACCCCCACCCTCACCTAACCCTAACCCTAACCCTCACCCTCAACCTCACCTTCACCCTCTACTAACTCTAACCATAACCTTAACCCTCAAACTCACTCTCACCCTCACCCCCACCCCTCACCCTCACCCTCACCTAACCCTAACCCTAACCCCTCACCTAACCCTCACCTAACCCTAATCCTAACCCTAACCCTCGCCTAACCCTAATCCTAACCCTAACCCTCGCCTAACCCTAATCCTAACCCAAACCCTAACCCTAACCCTCACCCTCACCATCACCCCCACCCTCACCTAACCCTCGCCTAACCCTAATCGTAACCCAAACCCAAACCCTAACCCTAACCCTCACCCTCACCATCACCCCCACCCTCACCTAACCCCCGCCTAACCCTAATCATAACCCAAACCCTAACCCTAACCCTAACCCCTCACCTAACCCTCACCTAACCCTAATCCTAACCCTAACCCTCGCCTAACCCAAACCCTCACCCTCACCATCACCCCCACCCTCACTTAACCCTAACCCTAATAGGATTGCAGAAAGGAAGAATCGTACATTGATCGAGATGGTGAATTCCATACTAATCACATCTGGTCTACCTACTTGCTATTGGGGAGAGATTTTACTGATGGCAATCTGGATTCTGAACAGAGTACCCTATTCCAAAACTGATAGTACTCCTCATCAGTTATGGTTAGAATATCAAATCTTTTGGATAATCTCAAAGTGTAGGGGTGTCTCGCATATGTTCGAGTTCCAGATATCAGAAGGCCTAAGCTCGGACCAAAGGCAAACAGATGTGTGTTTCTTGGCTTTGCTAAAGATAGCGATGCTTGTAGGTTCCTGGACCTTAGAACCAACTCCGTCATTGAAGCTCGGGATGCAGAATTCTTTGAGGATAAGTTTATCAAGGATAAAGGTCTGTTGCTCAAAGATATACCAGAGAATATTGGTACGTCAGATGCACCAGTTTGCAGGATTACTATCATCAGAGTGCTTATCGTATGGGTGGCAATTAAAAGGTTTGTCATACATCAGATGGATATGAAGACTGCCTTTCTCAATAGAGATCTCACAGAAAAGATCTACATGAAAAAACTAGAAAAACTTGATGCTCTAGCTGGTAAAGTTTGTAAACTTGTTAAGTATCTATATGGACTTAAACAGACACCAAAACTCTGGCATGAGAAGTTCAAATGGGGTTGTTCGTAATAATGGGTATCAAGTCAGTGAGTCTGACAAATGTCTATACATCAAGATCGCTAAAGGAAAGGTGGTGGTTATTTACCTTTATATGGATGATATGCTCATCATCAGGAGTAATTTGAAGATAGTAATATCTACCAAGAAATTTCTCTCAGCACAGTTCAGCATGAAGGATCTTAGAACTACGGACGTGATACTCAGAATCAAAATCAAATATTCTAAAGAGGGTATTGGATTGTCTCAATCTTATTATGTCGAGAGCATGCTAAGAAAGTATGGCTACTACAACCTGTTAAAACTACCAGTGATGTATGATTACAACAAGAAGCTTCGACCGAACACTGAAAAACCAATAGAGCAGCTAAGGTACTCAAAGATCATTAGGAGTCTTATGTACGCAATGATCTGCACGAGACCAGACATAGCATTCGTTGTAGGAATGCTTACTAGGTTCACAAGTAATCCTAGAAAGCTTTATTAGGACGCTGTCCAGAGATTGATAAGATACTTGAAAAGAACCTATAGGTCTGGGCTTATTCTACACTGGATATCCGACTGTAATCGAAGGTTATTCAGATGCGAGCTGGTGCTCAGAACTAGATGAGTGCAGACCTACTGGAGGTTTTGTCTTCACTATAGGTAGAGATGTCGTCTCGTGGAAGTCTAAGAAGCAAACTATGATTGCACAATCATCGATGGAATATGAGTTCTTCGCACTCTATGTTGCGAGAGATGAAGCTGAGTGGCTCAGTTGTTTTCTCTAAGACATTCCATTGACAAAATTGCAAGACGTAATTACTATCTATTGTGATAATCATGCGGCGAGTGTTGTGGCAGTGAACTCAATATTTAATGAAAAAAGCAGACCATTCGTCTAAAGCATGGCTATTTGAGAGAACTCATTTGCCAAGGAGTCATCTCTGTGATTGACATTCGATCTTCAGAGAATATGGCTGATTCTTTGACTAAAGGTCTGAAAAAGGATATAGTCGAAAGGACGTCTGCTGGAATAGGTCTCAAAGTTTTATGAGTCTTACAAATACTTACCATTTATGTCAAGTTATTAGTTCAAAGCTTACGCTACTAATGATAAGATGATTGGTTTAAAAGTCGAGTAAGATTTGCAAAAGTTTGGTGAGTCTTACAAATACTTACCATTTACATCAAGTCATTAGTAAAGTCGAGTAAGATTTGCAAAAGTTTGGTGAGTCTTACAAATACTTACCATTTACATCAAGTCATTAGTTCAAAGCTTACGCTACTAATCTTACAAATACTTACCATTTACATCAAGTCATTAGTTCAAAGCTTACGCTACTAATGATAAGATGATTGGTTTAAAAGTCAAGTAAGATTTACAACTAAAATCCTATCATGGTAAAGAGGATGGCTGTTAAGCTTTAATGAGTCCAAAGTATTTCAGATGCGGGCTGTTGGATAGGTAACATGCCTAAAGGACTCACCGATGATCCTATAATGTAAAAGGGTTGGCTGTTATGCCTTAATGAGTCCAAAGCATTTCGGATGTGGGGTGTTAGACAGGAAACATGCCTAAAGGACTTACCTAGAATCCTATCATGAGAGATGATGGCTTTTAAGCCTTAATGAGTTCAAAGCATCTCGGATGCAGGATGTTTGGTAGGAAACATGCCTAAAGAACTCACTTATACATGGGTGGAGATTTGGCCGTCTCCTATGGTGTCTTGTGGAAAGATACCTAGAGTCCTAGCAGAAACCAGGACATACACAGGGCCATGAATGTGCAAGACTAAGGCAAAGGTAAAGGTAAGTGTGCTTCAAAGTGAAAACTACCACAAATGAGTTTGATCTTGTGTGATCACTAGATTTTTAGACATGTGCTGGTTCAAGTCTCTATGACACCATGCACCTATCTTTTATTTAGTTGGTTTAAAGGGGATTCAAGTCCTTGTGATATCTACCTTATGCACAATGATTGAAACAACAACACCATAACACAGCACTAGTTTAAAAACTTGTGGGGGATTATTGGATTTTTTGGTCAAAACCGTTTTCCAAAATGAGTTTTCAAACTATATATATATTAACTACTAGTACTTTTCATAAATGCTTAGTAGCCTAGTGGAAAGTTAAAGTATTGGTGTTCCAAAAGGTCATCTATTCGAGGCTTACCAACAACAAGCCGAGAAGTGTTTTGTTTTAATTAATCCCTCATAAGTTTTAGTGGGTAGTGGGTCATGGGTCGTGGGCCGTGGGTCATGGGCCGTGGGCCGTAGGCCAATAGGCCAGGATCGGGATTAATCGGGATGAGGCGCTAAGTGGCGCTTTGTTAGGCGTACTTTGCACTTCACATGGAGGGATCAGTGCTAGTTGGCGCCACATTGGTCTGTAGGGTGAAAATTTGATTCTTCCGAAGAAAGGAGTTTCGTTTGTATTTATAAGAAAGCTTATTACAAACTAACAAATCAAATGTTTACAACAGAAGCAGAGGGAAGGCCCTCTTTGTTTTGTGTGGGGACTTTAGGTGGCTATAGGACGCTTCGCTCGATGCTCGGGTCGAGTCTGCTTCCCTTGGACCGTTTGAATGAGGTTGCTGGAGAGCTTCAGTTCGCAGTAGAAGCTCGGGGCAATGGAGTTCGGGTCTGCTTAGTTCGTCGGCGATCGGAGCTCGGAACTAGGCAGCAGTGCTGTAATGCAAGGATTTGCTAACAGCTTGGTCTCAACTCTTTTTTCTCCAAGTTTTGCGACCTCTCTTCCATCGTGCTGGAAGGGGTTTTTAAATGAAAGAAGGACAGCTTGACTTCTCCTTGAATTGTGGGATGTGACCACATCCTCTTCAGAGACGTCTCGCCGTTCCTCGATACCATGAACGGTCATTCCAGGGATTGTGCTCTATGTCCTGTCACCTACGATGGGAAGGCCCATTCTTGTATGTGAGGCAACAAACGACTGCTATCCGAGTGGATTTGACCAGCATTAATGAACCGCATTTATGAGTTCGCAGATCGATGAAGTGTCTGTCCGATCACTTGTACTGTGCGTGACCGCCCGGCGTGCTTTGAGCACGATGCTTTCTCCTTTCCGGCCAGGAGAGGCGGTGAAGTAGGTACACAGTACTCGAGTGGGTCTAGCCAGCTTGCCGAGTGCCGGCGGATCCAGCTCTTGGCTCAGACATCCGAGGTGAGTCGCATTTATGAATGCTCAGGTTGACTCGACACCTGTCCAGTCCCTTCGCGCTGTGCGCACTGCGAGCGGCCGTTTGACGGTCCTGGGGTACTGTGCTCTCTCTCCCTTCGGGTCGAGAGAGATGGGAAGGTCCATCTCAGCACGTGGGGTAGTGGATACCCAGCTGTACTGACGGTTTTGGGGCTTGCTGGCGGATTCGACTCCGAACTCGGGCAGGCGAGTTGAGCGAAGAGCGAATTTCCGCCATCCTGATCGACCCTGACTCATGCTGGCGAGTCGACCGTTAGGCGAACCTGGACTTGAGTACAGTCGACGTCTACGCGGTTTAGGTCCGTGCCAGAGAACTGGGCGTGCGAACTCTTCTCGTAGGCAAATTTCCTGTAGACCCATAGAGGTATTTTTTACCGTCTACAAGACCCCCTTCAAAGTTTTCAGACCTAAACTGGCTTGCGTGTGGTCTGGAATACTTTGAATGAAGAAATTGTTGGCGAAGCAAGTGCCTTCGATTTCTCTTAGGATTTTTAGCAAATCCTCAGCTATCAACGGGTTTGATGTGCCTTTACCGATTACCGTTTGAATCGGGCTAGCCATACTATTCTCCTCAGTATGATGAGTTGTCGAACAGTTTCTCTTAGGCTTAATGCTAAGATTTCTGCTCTAACCCTTAGCCATCTGGGGCGTGGGTTTCAACCGTTTAAGCAAGGTCATTCTTTTGGCTTTGTTCGTAATTTTACCTTTGAGGGCGAATGCATCGTCAAGGCGAAATTAGTTTTTGAGAGCCAATTTTCGCGCGACTCGTGGGGTTATGCCCAGTATTTGCAGGCGAAACCCTTCCTTTTGTAGGCGGAACCGGATCTGACGGGAGATGAGCCACGTGTCTGCTGATAGAGCCTCGTGCTTCCCAGCTAAGACATTGGATCGTGGCGATCGTGACTTGACAGCACGATCTTCATGCGTTTCGCCCTGCGACGTATCGTGGCCGTGGTTCTCGGACTCAACCGTCGGATTCAAACGCTAATCTCGGTCCCTTCGATGCACTGAGGGTGATCTGGGCCGTCGAATTTGATCGTGGCCCCGTTTCCTGTCCGTTAGGGTTTTCGCCTTTCGAGGGCAGTCGTGGCCACGTGGACAACTCCGCCCTTCTAAATCAGCCGTTTTCCTCCATTGGGAGTTACCGTGCTTTCAAATCTTGAAAGGGAACATCCAAGGAAAGAATTCCCGCTTCCTCTCACAATGGCTCCGAAATCCAAGAGGTGTAAAGTGAGGGGTGCAGGCCCCGGACGTTACTCCGAGACTTGCTACGGGGGGGCCCGGAGGTTAAAATGGCATCCTGTCTAGCTCACTTCAGGCGTCAGGAAGCCCTGGAACAGGAAACCCGCTCCAAAGAGATAGCGGATTCGGAGTCTGCGGCTAACTTTTGGGTGAGCCAACAACGTTTGCTAGAGGAGCAAGTCATTGACCTCAACCATACCATGGCTCGCCTGAGGGCCGAGTTGGGACAGGAGGAGGCGAAGTGGAAGGGTCTCCAATCCGACGTTGTTAAGGTGAACGAGCACGCTGAGGCGGAGACTCGGCGCCTGCTGGCTTTGCGTCAGACAGATGCTGCCGCCATGTCGAACCGCGAAGATCGAATTCAGAAAGCTGCTGAAAATAAGGCTCGGGAAGACCACGCGAGCCAGGTTGAGGCGGTCAAAGAGGAGATCTCCACCTTCAGCGTGTCCGACTAAGACTTCTGCCTCAGGATTGTATTAAGACCTTTTTCAGGATTGTATTAAGACATTTTGCTTGCTTGTTTCGCATTTGGAACTATGCCATGACTCTTAAAGTCATAACTTTGTTCAAATGTATTGTCTTGAAACACTGGGTGTATGTTTTGCTTTTTTGAACATGTCATTATGACTTTCGCAATTGCAAAAAGACCATAACTTTGTTCAAATGTACTGTCTTAAAGTATCAATGAGGTTTGTGCCCACTCATTGTGTGTATTCTCTTTGGATGTGTCGCTTTCCAGTGTTTTGCCCTGTAATTGCAGGTGATCTCGTATCGCGGGTGAAGTCCTTCATGCGGCGACAAGCCCACTTTCGAAGGTAAACTCTACTCTGGTGAGTTTATGCTACCGGCGAAACCAGGGCGACGTCGAGCTCGCCGAGATGGTGAAACTCGGCCCCTGACGAATTCGAATTGCTGGTAAGGTGAAACTCAATTGGTTGACGAGTTTGTTTATCGGCGAGACTTGATCGTAGCGAGTTTTGCTTGGAAGCTAAACTCAACTGTTGGCGAATTCGAATAGAGGACTGAACTCATTTGCTGACGAGTTTCGCTTAGAAGCGGAATTCAACGGCTGGCGAGTTTATGTTGCGGGCGAAACCCGTATAGTGTTGGACTTGTGTTTGAAACCCGACTCGATTCGCCTGGCGAGTTTGATCTGTAGGCGAAGTTTGAGCAGTAGCGAATTCGTCCGAAAATTGGAGCTCTAACCGCGGGCGAAAACTCCTGTCACGTGTCGGTCAGTGGGCCCAAATGCTTGCCAGCCAAGACTTTGCAGGCGCATTAATGCTCATTAATGGTGAAGCGACCGATCGCTTCGCCTCTCGTGCCCAATCCGATATGTCGGTTTGGGGTTTCGAGAGCAGCCTTAAAGGCGCTGAGTTCGAAGCGTCGCAGGGCGTTCTGACCGTTTGATCGCTCGGGGTGCCGAATCTCAGCCGTTGGGTTTCTTATAATATATATCCATACTCATCTCTCTCCAGCAGAATCCTTACTGCTTCAAGAGAAATCCGCCAGAAAGAGCTTTCCCAAGAACTTCTCCCTCTATGGCTTCTTCTTCCGATCATCCAATAACTTCTCCGGGAGATCATGCAGAGTCATCCCGCAAGAAGAAACCAATTTTGGAGCGCCTCGGTCCAATTCCTGACGTGAGAGGCAAAGCTCCAATTCACGAGCGTTTGGGCCCGATGAAGAAGCCCAGAACGACTCAACATACTGGGGGTCGCCATCACCTCCAGCATGACAAAGACCTCAAGGCAGCTGCGCGCACCAATTTGCGCATTGAAGTCCAAGATCACGCCGAAAATTCACGCCCAAAAAGGCATGTTTTGAGGCGGGTAACCTTTGAAAGCCCAAAGAAGGCAAGTCAACCTCAGATGGAAACATTATCATCTGATAATGATTGTGTTGTACCTGAGAAGGCGTGCCCGCACACGATAGGTTACTCTGACTGTCAAAATGACGAGTTGTACTATCGTGCTGGGGGTACGAATAGAACCAGGAAGAGGAGTCCCCGAGAACGGGAAATTCAATGTCCCTGTTCCAAACTCATTCGGGCGGTATTGTCGGAATGCAATTGCATTAAGGCGGTCCCCGAAAGAGTTTCAGTTTTTGAAAGACTTAATGCGGAAACGCCAAAACCAAGGCCTAGGCGCTTCCAACGAAGAAGAAGGGTGATTGAAGACGGAGAATTTCCGAGGGTCACCACCAACATGACGAGCAAAGGGACATCGGCACGAGAAGATTTCGAGTCGATTCTGAAAGCTTCCCGACCTAGAACCCGTCTGCAGTCCGGAACCATAGAGCGAGCAACTTATGGTAGGATTCGGACAAGACGCCCTTCAGAAGATGAAGAATCTGATGCCGGCTCCGCGGTGGCATCAGATAATACAGTATCCAGCGAGGGACAACCCCGCGAGGCCCTGATGATAAGTGCGGAGCAGATGGCCAAGATGCTTGAAGACGCTTTGGCTAAGCAGAAAGAAAGTTTCAAATTTGAGATGGAGATGGCCATGCAGCAGATGAGAGAAATGCATGACCAACAGATCCAAGCATTGGCGAACCAACAAGGCGAGCAGAATCATCGTAACCCGATTAATGTGGAAGATGAGGATACAAATGCTCGTAACACCAATGATCCTCCCGTCAACGCAGGGGGTGGTAATGAGAATGCTGGCGAAGAAACCGGCGAAAACCTGAAGATCAAGAACCTCGAGAGCAAAATCAACACACTAATTTCCGCTCAAGAGACGAAGAAAACAGGCATTCCTTGCCCATACCCAAGAGAATGGGAATCGATCCCATATCCGGCGAAGTTTAATCTAATTAACTTCACGCCGTTTAATGGGATGGGTTCACCTACCCAGCATTTGATTTACTTCAAATCGCATTTGGGGGTGATCTCTGGTAATGAGCCTCTGATGGTGCGGTCATTCGTCGGCACTCTTCGCGGAGCCGCCTTCGATTGGTATCGCCGCCTCAAGCCAGGCAGCGTAAACAGCTGGGATGACATGGAGACCAAGTTCCTGGCCAACTTCTTCGACGACGACACCGAGATATCTATCGGATCGTTGCTCGATGAGAAGCAGAAGGACGGAGAGTTAGTCGATACCTTCGTCAAAAGATTCCGGAACAAGGCGATGAATTGCCGGGACCCGATCACCGAGGAATTCATCCTCCAGACCTGCCACAACAACCTCGCGTTGGACGTGCTAGAAGCAATGGGGACAGCACCATCCAATACATGGAAGGACTTGAAAGTCCGGGGAGAGCAAGCTGAGCGATTCCTCAAGAGGAAGAAGGCGGAAAGAGGCCAACCGGCGACGAGTGTTCCAAAGCAAAACTTCGTCCCACGGGGGAAAGGTAAGGCACAAGCTAATGCAGTTGATGCTAATCAAACCTTTCAATTGCAACCACAGCAACAGCAGCCACAGCAACAAGCACCCCAACAATCTCGAGGACAATGGCAACAACGGCCTCAGAAGCAGAAATCTGCGGAGCCGAGGTTTCCTAAAGTGTACTCCTTCAAGGATGATGAAGTTCCCGGCATCTTCAAATACCTGTTGGAGAACAACAAGATCCAGTTGCCGGCGATCGTGGATCAAGAAGGGGCCAGCAAAGTGACGGATCCAAAGTACTGCGCGTACCACAGAGCGGTCCACCACCCTACGAGATCATGCTACCACCTCAAGGACAAGATCCAGGCGTTAATCGACGTAGGAGTCATAACCCCGAAACCAGCCAAGAATGTGGGGGCCAACGCAGTGTCAATCAGTTTTGGGTCGGTGCCTACAACTTGGTTCGAGCCAAAACGCGTCACCAAAGTCGGGATGAAGACGGTGAATGACGATCCGCACGGACAGCGCCAAAAGGGACTTGTGCCGCACACAACCCCAAATGGCGAAATCCTTTGGGTTCATCCAGATCTGATTGGAGATGAACAATGGGCCGGTTCGTCATCCGGGAGGAAGTCTAAAGGAAAAGGGAAGTCTTGTTATGGAGTCTCTGCTATCCCAGGGGAAGATGACGAAAGAATCTCCACTTTCCTGCTCTCTGAAGAAGAACAAGAAGCTTTTGCGACACGGAGCGGAAATGAATACCACTACAATTATCCGCCACCTAGTGAGCAGGGGGTGAACAAGCGGGGACCAGCCAAAACTCTCACGGAGATGGGAGTGATTGCAAGTCCCACACCGGGTAAAGAAGCTCTACGACAACCGGTGAATAAACCAAAAGAGAAGAATCCCCAAGAGGTACAGAATCCGAAGCAGTCTCGTTTCAGTCGTCCAATTGGAAGAGACAAACCGGAAAGCTCGAAGACTCCGCATAGCTTCGACATTATGGCGCAATTAGCCAACATTCCTGCACGGATAACGCTGTATGAGTTGCTGCGATTATCCAAAGAAACCAGGGAGGCCCTACAAGAAGCTTTGGCCAATGCAGAGGTATTTCTGACTCAAGTCAAGCCGATACCTGAACAGCCAGAACCGCTGAGTCAACAGTGCAACATAGCGACTAAGAACCTTCCCTGCATTACTTTCACCAAAGAAGATATGCAGACGAAGAATTCGAACCACGATCGGCCGTTATATTTCGTCGGATACATTGGCTCCAGCCAAGTCAACCGAATCCAAGTGGATCCGGGTTCTGCTGTGAGTATTATGCCGCTTCGATTGATGCATTTCCTCGGCATCCCAGTAAGCAAGTTGGCGTCCACAGGCACTGTTATTTATGGATTCAACACTAGTGGGTCAAGACCCTTGGGTAAGATCCGGGTGAAGTGCCAGATGGGAGATCTGAAGACAGAAGTCACGTGTTATGTGATCGATGCGGAGACTTCGTACAACTTACTATTGGGTCGGCCTTGGATCCATAGTAACGTGATAATTCCCTCTACTCTCCATCAGTGTTTGAAGTATGTCGACACTGACAATGAGGTTAGGACGGTGGTCGCGGATAAGCAACCATTCAAGGGGTATGAGAATTATTTCACCGATTCTCTCCTTTATGGTAACGAATCCGATACTGAACCATCGGCCCAGGGCACAGACAGCGGAGAAGAAGCTGATTCTGAAGCCGGATTCGATTACAATGGCGGTTTTGTTTTAAATGACATTGTACCCTTTGTAATCAATCTTGACGATGAACAATCGTCAGATGGAGGTTGTAACTGGCAACTTGCCGATATTGCAATAAAAGATGATTTAGAGTACTCCTTGTCTCTTGATGATGTGATAAAAGAGCTGTACGACAATCCTGAGTTGTATATGCCGATCCGATCATCCTATGTAACGAAGGAACACCTCCAGCATTCTTTCGGAACAACCATGGTCATCCCGAACAAAGTAAGAGGTGCTAAAGAAGTGATTTACGGTAAAGGAAAAAGCTCTCCGTTACCAGATCATTTCCTAAGTGAAGACGAAGATGATGACAAACCTGGTCGACATCTATCCAAGTATAGTCCAGAAGCGCGCAAGCTCATGGAAAAGCAGGGCTACGATTTCACACTCGGAGAAGGTTTATACTTCGATCGAGGTCCTCGTAATCCAGCCAAAGCAGTATATGTACCAAAAGGTAAACCTGAGGATTATTATAAATATGGGCGAGGCTTAGGTTATGTTTCATCAGATGACGAATGTGGTTGGCAAATTATCGATCAAATTGCTAACAAAGCCAAGAAGGGATACTCTCCCGATGCTTCAGAGTGGGACTCCGATACAAGTCTGGGAGAAGTTTTCAAAACCCTAATGGCGAACATGACTACAGCTGATCCATCCACCATGGAAGACGACGATCAAATGCCAACATGGGAAGACCCGTGGGTTCACCATCTGAATATGCAGTATGGCGATAGGTTCGAGCAAAGAGAACCACCCACTGAAGATAAAATAGTCCAGATTAACATGGGTGATGAAGCTAACCCAAAGCCTATATTCATCAGCGACAGTCTTCCCCCAGATGAGAAGGAGGAATTGATTGCTCTCATCAGGGAATATATCGACGTCTTCGCATGGAATTATGAAGACATGCCAGGGCTCGACCCCAATGTCGCAATGCACCGCCTCGATATCAAGCCGGATGCCAAACCTGTCAAGCAACAGCAAAGACGGTTTCGTCCGCAGATTATGGAAGCCATTGAGGCAGAGGTTAAGAAGTTGATCGAATCAGGATTTATCCGAGAGGAACAACATCCAGACTGGTTAGCCAACATCGTTCCCGTCATGAAGAAGAATGGCAAAATCAGGATTTGCATCGACTTCAGGAACCTGAATGAAGCATGTCCGAAAGACGATTTCCCTCTCCCGATCACGGATGTCATTATCGACAATACATGTGGATTTGAGAGGATGTCCTTCATGGATGGATTTTCGGGATATAACCAGATCAAGATGCATCCAGAGGATGAGAAGCATACGGCGTTTAGAACACCCCTCGGCGTTTTCTGCTATACGGTGATGCCTTTCGGCCTGAAGAATGCCGGTGCCACATACCAGCGAGCGATGACTAAGATTTTCCAAGAACATCTCAGGAAAACAGTCGAATGTTACGTTGATGATTTGGTTGTGAAAAGCCGCAACAAGGAAGATCACATCAAGGATTTGAAGACAATGTTCGATCTCATGAGGAGTCATCAGTTGAAGATGAACCCCACTAAATCATTTCTTGGAATGTCCAGCGGAAAATTTCTTGGGTTCGTCGTCACCACTAAGGGTATACATATCGATCCTGATAAGGTGAAGGCGATACATGAATTGCAGCCCCCGAGGAATCTGAGAGAACTCAGAGGATTGCAAGGGCGTTTAGCTTATATCCGGCGTTTCATCTCAAATCTTTCTGGGAAGTGCCAACCGTTCTCTAAGCTGAACAAGAAAGGAGTATCATTCATCTGGGATGATGCCTGCCAAAAAGCGTTCGAAGATATCAAAACATATCTGGCGAACCCTCCTGTTCTCGTTGCACCGAAATCTGGTAAACCGTTCTTGATTTATCTCAAGGCGATGAACCACTCGATAAGTGCCTTACTAGCGCAAGACGATGATAACGGTCACGAACAGGCAGTTTATTACCTCAGTCGGACCTTGGTAGGCGCTGAGTCTCGATATCCGATGATTGAGAAAGAATGCCTTGCATTGGTATTTGCGATGCAAAAGATGCGGCATTACCTAGTGGGACAGACGATCTACGTTATCTCCAACGTTAATCCAGTACGGGTGTTTATGACGCAACCGGCCTCTATGAATTGGCGTCTAGCGAAGTGGGCCCTTCTCTTGTCCCAATACGATTTGCACTTCAAGCAGCAGAAGTCGATAAAAGGACAGGCGATTTGTGACCTTTTGGCGGCAAACCCGACCACAGATACGGCAGAAGTATATGATGACTTGCCGGATGAAACCCACGAGGTTAACACCACATCACACCAACAAGTATGGCAATTATACTTCGATGGTGCCTCAAGGGCAGTTAATAGAGTAATAACCCCGGGATGTCCTACAGTTTCCTCTGGAGTTGGAGTCGTCTTAATCTCCCCTGGAAAGCACGTGATGCCTCGGGCTTATTCGTTGACTAGTCCGTGCTCCAATAATGTTGCCGAATACAACGCGCTTCTCATTGGACTCAGTTTCGCCAAAGAGCTGGGGGTCGAATATCTCGAAGCTTTTGGAGATTCGCAATTGATAGTCAACCAAGTTCGCGGTGAGTATGAAGTCAGGAATCAAGACCTGATCCCGTACCACCAGGAAGCCATCAAAATGGCAGAATCTTTCGAAGAATTCTTTATTGAATACATCCCTCGTCTCCAGAACGCTTATGCAGACGCACTGGCGGCACTAGCAGTATCACTGGCACAGCCTCCCGAAGCTGAGCTGTTAGTCACAGTACGGACGCATCAACTCTGCGTACCCATATACAGTACGGAGATTGAAGAAGAAGAGGATAGAAACGTGAACGCCAAAGAGGTGAATTCAACTCAAATTGGGTCTGAGTCCCGAGATTGGCGTTTTCCTATCATCGACTACGTCCAATATGGTATCTTGCCAGAGGATGTAAAAGAAAAGGAATCAATCCGCCGAAGAGCTCCAAGATTCTTCTATAATACTGAAACCCATACATTATACCGTAGAGGGTACGACGGTCTTTTACTCCGATGCCTTTCGAACAGAGAAGCAAAGGAAGTTCTTAAGGAAGCACACGAAGGAGAATGTGGTGCGCATCAGCCCGGTCCTAAACTGTATGATCGCATCAGGAGGATGGGATATTTCTGGCCAACGATGGTTCGTGACGCAATCGAATACGCACGAGAATGCCACGCTTGCCAGATACATGCGAATTATATGCATCAACCGCCAGAGCAGTTGCACACGTCAACCACGTCTTGGCCGTTCGAGACTTGGGGCATGGACATAGTCGGTCCTATTTTTCCCCCTTCAGTCAAAGGTGATCGGTTCATCCTCGCGATCACAGATTATTTCTCAAAGTGGGCTGAAGCGATTCCGCTTAGAGAAGTGAAGACGAACAACGTCATCAATTTCATCAAGCATCATGTCATTTACCGACACGGCGTGCCAAGAAGGATCATTCATGACAACGGTCCACAGTTCATAAGCAATGCCTTCGTCAGATTCTGCGACAAGTTCAAAATCGAAGATGTTTCGTCGACAGCTTACTACCCCGCCGCGAATGGATTAGCGGAGGCGTTTAACAAGACGATCATCAAGATCTTGTCAAAGCTCGTGAAGACCAATAAACGAGACTGGGACGATAAACTCGGTGAAGCACTCTGGGCTTATCGCACCACCATACGCACGCCTACGGGAGCTACCCCGTATTCGCTGGTATACGGATGTGAAGCTGTGCTACCGCTGGAAATTCAGATTCCGTCCCTTCGGATCGCCCTCGCAACGGAGATGACGACGGAGGAACAACATCAGAAGCGTCTCGAAGAGCTCGAGAGGCTGGATGAAAAGCGTTTGGAGGCTCAACAACACATCGAGTTTTACCAAGCCAGGATGTCAAGGGCTTTTAACAAAAGAGTCCGACAGAGAAGCTTCAAGGAAGGAGATCTGGTCCTCGCTGCTCGCCGACCAATAATTCTCACCTCCAAGAAGAAAGGTAAATTCGAACCCAAATGGGAAGGACCGTTTGTAATAGACACAGTCTATTCAAACGGCGCATATCGCCTGATTACTCAAGAGGGCGCCAGGCAATTAATGCCAATAAATGGGAAGTTCCTGAAAAAGTACTATCCCTAGTACATTCAGGATAACTCGTTTACCGGGAAGTTCCTTGAAGAATATTACACTTAATATTCTAGAGGATAACCCAAAATCATTGTCACCACCAAAATCCCTCACTGATCAATTTCAATTGACAGTGAGTCCACCAAAAATGTTTTTCTGGCCCTCTTGATTCTCTCCATGAGCAAGAGGTCCACTTTCAGTTCGGAGTCCCTTTTCGATAAACGAAAGAACTCCTTCCCTTTTTCTCTTTGGTTAAACCTTGTTCATGGTTATAACCGGAGTTGAAAATTCCACTTCGATAAACGAAGAACCCATTTTCAGTTTAGATAACTCATCCTATAAAAGGCAAGTTTATCTAAATTTTCCAGATTCTCGGAGTGGACACCCCACTTCTAGTTTCTTCTTCGCTGGAAATAGAATATAAAATTCTTCCTTTCCAGGATCAGGGAATAGAATATAAAATTCTTCCTTCCTTGTTTTCGGGTTCGCCTTCACCCTAAAAGAAGACCGGGAAATAGAATATAAAATTCTTCCTTTCCCGCACCAACCTTTTCTAAGAATCTATCAATCTAGGATTCATCCTAGGAAGTTTATCCCGAATCCTAAGCAGGGATAAGTCTGCGCCTAACACGCGCTGCCGGTTTAGTCTTTTTCCGTAGAAAAAGACACCAGAGTTCGATTCTGGGGTATTCTATCCTGAAACCTAAGCAAGGATAAGTCTGCGCTTAACCTGCGCTGCCGGTTAGTTCTTAACCGTTAAAAAGAACACTCATCCGCATATTTAACATTGCGGCAGGTTGTTATTAATAACACCAAAATCCATGCCTTACACGCATGGGGAATGTCATCCTGAATCCTAAGAAGGGATATGCCGACGCCTAACACGCGTCGCCGGTTTAGTCTTTCGCCGTAGAAAAAGACACCAGAGTCTGATTCTGGGGTATTTTATCCCGAAACCTAAGTAGGGATAAAGTCAACACCTAACACGTGTTGCCGGGTAGCCTATTCCCGTAACAATGGCGAAGTCTATGTATTCGACATCATAGCACGAAGTCTAAGAGAATTCATTCTCTTAGCACAACGTTACATGCGAACGGAGTTAGACAATCCGCATGCTAGCCCGACTCAAACGGTAGTCGGTAAAGGCTAATCAAACCCGTTGAAGGCTGGGGGTTAGCCAAAAATCCTAAAGTCAACACCTAACACGTGTCGCCGGGTAGCCTATTCCCGTAACAATGGCGAAGTCTATGTATTCGACATCATAGCACGAAGTCTAAGGGAGTTCATTCCCTTAGCACAACGTTACATGCGGAACGGATTCCGATAATCCGCATGCTAGCCCGACTCAAACGGTAGTCGGTAAAGGCTAATCAAACCCGTTGAAGGCTGGGGGTTTGCCAAAAATCCTATGAGTATTATGGTCAATCATTTCAAACGTGATGAGGAATCATAATAAAGATAAAGATAAAAACCAATTCCACTAAAGAGAATCAAATGTCAAGGTTTTCAGCAAATAAAATCATACATCAAGCCCATGGCTAAGAATCTGCTGACTGAATTCAGACAGCTTCTCATCATAAGAGCGTCTAAGCTCCTCCTGCAACTCAGCTCTGACAGACTCTTCGTTCGCGGCTAAAGTCCTCACAGCAACCTCCTCTGTCTCAGCCAGTGTCTGCTTCAAGGACTTCAGCTCATCAAATAAAGCAGCATGTGCTTGCTGATTTTGCATCTTTGCGTCTTCCTTCTCACGGAGTTCTCGTCGGAGCTGATCTATCTGAGAATCAAGCTCCTCAAGGGAAGATGATCTAGTGGCAAGATCAGCCTCAACTCGATCTATGCGGCCCCGCTGCACCTGAATCTCGAGCTCGGCAACCATCCGAGTACTGCGCCATGTCTGTAAGCGAGCATCCAACTCGGCAGCAACGAATGAAGAGGCACCTGTATCCCGGAGCTCATGAAACATCTGAAGCTCACGCTCTAAGCGATCAAGGTCATCAACCATAGCCGTCGCCAGATCCGGACATCCTATGTCCCTAATCAAGTTTATCTTGGAACCGAGGTAGGGCTTAAATTGGCGAAGAGAAAGTCCGTCGTGGAGGAGTTTGCCAATTATAGCAGTCAGGGAGGAGAAATAAGAGCGGACTTCTACGCTGATGATGATCTTCTCAGGGTCATTCCCCGATAACAACTCCTTAACGAGGACATGAAGCTGAGAAGGAAGCCCTACACAAAGAAGGGAAATTCGTCAAAAGCCTCAATGAGGAAATGAAAGGTATTACTCGGTTAATTAAATTATACCTCCTTCCCCTCGAGTCACTGGGGGTGATGGAGGTGTAACGACTGTAGCAACATCGACCGGTGGAGTTGGTCGCACAGCCGGCTCAACAGGGTCAGCCTCAGCGAAAGCTCCTAATAGAC
>NC_033801.1:3408506-3411386 GCF_001876935.1 Asparagus officinalis | reverse complement strand
GTTCTTCTTGTCCATCGGACAATGAGGGCCGTTGATGCTCAGGTTACTAAGAACTGTTCTGAGGAGCATGAAATAGAACCAACGGTCTAATTTTCTTGATCAGGAGGTTGAATCGATCACCAGAAGAAGATTTTCATGATCTTTTCATATCCGTTTAGTAAATTATGAGTTCTTAAAGGTTAAGAAAAACTTTTAGGTTTTTTAATCTTCGGCACGCAATCGCGTAGTGTCTCTTGCCGAATACGATCACGTAATAAATTCACCCTGTGTATCGTAGGGGGAGGGGCATTCACTTTTAGGAAGGGAACGTGATTCCCTAGATACCATACCATCGGTGTAAGATTCCCACGATATGAATCCATTTAAAAAAGACCTAGAAGTTAGAGATTGATCAATACGAATGTTGCTCAATAACCGTTAGACGCAGAAAGAGCTACTGCCGGCGGTAACCAATTAAAAAGACTGTTGTAGCTCACGCGGGGACGACGAAATGGATTTTGGGAATTATTACATATAGGCGAGTCAAAAATCGTTCTTGTCTTCACCTCTCCCCACATCAAAAAATCTTCCTTTTCATTCTCAAATGGAGAATACAAGGACATGTAGTTCAGTACATATCTAATTTGGACATTTATGTAATTGATCCAAATAACCAAGAAGCGCGTGAGGTACATACCGCCAAAGAGCGTATGACTTGCAGAGGACAACTTAAGTGAAGTACTCAGATACAAGAAGGGTATGGGAAAGGTGCGTATAACTCCCCCCCCGCCCCCCCCCCCGCGGAGCCTACCCGCTAAACCTGAGTAAACTAAGAGTAACTAGGTGCGGAAGTAAAATCAATCCTTGTTCATACATGGGTTTTTCTAGTACGAAATGAGCCACTTCAACTAGGTTCATTGCT
Source organism: Asparagus officinalis (assembly GCF_001876935.1). NCBI lineage: Eukaryota > Viridiplantae > Streptophyta > Magnoliopsida > Asparagales > Asparagaceae > Asparagus > Asparagus officinalis. Next base: position 3,410,485 of record NC_033801.1, on the reverse strand, counting down.
CCGGCCCAGAATATGATTAAACCGACATGGGCTAAGTAATTTTTTTATTAAAAAACTAGGGCTTCATGGTTCTTATGAACCTAACTCATTGAAATTCCATCTAGTAAAACGAAAGAATTATAAATTTCTAAAATAATAGATAGAAATATCGCAAATAGAGCCATTGCGACTCCCATAAGTGGTGTAGTTCCCCAGCCCGGAGCTACTTTACCATATTCCGAATTCAATGGTTTCAATAAACTCCCTACGCTAGTTTGTCTTGGCCTAGATCTAGAACTACCCTCAACGGTTTGTGTAGCCATAAATCCTATTTAATCATTGGTTGAGATCTGTTGACTTTGTATACCATTCCGTTGTAGTTGTAAATAAACTATCTTATCGTAGATATATTGTGATCTTGAAATTATCTAAAAATGGAAACAGCAACCCTAGTCGCCATCTTTATATATGTGTGTGTGTGTGTGTGTGTGTGTGTGTGTGTGTGTGTGTGTGTGTGTGTGTATCATACTTCCTTTAAAAGCACGAGTTCAAGAAAATCATTCAATGATCAATATTACCCTTCATTATTTTGAATATTTCATTTATATCTTAATCTATCCTAATCATAATTACATCCCATCCTAATCCTACTTGAACTATCTATAGCTTAACAATTTAAAAAATAATATTAATAAAATATATAAAATAACTTTATGGTATTAGTTTATTAAGATAAAGAAATTATACGTAGCTCACATACTATAATACATGAAGTATTGCAAAAGAACCCTAAAAAGTTTAAAAATCGTACAAAATATCCTTAAAAGTTTAAAGTTATAAAAACCATTGCGATGTCTCAAAACTTAGAATAACAAACATTAAATTAAGAAATTAACAGCAGCTTATGAAGAATTTAAAATTTACAGTTAGCATATCAATGTCTCAAAAATTATAGAAACACCCTCAAAAGTTCACAAACAAGTACCCTAAAATTCTAAAATTTTAAAACTTGTAAACAACATAGATGAATTTAAGAGATTACCATGATGCACCAAAAAAATTCTAACATTTCAAAACTTAAAGTAAATAACATGAAATTAAAAAATTAATAGCAGCCTCTAAAAAATTTAAAATTTTTAATTAACACCCGTAATATCTCAAAAATTATAGAAACAACCTCAAAATTTTAAATTATAAAAAATCACCCTAAAATTCTAAAATTATAAAATTTGCAAATAATAAAAGACAAATTCAAGATATTACCCTCAGGCACCTAAAAATTTAAAATTTACCAAAATTAACCTCAAAGTTACAAAAATTGTAAAAAAACTCCTTCAAAATTTAAAAATCATAAAAAACTCTAAATTTTTAAAATTTTTAACAAGTACACATCACATCTGGAAACTATTAGTAGACTACTAAAATTTACAAGTATACAAACATAAATTTAATCTATAGTTTTAATAATTGCAAAAAGTTCCCTCAAAATTTTAGAGTTGCAAGAAATATCCTGACATTTAAAAGAATTAATAAATATTCTTAAATTTCATACTTTGTTCTTCAAATACTAAAGAAATTAAATATTAATATTATAATTTAAGGCTAATTGGTAATGAAAAATGTAAGTATTTAGTTTAGATTTTTGTGAAAAATGGCAGGGGATAGTGCAAGGGTAATATTATTGACATAACAGAAACTCTTATTGGATGCACATCAAAAGAATTCATTGTAGGATAAAAGAGGTAGTTTCTAATCTTATTTAAGTACTAAATTAGGATCACAAAGAATTTCATATATATATATTGTGAAAAATGGCAGGGGATAGTGCAAGGGTAATATTATTGACATAACAGAAACTCTTATTGGATGCACATCAAAAGAATTCATTGTAGGATAAAAGAGGTAGTTTCTAATCTTATTTAAGTACTAAATTAGGATCACAAAGAATTTCATATATATATATATATATATATATATATATATATATATATATATATATA
>NC_033801.1:3392208-3407697 GCF_001876935.1 Asparagus officinalis | reverse complement strand
GGGTGTCTCGGCTTGGCCGAGACACCCCTGGGGTGTCTTGGTTTTGCCAAGACACCCCTCGGGTGTTTCGAGCTTGCCGAGACTCCGTTTAGGTGTTTTGTTGGTTCCCCTGTATATTCTTCGTCCGGATTCGGATTTGAGTGATTCCGGGTGCGTTGGATGCGCGACGAAGAGTTTGACCTGCTCTGGTGATTGGATTATCTGTAGAGTGGTCGAGGCATGAAGGGCGTTGTCCTTTTTGTGAACAGTGCCGGGCTTCCCGATTGGTCCGGGTCTTCGTGATTCCGAAGTCCTATCCGCTCATGTAACTCGTCGATTCACTTCAGTCGTTCGTCGACGTCGATTAGGCTCATGTGGATTGGATGGTGACGTTCATCGTCGCTCGTTAACACTGAACCGGTTGTGGAGAACTATAGGCAATTTTTGATGCCTACAGATACCCCCTCCAAAGTGTTCCTGACTCGTTTCTTTTATAGAAGAGGCTGGAATACTTTGGATGTGATTGATCTGGCCTTCAGTCGGCGTAGTTAGCTTCAACTCTTGACTCTTTCGATTTTCGATCTATCCGATGCTTTGACGAATAGCCGAGGTTCTTCCGGCGCTGCGTTTATCGTCTGGCCGTCGTCGGAGTCTCGAGTCTGCAGCTGATGAATTGAGTTTGGCTCGTGTCATTGAGTTGACTTTGAACTACCTCCGCCACATTGTGCTGGCTTAGGGTTTCGGATCCCCGTGTGTTGGCTTTTTATCGCAACGCGTTGACCGGCGTTGACCTAGGGTTACGCGTTGACCGGCGTTGACCCTAGGGTTTTGAATTGTCGAACGTTGACTTTGGTTGCAACGCGTTGACTGGCGTTGACCTAGGGTTACGCGTTGACCGGCGCTGACCCTAGGGTTTGAATCGTCGAACGTTGACTTTTGTTGCAACGCGTTGCTTGGCGTTGACCTAGGGTTACGCGTTGACCGGCGTTGACCCTAGGGTTTACGGATCGCCATTAACACAGTTTATACTCGTACGTTTGCTGGAGTATACACAGTTTAAGCTCTTAAGGTATTGGAGCATCGCGGTCCCGAATGTTGGGGTTGCAGGACCAACTGTTAAAGTTGATTCATCTGCATGTGTGGATTTTATCCTGAATTTGTTGGGTGCTCGAGTCACGAGACCAACTAGGGGAGTTGATGCGTCAATGACTCGCAGTTATAGAATTTTTGGCAAATCCTCAGCCATCAACGGATTTGATTAGCCTTTACCGACTACCGTTTGAGTCGGGCTAGCATGCGGATTGTTTAAGTCCGCTCCTATGTGACGTTTAAGCTAAAAGAGTTAACCCTTTTAGTGCTACGATATTGAATACGTAGACTTCGTCTTTCTCACGGGAATAGACTACCCGGCGACGCGTGTTAGGCGTTGACTTTAGGATTTTTGGCTAATCCCCAGCCTTCAACGGATTTGATTAGCCTTTACCGACTACCGTTTGAGTCGGGCTAGCATGCGGATTGTTTAAGTCCGCTCCCATGTGACGTTTAAGCTAAAAGAGTTAACCCTTTTAGTGCTACGATATTGAATACGTAGACTTCGTCTTTCTCACGGGAATAGACTACCCGGCAACGCGTGTTAGGCGCTGACTTATCCATTTTTGGCTAATCCCCAGCCTTCAACGGATTTGATTAGCCTTTACCGACTACCGTTTGAGTCGGGCTAGCATGCGGATTGTTTAAGTCCGCTCCTATGTGACGTTTAAGCTAAAAGAGTTAACCCTTTTAGTGCTACGATATTGAATACGTAGACTTCGTCTTTCTCACGGGAATAGACTACCCGGCAACGCGTGTTAGGCGCTGACTTATCCTTACTTAGGATTCAGGATAAAATTCCCCGTGCGTGTGAGGCACGGATTATGGTGTTATAATAACAACCTGCCACAATGTTGAATATGTGGTCTTTTGTCCTTTTTACGGTCAAGGACTAACCGGCAATGCGTGTTAGACATAGGCTTTGGGATTTTTGGCAAACCCCCAGCCATCAACGGGTTTGATGTGCCTTTACCGATTACCGTTTGAATCGGGCTAGCATGTGAATTATTAAAACCCGTTTCACATGTAACGTTGTGCTAAGAGAATTACTTCCCTTAGACTTAATGCTATGATTTTGAATACATAGACTTCGTCTTTCTCACGGGAATAGACTACCCGGCAACGCGTGTTAGGCGTTGACTTATCCCTACTTAGGTTTCGGGATAAAATTCCCCGTGCATCGAGTGCCCGGATTTGACAATCGTGTCTTTTCTAAAAGCAAAGACAGATTGAGAAACGGGAGAGGAAGAATTTTATATTCTATCTCCCGGTGCTGAAGAGGAAGAATTTTATATTCTATCTACAGCTGGAAAGGAAACTCGAGGTGGGATCTCCACCCCCAGAATCCGGAATGATGAACTGGGAGTGGGTTCTCCACTCCGAGCATCGGAAAGGTCCGAGGAGAGGAAGAATTTTATATTCTATCTCCCGGTGCTGAAGAGGAAGAATTTTATATTCTATCTTCGGCCGGAAAGGAGACTCGGGGTGGGATCTCCACCCCCAGAATCCGGAAAGGTGAAACTAGGAGTGGGATCTCCACTCCGAGAATCGGAAAGATTCGAACGACCCTAACTTTTATAGGATTGGTCACTCGATTTGAAAGTGGACCTCTCGTTCATTGGGGGGTGAAACTAGGAGTGGGATCTCCACTCCGAGAATCGGAAAGATTCGAACGACCCTAACTTTTATAGGATCGGTCACTCGATTTGAAAGTGGACCTCTCGTTCATTGGGGGAATCGAGAGGGGATCTTGGTTTTGACCCTAACTTTTATAGGTTTGACCAAAAAGCAAAGAAAGTGGAATACGGGTAGCAAGGAAAGTGCCAACTCGTATTATCACTCAAAGGGAGACTTTAATGCTAGGTGATTCTGATCTAACATGTTGAGTCTGAGAAATGCCAATGACTGGCAGATGGAAATGTTGGTGGATCCACTGTCGTTTAATTTGATCAGCGGATGGTTTGGTGAGGAAAGATTAACCTATCAGAGGATTGGATCTCATCTCAGGAAATAACTCAGACCTTCAGGGTTCGAACGTGAATTTCTTATTCACCAATTCCACAATGATTGGGTTATCCCTAAGAATACCCATGTGGTATTCTTCCGGGAACTTCCCGATGCATTGGATTATCCACCCCCAGCTTCTCTCTTGGAACTGGGTTTGACTTTGTTATCTGACCGGGTTATCCTTAAGAATATTAGCGTAATATCCTCCAGGAACTTCCCGTCAATGGTAGGAAATAGTTTAGACTCATATACCTATTGGAGTATCAGGGAGCAGTTTAACCTCTTATGCCGGTCGGAGGTTCAAGAAGTAGTTTATACTCTTATACTTGTCGGAGTGTCAAGAAGCAGTTTATACTCTTATACTTTTCGGAGTCTCAAGAAGCAGTTTATACTCTTATACTTTGTCGGAGTCTCGCCGTTCTCAATTGGCTTACCCTAGCGTTATAACGCCGGCTTCAACCAAGGTTTGGATGCTATTCTTGAGAGCAAAGCAATCCTTGGTGGGATGGAGGATCCTCCTGTGGTACGCGCAGTACGTTGGTTCCGCAGAATCGTCAGCTTCCTCCTGATTCATGATAGGCGGGAGCTTGATTTTGTTGTTTTCGAGAAGGGTCTCGAAGATAGCTGGAACATCTTCGTCTTTGAACGAGTACTCGTTTTGGAGCGTCTCGTCCGAATTCTCCTGCTGTTCCCAGGACTGCTGTTGCGACAATTGATTATCATCAATCACTGTTGCAGGTGCGTCCCCTTCATCATGAGGTACGAGATCTGAATCCAGAGGGTTGACCATCAGTTGGCTCTTCTCAGCTTTCTTCCTTTTGAGGAACCGTTCGGCATGTTCTCCGCGTACCTTCAACTCTTTCCAGGTATTGAGCGGCTCCACTCCCATAACATCCAAGATGTTAATGGACAAGTTGTTCTGACAAGTCTGCAAGATGAATTCCTCCGTGACGGGATCCTTGCAGTTCATCGCCTGATTGCGGAAGCGTTTGATGAAGGTATCCACCGACTCTCCGCCTTTTTGTTTCATATCGAAGAGTGTCCTGATCGACACTTCGATGTCATCATCGAAGAAATGGGCGAGGAACATACTTTCTAGGTCCTCCCAGCTGTTGATGCTTCCGGGCTTGAGACGGCGGTACCAATCGAAGGCGGGCCCGTGAAGGGTGCCAACGAATGACCGAACCATCAAAGGCTCGTTGCCAGAGATCACCCCCAAGTGGGACTTGAAGTAGATTAGATGCTAAGTGGGGGAGCCCTTCCTGCCGAACGGCGTGAAGTTGATCAGGTTGAATTTCGCCGGATACGGGATCGAATCCACTCTTTCGGGTAAGGACACGGAATGCCGGTCCTCTTCACCTCTCGAGCAGACATCAGGGCGTCAATTTTTCTTTCGAGATCCTTCATCTTTTCGACCTCATCTATATCCTGTTTTGGACAATTTTCGCATAGCCACTTCCATTTCAAACTTGAAGATTTCCTTCTGCTTAGTCAGGGCCTCTTCAATGATTTTGGCTATCTGATCTGTATTGACCATGAGCACCTCTCGAGCTTGTCCTATGCTAGACGTTGTCTCGTCAGAAGCGAGAGCGGAATAGGAATCCGAGAGTTCATCATCGGAATGTACTCCCTCATGGATCCCACAGTAATTGTCATATCTGACGGCTTCTAGCTGAAGCTGAGCTGTTCCCGAATTGACCCTGCTTCCTGGAGAGGAATTAGGGTCGGAATCACTTGAAATGATTGGGGATTTTCCCTTGTTGACCATGTTGATAGTCACTTCTAGGGGTTCATCATCTCGAGCAATCGATCCTCTTTGGTGGGAACGCCTTGTTTTGGGCTTTGTTGTTCCATCGGAGATTCCCTCGAATATCGAGACCCTCTGTGGAGCGGTCTTGGGGCAGCTACAGGCTGATAATACTGCCCTGATAATTTTGGTACACGGACAGTGAGAATCCGCTTCCCGGGTGTTTCTCTTTCGAGATTCATTCGCACCCCCAGCCTGATAGTACAACTCACTGACTTTGCAGTCGGAGTAACCTATCGGCTGCTCACAGGGGTTCTCAGGTGTAACGTGTTCGTCTGTCCGACGCGTCTTCTTCTGAGTAAACACTACCTTGTTGGCCTCTGCAAGAGTCGCACATTTGGAATCACACCTTTGTGAGGGTGAAACCTTAACGGGCTCTTGGTCTTTTGCACGCACCGCCGAGCTGGCCGTTGCCAGAATCCGTTTGTTAGGAGATTGCGTACGACCCCCAGTCCGTATGTTGGCTTGAAGCTCCTTCAACGATCCCCAGCTTTCCTTGACAAGCGCTTTTCCTCGATTCTCGGGTAGAGCACCGATACGGTTGTTCAGAGGATTCCTAGACTTGGGGAAATCCACGCTACGGTGGGGCTTTACCGGAGGTTCGGGATCTGAAATTGACGAAGGTTGGAGAGCAATATTACCTGCTTTTACCTTAGGCGTTGATTTGGCCTTTGGCACCCAAACTTGTTCGGAGCTCGGCGCTCTCCTAACTGCCTCTCCCTTTTGCATTTCTCGTGCTTTTTGCACCGGGGCTCGGGCATGCGCACGCAAGGCGCGGCGCTTCTGGATTCGCTCTTCGAGAGTAGAACGGGTTCGTTTGGCATGAACCCATTTGCTCGCTTCTGCTTTGGAGGAGGGGCTGGTCGTTTGCCGTTGTTGCTCTTGGCGATGTCTGGACTTGAGATCTTCATTGTAGCGGATCCCGTCCATCGGCTCCAAAGCCTTGGCCAGCTGACGAGCAAGGCTTTGACGCCGTCTTTGTCGTGCTCTCTTTGACAATGTTGGAGCGTCTTCAGTAGCCATCTCCTCGGCGGAAGAGGAGTCCGGATCTGCGATCTCGACCACGTTGGACGACGCGGGGATGTTACATGGTGCAAGTGCAGAGGAGGCAACGGGGTCTTGGTCTTTCGAGCCGAAGGACCTGCAAACATTTATGAAAGAGGTTACCTTTCTGTACCCGTTTGGAGAGGCGGATCTGGAGGAGGAGGAAGAGAGGCCTTCTTTGAACCGTTGTTGATCGAGCTCGTGTTCTTCATTCACCCCGATCTTGAGTGCCGGCTGCGTCACGACGGCGTCGGTTGCGATGCCGTTGGCTCCCACTGTGGTCGCCAGTCTGTTTGCGGAAAAAGTTGCTGTATTCATTGCTGCATTCATTACAACTTCAATCGTTACAATGAAATAAAAAGATAGCCTTTTTATAAGACCGGTACACAATGAAAACAAAAGAAATACAACTCTTTTCAAACAAACGCAAGATCTGTTTGTCATCTCTTGCTTGCGTGGGTCTTTGGCCTGTGACGGGGACGTCAATATCCGTGGACCACCGGGGCACTCAGATCCGGTCCGGATAAATCGGACAGAGTTTCGTCGATCCGCGTGAGATCTAGAAACTTCTGATCCAGAAATATCGGACAGAGCTTCGTCGATCCGCGTGAGATCTAGAAGCTATAAGCGTGTACCTCGGCTAAAGCAAGGTATTAGCTCTTCTTAGTATTAACGCCAAGGGCTAATACTAAGGCTCGGACGGGTGATGAAGGCTCTGATCAAGACCTCTCCTCTTCTTGTTGAAGCTCACGGCCACTCTCCACTGCAGCAGGGCTTCGCCAAGGCTCTCCAAAATTCCTTCTCTAAAACAAAGGCCAAGGGGGGGTATTTATAGGTGTTTGAGAGGCTCTAGGGGGCCTCTAGGGGGTGTGGACCCCCCTGGTGTCTCGGCCATGGCCGAGACACCCTTGGGGTGTCTCGGCCTGGCCGAGACTCGGCCATGGCCGAGACACCCCTGGGGGTGTCTAGGCTTTTCCTAGACACCCCCCGGGTGTTTCGACCTCCCGAGACTCTATTAAAGGTGTTTGAGTTGTTTTCCCCGTAGATTCTTCGTCCGGACTCGGATTTGAGTGATTCCGGGTGCGTTGGATGCTTGACGACGAATTCGATCTGCTCTGGTGATTGGATTATCTATAGAGTGGTCGAGGCACGAGGGGCGTTGTCCTTTTTGTGAACAGTGCCGGGTTCCCGATCGGTTCGGGTCTTCGTTGTTCCGAAATCCTATCCGCTCATGTAGCTCGTCGATTCACTTCAGTCGTTCGTCGATGTCAATTGAACTCCTGTGGATCGGATGGTGACGTTCATCGTCGCTTTCTAACACTGAACCGTTCGTGGAGACCTATAGGCAATTTTCGATGCCTACAATATATATATAAGGTTAACATTTATTCTCATTGAAAAAAAATCAAAGTTTATATTTTAAGCAGTTTGTGTTGAACATTGGAAATACATTTGACTTCTTTGTAAAGTTAAATAAGAAGATTAAAAATTAACGAACCTAGGAAAGATAACGACATAAAAATATGCAACTCTAGCTTGATGTTACAATTGATGTAGATGATGAAGACACTACTCTAGAATTGTTCGGGAAAAAGAAAAAGTTAAAGAATGATTGATCTTAGATTAATAAAAAATAAAACAGAAGGAATAAAAGATATTTTTTTCTTAAATATATTATAGAATAGTTTAATTATTTTGAGTGAAATTAGGAATCTTTAGAAGGGAGTTTCATAAAATTTTTTCAGTATTTTTTATGCCTATATGGATGCTTTTATCATATAAAAATATACTAGAGTTAGCATTAATCTTTAATTTATAATTTTTTATGAAGTCTATCAATGATTAGGAACAAACTTCATATTTTCTTTTATATTATTTAACATACTTTTAATCAATCATTTTGCCCTGTTGGTATTAAATATCCACCTAACACTATTTTAATATTTTTACTTTTGCAACACTATACTTTCTCAAGTAAGGCTTGGTTTCATATCGGTCAAAATAATATAAAAATTCAAATTAGCTTCAAATTACATTTATTTTCTGTTAATTCAAATATCAAAACAAAAATTTAAATTGGGTGTAGCACATTTAAACAAACATAAAAAAATCACGATATAAAAGTTTAGAGACAAAAGTGAGCACAAACTATTAAAGTGGAACTAGGGAATAAATTTTAGTTTAAAAATAAGTCAAAAATATTTAATCATGGTATTTAACCACGTGCATGGCATGTGTATAAAATCTAGTATATATATATAAGGGAATTTATCCGACACCAGTAAGTCTAAGAGGGTGGATCATATTCTAACATGCCCCCACAGGTTGAACGCCCTTTTTATGGGCTAAAAATTGGACTCACGCAGCGGTATCAACTTCAAAAACAATTGGCTTTAAATTCTTGGTTGGTGGGATTTGAACCAAAGTTGCTCTGAAACCATGTTAAAGTCACTCTAACCTTTACATCTGTTGGGGAATTTAGTTTCCCCGCCTACTACGAAATACACAACTCGAAAGTCAACCCACAATCAACAAGATAGAAAACAACTGCAATCAAGAAGAAAGAACACCGAGATTTACGTGGTTCGGTCGACCAACTTTGACCTATGTCTGTTGGAAATTGTTGTTAAATCTGGAATTAAATAGTGAAATTATGATGTGCTGTAATTTTAATTTTTTTCAATCCACTACTGTGCGTTTGAGAAATGTTGTGCTTAAAGCAATATTTGTCCTACTCCAATGCAATGATCCCAATGCCAAACTGCTTCCAGGAATAGCAGCATAGTACTTTGGTGTGCACCAACCCAGTACTGTCAAGATCTCCTCGATCTATAAGACCTTTCGGTCAAAGCAAAGATCTCCTCGATCTCAAAATCTTTCGGTTCAAAACAAAGATCTCCTCGATCTCAGAACCTTTCGGTTTTAAGGGCAAGCTCCTGCGGGCACAGTTTCTGCAGCAGTAACACAACAACAACAACAACGTCGATCCGACGTTCGTTTTCCAAGCTCGCGTCTGTGTCTTCATGAGCTGCCCAATGACGCTATTTATAGGCCTCTAAGGTCAGCTCAAGAGTTACTCGTAATTAATATGTCTGTTACAATTCTCAATGACAATTAAGATTGTAACATCAATGCATTAAATTGCTCTAAATGCTATTGTAACTCCTGCATGCAGTAACTCTTAAATACGAGGCAATCAATGGACGCGTTGCTACGAAACGTGAGGGTCACGTCTCAGCAAATCAGACGAACCTCGTCAAACAGGCGAACCTTGTATGACAGACGAACCTCGTCGAACGAACGAACATCGTCAAATAGGCGAACCTTCTATGACAGACGAACCTCGTCGAACGAACGAACATTGTCAAACAGGCGAACCTCGTATGACAGACGAACCTCGTCCAACGAGCGAACCTCGTCAAATAGGCGAACCTCGTATGACAGACGAACCTCGTCGAACAAGCCAAATTAGCCCGAGTAGCCCCAATACAGTTATGAATTTCGTTTATGCTAAACAAGTATCCGTTAGATATTTAGCATACAAGTATCAGGTACATATCAGATACAGTTATGTTTTCTCAGCTAACATACAGTTATGGTGTGGTCAACCCAAAAGATTTGAAAAGTACAGACCAACATGGTGTTGTTCCTCAGTAGCATACATTTATTATTCTCATACACCGTTTCTCATCCGATTAGTATGTTTCTCAGCATCTGATCCGTCTCTTTTTTCCCCTCCCCTTCTCTAACACTAAAGCAACATCTAAGCCTAATTAAAACGGTCCTTTTTCCACCTATGTATAGATTAAATCCTCACTTTATATGAGAAATCCATCATCTTTATATATACATCACATGTTTGATGCCTCTTTCTCCCTTCTAAAAAAATGTATGGCTTTGATTTGAGAATTTTGTCGCTTTAAGGAGAAAGTTCGATTCATTTAACAAGACTTCATTCTTTTTGTTTTAAATATAGCTGATCATGCATGGTTTTTTTTTAATTTTTAATTTTTTGCAAACATTTAAAGGACTTCACGAGATCTTATTCATTTCTCATAAAAAGTAAAGGTTGAGGACAGGTGCGGCAAGCTCGTAACTGGAAACAGTAAGGAATAGGTGCTATTGATCACCAAACTGATTAAAGAAAGAGGATAGATCTAGATACAGTGATATATTGCTAATAAATTTGCTAATGATCAATTTTTTCATTATTTGTTGTGGGTTTTCTATTTAAAAGTAGGGTACTTCAGGTATCTCAGAAAGGGAGCTGCACAATGCGTAAACCATACTTTGGTGCCTGGCCATTGTACCTTAAAACAATATTTATGAACATTTGCACGATTATATAAAGAATCTGCATATATAGGAAAAGTTATTATGGAAAAAGGTTTTTTTTTCTTTTACAAAAGACTCCTTTAAAATAGGGTGAAAAATATAAAAAAACCCACCTTTAACATTCAGTTTATACAAAAACCACATTTAAAGGAGTTCCATTGACCTAGACCTATTTTCCAGTTAAATTTTGATTGAGATCCACAAAATGCCGTTGAAGAGTACATTGAAAATATGTCAACTTTGATTAAGAAAATACGTCACGTGTATTTTTTAGGGTATAATACATTAGTCTTGTAGTGTTGCTTGGTTTCACTCACATTAATGGCACATAATTATAAAGAGTTAGCTAGCTTTGAGTTAAGCGGCCTATTACCACTGATGTACAAAAACCAGTTTAAGTCGTGATCCGGCCTTTTCTTTCTAAACTAGAGTCATGACTTAAACTGGTTTAGTTCCACTAAAGCCCAAGCAAGCTCTGGATCAGCTACTAGTGAAAGTTGCGATTGCTTCCGGTCCAAAATTCTATCGCCCAAATATACCACGACTGTAAAGTTTGAGAACAATAACTACGGACCCAACTCCCAAGCTTGTGGGCTTCTTACAAAAATAGATACAAGAGACGATAGATCGGTCAAAAGGCACGTTTAGGATTTTGGACCAATCGCATAAGGGACAAAGATTATGGTCAGTCTCTGCTGCAGGTAGGCAACGAGAGATCACATTTCCAATGAAAACCAATTCATCAAGTTGTTAAGAGGATAACTATGATTTTTCTTGAGTGAAAAAACGTAAGAACGGATACAATTTCATGGAAGATATCATATCATGACATTCGTATTTCATTTTACAGAAGTCCTACGAATTTCTTATGTGATCCAAGAGCGCCTCTCGATTTATTCGTGGGTCCCATAAGAAATTTTGTTTGAATTAATTATACAAAAGGTTTTATATAATTATTGGAGGAAGAGATGTTATTGACCTACATTAATCAGCGCAAATTGGTCACTTGGGCTTTTAGTTAGTATATATATTTATTATTTTACGAGTTAAATGGGTCCCGGCTTGGAACTTGTGGCCCAAACCTTGCACGAAAAAAAGGATCAATTTAGCTCATATATTGATCGTGTTAAATCCTACATGAAAATTAATTGTGTTAAACCCCACATGAAAATAAATAATAATATGATACTCTATGTTTAGATATTTCGACATATAATAACTTAATCCATAGCATGCTATCCACCTTCCAATTAAAGAAACAAATAAACATGGAGCCCCCAAGTTCGAAGAAGTGGACCCAGTCCAAGCCTAAACCAAAACCCAAATCTTGGCCCATACCGTGACTGGATATGTAACGAACTAGATAGAACTTTACAATAATAAATGCAAAATTTCCCCAGCATCACTGATGGGGCTGTGGCCGACCCCTCAATCACCTCGCTCAATCTTCTATCTGACAACAGTGAGGGATCCGCATGGATCTGGATCTTCTCACTTGAGAATTTTAACATTGGAAACGGTCCAAAACTAAAAATCTTAACCGTTTGTTATTTCATGACAATAATATTAACTCAGGCGAGACTTTTAAGTAACAAAGCGTCATTTGGCACTGTATATTTACATTATTGGAGCGCAACCACTTAAGCACTTTACTTATTTCTTTTTATAAGCGCTTGTAATAAAATTCCGAGTCATGATGACGAGAATTATAAATTTATGTTGTCACATGCTCGTGTAATATAAGCATTCTTTCCCCCCCCTCTTTTCATCGATGGACTTATAATTAGGCCCACATAACATAACGTCATCTTTCTCAGTTTGAGCTTATTTATCATGAAATGCCTTTATACCATATTAATGTCAATTACTCCGCATCAAAAAAATTTGAACTTAAGGCCGAGTACAGAACTATCTTTCATGGGCTAAACCTCTGTTCTCTCGCCCGAGTACAGAGGTCGGCCGCTTCCGAGGGGTTTTACCGCTAGGGGAGAGAGGATCATCTGCGTTAGGGCAATATATGAGTCATCAATCTTCTAGAGCAGTGTTTACACGACTGCTCCCGATCAGACCAGGCTTTCTTATTATTTTATTTCGGATTTATTTTACATGCTATAATTTTATTTGATAAATTTCCAACAAATTCAACAACCCTACTGTTACCCCCAAGGCTCACCCTCTTTTGAAAATATAATCAATTGAATATCCATATTACAAACCTATTGTCCACATTTAACCCTAGCTACTATAAATACCCCCACCACCTTAATTACCTCACTTCACCATCAACCCTCTTTCTCATGGCTCCTAAATTCTCCTCTATCTCCATTCTCACCGTCCTAACCTTCCTCCTCTTCACTAAATCCCTCTCCATCCTCACTGACCCCGAGATCGTCCTCCCGCCGCCTCCACCACTCGAAATGACCCCTTCGCCCCCATCACCGCAAGAAATGACCCCTACGTCTCTTTGTCCACCGTCCCCGCGACCTCCGTCCCAACCCTCATCGCCCGCTACATGTCCGATGAACTCGCTAAGACTCGGCGTCTGCGCCAATTTGCTCAACGGGCTCATTGGTATAAGGCTTGGGAGGCAGGACCGAGAATGCTGCTCGGTCCTCGGTGGCCTCCTGGGCCTCTGATATTTTGTAAATTTGATATCTCACATAGGAGGATCTTGTTGTACTTAAACTCATTACTTTTGGTTAATGAATAAAAAATTTTCATTGACCAAAAAAAATAATAATGACGAGGATAAGTTGTATCTCGTTAAGGTTTACGTAGCTCTGGCTCAGCTGTGGCAGATTTTCCATGCGTGATGCAGCTCATAGATAATTAATGATGAAATTTTTATCAGGGCCTACATATTGTAGTAAAGCCCAAATTTTGTTTGACAAAAGTCAATATTACTATGAGGGCTTGTAATGGGCCTCCATCAGGGCTTGTAATGGGCCTACATATTGTAGTAAAGCCCAAATTTTGTTCGTCTATCTGCTGCGTTTCCTTCTGAGTAAACATCACCTTGTTGGCGTCTGCAGGAGTCACACGTTTGGAATCACACCTTTGTGATGGTGAAACCTTAACGGGCTCCTGGTTTTCTACACGCACCCCCAAGCGGGCCGTTACATAAATCATTTTGTGAGCTAAGACACCCAAGGTGTCTCGGCCTCGCTGAGACACCCGAAGGTGTCTCGGCCTCGCCAAGACGCCCGAGGGTGTCCGTAGCCCTAAAAAGTAATTTTTTCGCTATTATGCGGTTTTAACCGTCTGGATTCCCCGGAGCCTATAAATACAGCCCTAGGGCCCTTCATTTTTGAAGATCTAGAATTCTCGAGCGTTAGCGAAGCCCTGCCAGACTTAAGATTAAAGGTGCACGAATTTCAGAAAGGAGGAGGAGAGATCGGATCGAGTTCGTCAGCATAAAGAAGAGAAGCTCGTCAGATCTGCAGTTCTCGTGTTCGTCCCTTAAGATTACCCCGTTGTGGTGATATTAAGAAGAGCAATTATCTCGCTGTTGCCGAGATAAGCGCTGCGGCTTCTTGATTCCTTCGCGAATCGACGAAGCTCTGCCCAATTTTTAGCAATCAGATCTGATCGACGGTAGTCCATGTATATCAACGTCCCCATCACAGGCCAAGTTCCCACGCAAGCAGAAGACCGATAAACAATCTCTGCGTTATTTGAAGAGAATTGTACTTTTGTTTTGTTTTCATTGTGTAAAAGTCTTATAAAAAGACTAATTTTTGTTTTCGTTGTAAACGTCTGAAGTTTGTAATGAACACCGCAATGGATCAAACGATTTTCTCCACAAACACCAGGTAAAACTGTAATCTTTTCACTTTAGGAGTTTTTGGTTAGGAGCTGATCTAGTTAAGTTTCTGGTCTAGTGGTATTGACAAAAACCTTTTCATTTATAGCTTTTATTTTACAATTATATGCAATATTATTAATTTATTACAAATCATTTGATATGTGTTTTCATATAAATATGGCTTAAACATCATATGCTTATGTGATTGTATTTATTTGATAATTGTTATAATTCCATATGAGACATTTTATATTCAAGCATGAATAAGAGGACCGGAATTATGAGAATAATTCATATGCATAAATTTAAATTTGGAAAGTCTCTTTTGTATGCAACCAATTTAAATTTGGAAGATCTCTTTTGTAGGGAACCAATTTAAATTTGGAAGGTCTTTTTTGTAGGCAACCAATTTAAATTTGGACAGTCTTCTTTGTAGGTAACAAATGTACAACCTCTTATAATACGAGAATTTAAAATTTATACATATGAAGTATGAAATATACTTTAAGGTAGGGCTGTCCATCCGGGCCGGCCCGGCCCGGCCCGGCCCGGAAAACCGGGCCCGGGCCGGGCAAATTTAAATTTGGACAGTCTTCTTTGTAGGTAACAAATGTACAACCTCTTATAATACGAGAATTTAAAATTTATACATATGAAGTATGAAATATACTTTAAGGTAGGGCTGTCCATCCGGGCCGGCCCGGCCCGGCCCGGCCTGGATTTTTTTATTTTTTTATTTTTTTAAAAATTTTAAAAAACAATAAAACATAAAAATTATATTTATATAATAGTATATATATATTTATACTCTTATATAAATATAATTATATTATATGTACATATAAGTTTATGTTTATATATATGTATAGATATATAAATATATATTTATACTCTTATATGTATTTATACTATTATATAAATATACTTATATATGTACATATAAGTTTATGTTTATATATGTGTATATATAAGTATACTTATATACTAAGAGAGAGAGAATATAAATATATATATAAGAGAGAGTATACACTGTACACATATATAAGAGAGAGCATACTTATACATATATATAATTATATAAGAGATATAAACATATATAAGAGAGAATATACTTATATTTATATATACTTATATACTAAGTAGCCCAAAGTATTCATGTCATTCAATATATGTATATGTATATATATACACACACACACTGACACACATATACATATATTATACATAAACAAATTGTAAATACTTATAGTAATTACATAAACAAATTGTATTATACATAAAAACACACACACATATAAACTTATATATACACACATATATTATACATATATAAGAGAGAGTATACTTATATATACTTATACATATATTATACATATATAAGAGAGAGTATACTTATACATTATACTTATATATATATATATAT
>NC_033801.1:3341207-3390682 GCF_001876935.1 Asparagus officinalis | reverse complement strand
TATTTCTCTATATATATATTATATACACAATATATATACATATACATATATGTTATATATAAGAAAATAAAAAAAATAAAAAAAATAAAAAAAATTTACTGTTCCGGGCCCGGGCCCGGACCCGGGTTTTGCCCGGGTTTCCGGGCCCGGGCACGACCGGGCCGGGCCCGGGCCGGACACCGGGCCGGGCCCGGGCTCCGGGCTTTTTGGACACCCCTACTTTAAAAGAGAGAGTATATATATATATATATATATATATATATATATATTATATACACAATATATATACATATACATATATGTTATATATAAGAAAATAAAAAAAATAAAAAAAATAAAAAAAATTTACTGTTCCGGGCCCGGGCCCGGACCCGGGTTTTGCCCGGGTTTCCGGGCCCGGGCACGACCGGGCCGGGCCCGGGCCGGACACCGGGCCGGGCCCGGGCTCCGGGCTTTTTGGACACCCCTACTTTAAGGTATGAAATCATACTATAAGGTTCTCTTCAATGCTTTGCATGTAACTATTAGTAATTCCATTCATGTATGTGCATATGCATGCATGTAAAGATATAACTACAGTATTTTAGTTTCACTTTAGTTTGAAATGTTCAGATATTAAGGGCAAATTATAACCCTATGCAATTACATCTTTAGACATAGACTACGATCATTTATGATCATAAACCATGATATTTTATGCTAACATGTTTTGATGTCCTATCATTTTAATAGTGACTAGAAAGATTAATTTTTATAGCTCTTTATTTGACTACATATATAATGTTTTTTCTTAAAATTTTAGGAAATAATTAGAGTTTATATAAATATGCTCTGTCAACTAGTATGCCTAGTTACAGGAGATGTGATGAATCAATGTCCTGGAAAATCAAATCAATAGGTATGTCTTATAACTTCTATCTATATGATGAATAAAAATTATATTAAAATTAGTTCGTCAAATAATTAAATTGCTATTAATTAAGTTCTCTTACCCTTATAAGTTATTTTAAATCAATCCCTCCTCTTGATACTTGTACTCTTGACTGGAAAGATTGATTTGAAAAAAAACTTAAACAAGAAGGGGACCTAATGTCAAACAATATAAATGACTAATTATAAAATAACTTGATAAATATATACAACGTCTGTTAAGTAAAGTTATGATTCTAGACTTTGTAAAGTCTAAAAAGAATCTTGCTGACCCATTAATAAAAGGTCTATCCAGGAGTGTGGTTCTGGATTCATCGAGGAAGATGGGGTTAAGCTAATAAGTAAGGTCACTGACAGTGGTAACCCAACCTTTATTTGGAGACGTAGTCCCAATGTAGGTTTAATGTGATAGTAGCAAGCTAGACTAGTGATAATCGCGTGGAGCATCGACCTAGATATATTTATATATCATTATAGTAGCATGTGTTACTTCCCCTTCTCTATGATGACGATGCTCTTATGATACAGCTGGTTAGGCTGAGTTTTACTCTTAATAAGTCCAACGCGTGTATTGCAGATGATATGATATCTAGCTATAGTACCCTTGGAGGACTTACCTAATTAAGAGGAACCGTACCGTGATGGCCGCGGTTAGGGGGTGCTGGGCTAACCCCTATAAACTCTCATGAGTCGGTTATTGTGAGTATGACCTTTAACGCTCAACCTGCTTTGCTCAATAGATGAAGACATATTGTGTGTATTTTTATCAATATCTGGTACAAGGGGCCTAATTCAAGGCCTAGTCCATTATGTCCCTCAGGTGGCGATGAACTCACTAAGAAAATGTTCAAAGACGAAAGTTACCTCTCCCGAATTCATGATAAGAAATGTTGCTCAACCTATATTTATTTTATAATTTATTTTTTTATTTATTGATTTTGAGTTTTCAGTCAATATTGCCTTTTTAGGGGGGACTGTTGGATATTTTGTTGGAGAAAATGCAATTTTGTCTTCATGAATAGTCCCACATTGAATAGTGTTATGAATACAATTAAAACGTGTGTAGACTATACATTATGGAGAACGTTACTAATGTTATCGTATTAATTGTAGGAATTATAATGCCTTTCTCAACCCTATACATACACCCCTTATTCACATTCAGAAAAATATAGAAACAATTATCTCTTCTTCCTCTTCTCTCCTCTGCATATTATTTTCGTTCATATGTTGGTGTTTATTTTGGGTAACCGTTCTTCATCTGAGCTAAACCTCTGTTCTCTCGCCCGAGTACAGAGGTCGGCCGCTTCTGATGGGTTTTACCACTAGGGGAGAGAGGATCATCTGCGTTAGGGCAATATACGAGTCATCAATCTTCTAGAGCAGTGTTTACAGACTGCTCCCAATCAGGTTAGACTTTCTTATTATTTTATTTTGGATTTATTTTACATGCTATAATTTTATTTGATAAATTTCCAACAAATTCAACAACCCTACTGTTACCCCCAAGGCTCACCCTCTTTTGAAAATATAATCAATTGAATATCCATATTACAAACCTATTGTCCACATTTAACCCTAGCTACTATAAATACCCCTACCACCTTACCTCACTTCACCATCAACCCTCTTTCTCATGGCTCCTAAATTCTCCTCTATCTCCATTCTCACTGTCCTAACCTTCCTCCTCTTCACTAAATCCCTCTCCATCCTCACTGACCCCGAGATCGTCCTCCCGCCTCCTCCACCACTCGAAATGACCCCTTCGCCCCCATCACCGTAAGAAATGACCCCTACGTTTCTTTGTCCACCGTCCCGACGACCTCCGTCCCAACCCTCATCGCCCGCTACATGTCCGATGAACTCGCTGAGACTCGGCGTCTGCGCCAATTTGCTCAACTGGCTCATTGGTATAAGACTCGGGAGGCAGGACTGAGAATGTTGCTCGGTCCTCGGTGGCCTCCTGGACCTCGACGCTGCCGCTTGTCTGTGCGAGGCAGTGAAGCTGAACATACTGGGGATTATGGTGAATACTCGCATTGATGTCAGCGTTCCGATTAATGCTTGTGGCATGCAGATCCCTGCAGGCTACCGTTGCCCTTGACCCTGAGAGTTATACTAATGTATGAATTGTGGAGATTATAATATGAGAGAGAGAGGAGGAGAGAGGAGAGAGCAAGACTCGTATCCCTCTACGTTGATGTCACACCAAAGTTTGATAGCACACATTATTAATATTGAACGGGAAAACAGCCTTGTTAGTATAAATACATGATCCTTAGGGCAATTGAGTGGTAAAAACTTTTGTTGACACACTATTCCTATCATTAAGTTGACACAAGTTTTCGCTATATACTGATATAGATAGTTATTATCTAAGTACTCGACCTAATGATAGTACTCTGTTTACCATATATTCGCAATGTGATCTAAGTCTTGAACCTGATGATACTATGTATCTAAGTTTATATCAATTACTGAGTAGAGAGAAAAAGGATGTACTATGATTCACCTATGTGATAAAAGTTTACATCTAGCAAATATTATGGGATAAGTAAATTAAGTAGTATAATAGGTAAGAAGTTTATTTGTTTTTAAGATTAGTATATAGCATATAACTTAATGTTCATGTAACCCTGAATCTTTGATGTCACAATAAGTGTTCGATCAAGGAAAAAGTGAAATGATTAGGAATACTTTCTGATAATTTGAAGTACGGTATGAAATACAACTTTAAAGCACTGTTGTGGCGAGCGCTTATAAGATCATAGTGAACTGTGGACTATGTAACTATTAAGCATCGAAATTTAATATCCATTATGATGATCGATAGACTGTCTTGGCAATACAGAAGTAAAATTTATGTAGGATGTGCAGTGTTAAAAAGAAAGCGTTAACGTTAGAGCTGGAGTTCCTCCTTGACTAGTCTCAGTGTGTGTACATGGCCAAGGTGGCTTATCATTATAGGTCATGTAAGCGGGTACTGAATTAAGTAAAGAGCAGGCTTCTTCACAAGGATTAATAAACAATCTAGTAAATTAACGTATCAGCAGATCTCAAAGCAATCAATGCAATAAAAACAAGGATCACTTTGAGAAATCAATAGTGATTTTTATTTGTATTGATAGTTGGATCATACTTACAGTTGATCTATCGTGTAAACAGCTCCCTGCCGAGAATTGTTATCAAAAAGAATAGTGTTACGATTACCCTTGTGGAAATTAATTTAGATAGTGACTATATGGGATGAATTTATTGTTGTTTTCTTAACTGTGAATTTATTTATATATAGATAATTGATATATCACGATTAGAGGATGTATGTTGTAGGCCTTTCAAAGATCTTCGTATCTTATTGGTAATGTATAATACAAGAGATCTTGGGTTCATTATTTTCTTAGCAAACAATATGTCTGAAATAATGCCTGACGAAGAAGATGTTAGACGTTGTATCCGGTTAGAGTTTGTAAGCTCTGGCGCAGCCATGTGCAGGTTCTTCGCGCGGCGATGCAGTGATGCGTTCTTACGTCTTATTCAGTAGTATTTAATGTAAAGTTTTTATCTAGGGTAAAGTTATGTGGATGATAAGAAACACTTACGGCATTTATAAGTATCGGCGCGCCTCCCTCTATTTAGAAATTTGACAGTGTCCTATAGAATTTTTGAGACTACTATTACTCTCTATCTTTAACACATAATCTTGTGCGTTAATTTAATGCCGAGGTACCCCCCTCCTCCTCCCGGAGCACACACATCAGCACATCAAAGAGGTATATTGTTGTATACCAATCCAGAAGAGATCGTATCTTTAATTCACCTTGATGGTATTTAACTATAAAATTAATCCTGGTTAAAAGTCCAGGGAGGTAACCTTAGCCCCACTATTTCATTCTCGATAGAATTCTCTGCCAGCTGAAAGAATATGACAGATGGAAAAAATTATGAGTAGCTTAGTTTGGCCAATAGATAACTTATGAGGCCTGGTAAATAGTGATAATAAGCCCATTAATATTATTTTATGACTAATAAAGTTTTCGTCAAGCTTCTAAGTTATACGGGCTTGTAATGGGCCTCTATCAGGCATTCCATTTTTCTATTATGCGCTGCTTCTTACATATTGTAGTAAGCCCAGTTATTTGTAATTCAATTTTTTACGTGTCCTGAAGAATGCACAGTTCTCCCTTGTTCTCATTTCGACCCACATCTGCATAAAACAAAGCAGGTTGTGACTTAAATATTTAGTATGTTAGAAACGAAAGCGCACGCAGCTCTAACTAAAGCAGTTAAAAGTCTATTTTGTCTCTGTTCATGCAATGAGCAGCTGAATCAAATGGGTGGCACTAGGGGCACACCCTCAACCACACCTCCAACCACACACCCTTTCTCATTTGCTACAGTGCACCGGGCCTCACATGAGATTTTAAATTTTTAAACTCCCATGTGTGGCCCGGTGTACTGTAGCAAATGAGAGAGGGGGTATGGTTGGAGGTGTGGTTAGGGATGTGCCCCTATCATTTTCCGAATCAAATTTGTCTGCGTGAGCTGAAAGCTTAACAATAGCACAAAGCTGTAACATCAGTTCTTAACCTTATTTCTACGGAAAAGAAAAGGACAGTAGCGGAGCTAGGAATTTCAATAACGGGCGTCCAAAAAATTGACAATTGAACAAGATAACCTATAAGTTTATTTTTTTTTAGGATTGATTAGTATATAATCACTATTACATAATAAGGCTTTCGTATCAAATTTCAAATTAGAATGTAGTGTTTTACAATAACATTATTCTTGCTTTTATTTCTTAAAAGGGGGTTTTCAATATTTACCCTCCAAAGCTGACGTATTTCTAAATTTACCCTCCAAATTTTAATATTTTTAAAAACACCCCCAAATAATGTAGATGGCTGGATTTTCGGAAATAACTACGGTATATACAGGGGTCATTAAACAATAGATCACGGACATATCATTAAACCAATCATATTGCTGGAATAGTAATAATAATATGCCCTTGAACATCCAACACAAATTATGTAATAATATTGTAATGTTAATAAATTTTATTGTTCTACATATAATTTAGGTATTATTTATATAATTGTTATGTATCCTTAGAAGTTATTTTGTTAGATCATACACTGTGATGGTCGCTTGCTTGGAGATATGATCTAACTTACAAATTTTTTTAAATTTGTGCTTAACCTATAACTAGTAAATGATAACTTTGTTATAACATGTTATTATGCATGACACCGAAATGTGAGATGTGGTGGTGGGTCTCAACCACCGGGAATGGGGATTCTCCCGGTGTATGTCATAAGCACGCATGTGATATGTGTAGCACTAGACCGTATTTGAATTTTCTAGGACGAGTCACCTAAGAGATAAAGAATTCAAATTGTTACATGGTCCCTTTGACTTAATGATATTGTCATTTTCGATTTGATAATTTAGTATACTTTGATGTGATGGTTAAGTTTGTTTACCAAGTGCTACACAACCTGAAATGTTGGGTTACTAAATTTTATTTAGGGAAATGATGGATATCTAGATAGGATCCAGTATGCTCATTATGATGAGTTAATTTATTATGCATTCTCATGAAGTTATTAAATTCCTGCCGGCAGGTGGTTATGAAAATATTTATTAAAATTTATTTTCTTATAAAAATAAAATATTTTAATGTTTCAAAATAATTTTTATTTTATGTTCATGGGAATTGTAATCTAGGCATAAGCAAAGAGGTAAATTTTCATGCTTAAAAGAGTTGCCTAAAATAAATGATACGGGAAGAGATTGAATGTAAGATATTGTTTATTAATAATTAATCTCATATTATGGAAGAGCTTTTATGAACAGTTGGTCGGATAGGAATTTGATTCTTAAATTAAAATTATTTAATAATTGGTCCTCAATATGGGACCCAATTGGTCTCACTATTGTAATTAGAAGAGATATACATGTAATGCAATTATATTTCTATCCTTAATTATTATGGATGAAGTTGTCGAACAAATCTATTCTAGAGAGTTCATATGTAGCCTTATGAAGACACAAAAAAAATCTTATGAAGATAATATGAAGAATAGAATAGAAATAGATATTTGAGAACCTATCTCTCAGTATCCCTCCTCTTCGGTGACGGGTGAATTTCAATATTGGATGCTTTTTCTCTTGAGGAAGCTATTTCGGATTGATCTCGGGACAGATTATAGTAGAAATTCTGAAAGCGATTCAGGTATTTTTCTAGTTTTTAATTAATTTAGATTAATAGTCATGATATGCTATATCCGCTGCGTTGTATGTCATGTTTCCTTCACATATAAGCTTCACTTAAGTTGGAACCAAATTTCAAATCGAACCAAAACTTCAAGTCCATGCTTCTATTTTTGGAAACATAGTTGATCAAGTTCATGGGTAACGGTTAGCAGGCAAGAATGGTTGCTCTTCTAGCATGTCTAGGTTGATCGTTTTTCTACTAGTGCTTGTACTTGTAGAAGTGTTTAACAGAAGATAGCACAATTTAATTATCACATAATGCGCGATTAATTTGGATAAAAAACTTATCAGTATTCCCAACTCATGTTTAGATTAGAGATACACTTTACCCCCTCAATACTTTTTCATAAGTAAAGGATACATGATATCTCTAATGAAAAAGTTATTTTCTACTTCCTACAAGTTGGCATTAGATTGCATGTTGTTAACTATATCAATGCGTCAAAAATCAAGGTCCCGCAATCCAAAATTCATTAAACCAGACAACATCGAATGTATTCGAACTGCAAGAATAGTTATTGCTCCACCTTCCTAACCAACTGCTATGAAATTCAATAGAAATGCTATCAATCATGACAAGGCCTTTCTAATTAAGATTGTTTACGAGGAAAAATAAAAAATAAAAAAGATCATCCTCTTTGTAAGTAAGAACAAAATTGTGGTCATCTCTGTTACATTAAAAGAGATGATAATAATGAAACAAAAGTAGGCATTGATTTATCTTAACGAAAGTTACCTTTTGTTCTTCAATCTGTGTGCTAATGCAGAGTCAATCAAGTATGTTTCTTGCACTTAGTGCTCAAAGGGTCCACACGGAATTGGCATAATTATAAAATTAAGGAATCCTAATTAAGTATGAAAACAAAATCTATATAATTATAGATTAAGTGTGAACCCAAGAAACACGATACCATATTAAGACAATTAATGACATTGGTATTCGGCTATGCATTATTCCTTAATAGTACCAAAATATTACCCTAATGACTCTCGTGACGCATCCACCTATTAGTTGTTGAGTTGTCCATATTGAAAAAAATAAAGTAAGCCAGCTCTCTTTTGTTTCTAAGTGTGAGTTGTAGTTCCTTATTTTATTTTCGTCTCACAAAAAGCCTTATTACAGGTCCTACTAGCTAGTTAATTAAAATACCATATGTTTTTGGAGAATGATTTATTCATCAATTATTGGTTCTATTTGATAAACCTAGAGCTTGATCCACATGCAAATTTGTAAATTGCAATTGTTTATTAATCATATTATTCTCCTCTATGTATGACTCGGGCTGTTTGTTTGCCCAAAAAAAAAAAAAAGAAATCAAAGAATAAGAAACCTATTTCCTTAAAAAATTGTTTTGAGGTTGTTTGGTTTCAGTGATTGTTTTCAGAGTCATACCTCATTTGTGGAAGCTTAAATGAAACAAGGAATCTAAATACAGATAATAAATGATGTTATGTTGCATTTATTAACATAAAGGATTGTTTTCACTTCAACAATTTGTTAACATAAAGGATTGTTTTCACTTCAACAATTTGCTAACATAAAGGATTGCTTTCACTTCGACATATATGTATATTTTAATTATCTTTGTATCTTGTCCTGTTGACCTCAACATATATGTAAATTTGGATCTGTCGATATTATTGTATATGTTAGTAGTGGGTTTAGTCCCACATCGGTTGTGAGAGCACACCTCACCCTCATCTACTTGTATATATTTATGTGTACACATTCAATACTTAATCTAAGGAAAATTTACCCAAAGACTCTCTCTCTCTCTCCTTTATCATGGTATCGGAGTAAGGTTAATCTTTTGCCAAATCTTGGCCTCGCCACATTACGACTTCTTCGTTGTCACCTCCGTGCTTGCCGCATCGCGGCCTCCGTGGCAGCCGTCTCTCGGCCTCACACGAACAACATTGTCGTTTGACATTCAGTAACGACATCGTTGTTTCAAGACCGTCTCTCGGTCTCAAACTAACGGCATCGCCGTTTCAAGCTGTCTCTCGACCTCAAATGAATGGCATCGCCGTTTCACAGTCAGTGAAGACATATCATTTCAATCCATCTCGACGTCTCAAACTCTCAACATCGGCGTTGATCCATCGTGTGTTTTATTTTTTGGGCCTCCCTTGCATTGTTACTTAGTTGTGGGCCTTCCAACATTGTGTTACACTTAAGTAGGTCTTCCCTACAACATTACTGTTAATATGTCTCATTTAGAAAAGATCCATAAACCACTCCAGCCCCTCAATGATTAAAGTGATTGGGGGTCCACTATTGTCGCAAATGCCTTGCGTGGTGCTGGTCTGCTTGATCATCTCACCATTTCGGGACCAGTTCCACCGTCCACCAGCATTGTTGCTTCTTCTAGTATTGTTACATTTGGAAGTGATGATACCAATCTTCAAACCACACGTGCTCTCTAATGTCAAGAAGAGTTCGGATTAGCAGTTGTAAGAATTTTGTGTCATGGATTATCTCACTCACTGTGTTGACTCTGGTCTCACTATCAAGATTGGCTCGCTTCCCTCTGCTCAGGCCATGTGGAGTCATCTCACTAAGCGCTTCACAGAGTGCTCCGATGCACGAGAGGCATATCTTCTGCAATACGTTGCTATACAACTCAAATATAGTTTCTCTCTGCAGTCTCATTTTGGTCAAATGTAAGCATATTGGACAGAATTATGCACCATGCTTCCTAGACGTGATTCCACATATGAAGACTGGCTAGCCTGGTATGAACGGTGTAAGGTACATCAACTATTTTAGTCTATTCCTGAATATTCAATTATGACCGACCAACTACTTCATCAGCCTCAATTTTTTACTTTGGCCTGGTTATGGGAGCTCTCACTACTTATGAGACACGGCGGCAGACCGCACAACTCAATTTGACAACAGATGCTCCTACATTTTCACTCGAGACTGTTCTGTCTGTACTAGTCACTGCTCCTATTATGAATCGTACTTCTCAACAGGCAAGAAGATGAGGAGAGAGGCAAACCAAGAGGCATGAGGAAAGAGGAGTATGAAAAGGCTGGTTCAAGGAGGCAGTTACGACGGCCATACACCGACAGAACACAATAGCGTGAGGAGCAAGGAGACCTGACAATAGCTGCTACAACTATGGGAAGAAATGATATTTTGCCAGAGACTGCCACTACAAGAGAAGACCTACAAAAGGAAATGTTGCAGCATCACGCATATGTCAAGATGATGAAAAAGAATGGGATGTCCAAGCATCCAAAGACATTATTAAAGATTTACCAGTCGATAAAGGTGAGGTTGTTGGTATGAAACTAACCTCATTTGTGGAAGAATCTAAGTTTGCATTTTTAGCGGTTTCAGATCAGCAAGAAATTAGTTATAATAAAGATTAAATCATCGATTCTGGCTATTCCAACCACATGACAGGAGATAAGGGGAAGCTTGTCAACATGAAGAAGTATAAAGGCGACCAAGAAGTTGTGATAGCAAATAATTTAAGATTACCTATCACACACTTCGAAAAGACCGTGTTTACGCCGCGCTACAACCGAATCAGATACAACTACGAGATGTATACCATGTATTGGGTATGAAA
This sequence comes from Asparagus officinalis, assembly GCF_001876935.1. Taxonomy (NCBI): domain Eukaryota; kingdom Viridiplantae; phylum Streptophyta; class Magnoliopsida; order Asparagales; family Asparagaceae; genus Asparagus; species Asparagus officinalis. Next base: position 3,379,892 of record NC_033801.1, on the reverse strand, counting down.
AAGAACATTCTATCTGTTTCCTAATTAACAACTTCTGAAAACTATGTAGTATTTGGGCCACAATATGTAAACGTCTATTAAAACTTGATTCCGCCAGGAGAACCTGTCATGGAGGGACGAAATGTAGAAATTGTTTATGTGATATCGATAGAATTAACATACATAGACAAAAAGAATAAGACGACTGATCTGTGGCATGCTTGGCTTGGCCATGTGAGCTATTACAAACTCAAGATTATGATGTAAAAGTCAATGTTGAAGGGTCTTTCACACTTGGAGATTCGAGGAGGGACCATATGCAGAGGTTGTCAGTATGGTAAAGCATGTCAATTACCTTACAAAGAGTCACAATTCAGAGCAAAGGGATCTTTGGAGCTCGTACTCTCGGATGTATTTGGCCGAGTGAAGCAGGAATCGATAAGTGGCATGCAGTACATGATCACCTTTATTGATGATTACTTGAGATACATCTGGGTTTATTTTCTAAAGGAAAAGTCTAAAGTACTCTCCAAATTCAAGCAATTCCAAGAAAAAAGTCAAAGGAGAACTCGACAAGAAGATTCATTGTCTACGCACAAACAACCAGGGAGAGTACACATCAAAGGAGTTTTACGACTATCTGAAGCAGCATAAGATTCGACGATAGCTAACATGCCAAAACACTCTGCATACAGAATAGCGTGGCTGAAAGAAAGAATCGTCATCTCGCCGAAATTTACAGAAGCATGATTCATGCTAAGAACATGCTAGGAAGTTTTTTGGGCTGAGTGTATGAAGATTGCGGTGCGTGTGATCAATCGGCTACCACAATAAAAATTGGAGTTCGTATCATCATTTTAGAAGTTATGGAATATCAACCTAACCATAAGCCATTTTAGAATTTTCAAATGCGTATGTTATATCTTCAAATGCGTATGCTATAAGGTGTATTTTTATGGGGTATGATAGTGAAAAAAGGATGGAGATGCTGTGATCCCACAACCAAACGGTGCTATACATCAAGGAATGTTATATTTGACGAAGCCTCATCTTGGTGGGCTTCACAAGAAGTTGCGCTACTAGATTCTAAAGATCTGGAGGATCGGCTACAAGAGAAGTTAGGGAACTGAAGTCAAGAAGAAAACTTACGTCAATTAGAGAAAGATAAAATCAAGATCTTCAACATCCTCAAAGGAGAATAATCCATGGAAGACTGGTGTTTATCAGACACCATCAGAAAAAATGCGCCCGAGTAGTTAAAGGACATTGAAGAAGAACCGTTGGAACAACTTTGAAGATCAACAAGACCTAGAAAGCTGAATCCTAAGTGTGTTGATGCTGCCATTATGAAAGATGTGAAGGAGCCATCTAACCTCGAGGAAGTATATGGAATTGCTGAATGGAGATGAACAATAGAGGAAGAAATTCAAGCTCTATAGCAGAACCAAACTTGGGAGTTGGTGCCAAAGCTCAAAGATGTCAAACCTATCTCCTACAAATGGGTTTACAAAGTCAAGACTCGTTCAGATGGGTTGATTGAGAGATACAAAGCACGCTTGGTGGCTCTAGGATTCTCTCAAAAGTATGGATTGAGAGATACAAAGCACGCTTGGTCGCTCTAGGATTCTCTCAAAAGTATGGACTGGATTATGATGAGACATTCAATCCAGTTGCGAAGATAACAACAGTTCGAGTTCTTCTAGCTCTAGCAGCCAGTAAGAGTTGGAAGTTTTGACAGATGGACGTGAAGAACACATTTCTACACAGTGAGGTGGATCGAGAGATTTATATGGAGCAACCAATCGGATTTGAGAGCAAAGAAAAGAAAAGATCTGTTTGCAAACTAAAAAAACTCTCTACGGACTGAAGCAAGCTCCGAAAGCTTAGTATGACAAGGTTGATGAGTTCTTAATTCAAAGTGGGGACTCTCTTTCTCCTACAGATTCTAGTTTATTTGTCAAACAGACTAGTAATAGGCTAGCAATCGTGTTGGTCTATGTGGTTGACTTAATCTTAATTGGAGATGATGAAGCGGAAATCCAGAGAACAAGAACAAATCTCTCAGTCGGGTTTTAAATGAAGGATCTTGGAGAGCTCAAGTATTTCCTCGGATTGGAGGGAAGGATGGACTACTCCTTTGTCAAGAAAAATATGCGAAGCACATGCTGCTCAAGTACGAGATGTTCAACTGCAAGTCAATCTCAACACCGATGGAGTCAAATCTGAGACTGTTTGTACATGAAGGAAAAGATTTGAAATATCCAACTGTGTATCAATAACTAGTTGGAAACTTGAACTATCTAACGATGATAAGACCAGATATTTCATTTGCGGTTGGTGTCATGAGCCGATACATGCAGAAGCCAAAGAAACCTCACTTAGAAGCAATCCGAAGGATCCTAGGGTACATTATAGGTACAATTAACTATGGTCTCATGTATCAGAAAGGAGAAGAATATGAGGTCTATGGCTATTGTGATGCTGACTATGCTGGAGAACATAACACTCGAATGTCTACTATCAGATACGTGTTTAGTCTCGGTTAAGTGGCTATATCTTGGTGTAGCAAAGAGAGTCAATGGTGTTATTGTTAACTATAGAGGTGGAATACAGATCGACAGCAATGGAAGCTCACAAAAGCATGTGGCTTTTTCAGTTAATGAGAGATCTGCGTTAGTCCACAAACTACTTAGTAGCTTTGCATTACGATAGTCAGTCTGCAATACAATTGGCAGATAATCCATTTTTCATGCTAAGATGAAACACATCGAAGTACATCATCACTTTCTTCAAGAGAAAGTTCTTCAAGAGGAGATAGTAATGAAGCTAATCGGGACAAACGAACAAATAGCTAACATATTCACCAAAGCACTGAGTACTTCAAAGTTTGTAGAATTTTGAAGTCAGCTTAGATTCATGGATAGAGAATTCGTCACTGAGGGGAGTGTTAAAATTCAGCAGCTTCACATCTACCCCCACCTACCTAACTATAGTAACACTAACACCTACCCCTAATAGTAATCACCTAACCCTAATAGTACTTACCTACCTCTAAATCAATGTTATAAATAACCCCCAAGTGTTTGTTTGAAATCATCCCAGTAGCATAAAGAGAGAGAGAGTATTTATATTTGAGAATATAGTGTGTTTGTGACACTAAAGAAATAATAACAAAATATTTTTTTGGTGTCCACCACTCCTCTCAACTCTACAAAATCCCCAACCCAAAATACATAAATAAAATTTTATTTATAGAACACTAGTGGCATCAATATTTTGGAAATAAACTCAATAATCCTACTTGCTCTCATTATCCCATCGCTTTGATCCTTGTCCTGTTACTGCAAATATCATTAAATAGTAGTAGTAATAATAATAATAACAATAAAAGATAAATTTAGCGGAATAAAGTATTTTATTCTAGATAAAAGAGGGTGGCCAAGGATGTTGAACTGCGATATTGTTTTTATTCCCACTCGCAATAACGATGCTGACGTCTACTGTGGCGTCAGCAGAGATAATGGATTTTGGATCATGTCCCATCATGGAATATCTGATTTTTTTAAAAAAAAATTAATGTTTTTTATTTTTTATGTTTATTTTTTATTATTCTCTGGGTCACTGAAGTGAAGGGGATATTTTCTGTCAGACAAATAAAGTCAAAGTATACTGTCAGAAGAATACTGCTTATACCGAGGAGGACCAGAAATTTTAGTTTCAATTTGTTTGAGATGCAAATAGATTTAAATAATTTTAAAAACAATAAACAAGAATTACATGCAACTGATACTTACCACACACACACACACACACACACACACACACACACACACACACACACACACACACACATATATATATATATATACACACACACACACACATATACACACACACACACACACACATACATATATATATATATATATATATATATATATATAGAGAGAGAGAGAGAGAGAGAGAATATTTATATTTGAGAGTATAGTATATTTGTACTACTAAAGAAATAATAACAAAATAGTTATTGGTGTCCACCACTCCCCTCAACTCTACAACCATTTCATAGCTTAATTAGCAATTATAACATCTTTTTCTTTTACTTCCTCAACTTAAAGAATTTTCTTTGGCCAAATCTATAGGATAATTGGCTCCAAAACTAGAGTTAAAATTCATCATTAATATGTGACCTACCTTGTCCAAGTCAAATTCTCTTACCAAGTTGCTCCTAGCCAATTGGTCAGATTAAAAAATCCTGTCCCTAAACGTGCATATTTTGTTCTCTCTCGGTTAAAGGGGGCAAAAAAAGCAAAGAGAATTATGTTGCTAAGAAAAGGACAAAATTGGCCTGTTAGTTAACTACATTAGGGAGATATTTAACATAAAGGTTGCATATATTATTCATACCCATTTTGTTTTGAAGATAACAAGCAAGCAAAACACCCTGTATATTCAAAAACATTCCTCTTTTAAGTGTGACCAAGCTCCATAATTGACAAGAATGAAAATAATCGATTAAGGAGTCGCATGCGGGTTATGCTTATAACATCCTTATATTATATCGTAAACACAATTAATCACTTATCTGACCCCCTCTTCACTCTATAAATACCCACCACCTCTTCATTCTTAATTAGTACCACAAAGAAGTACTAAATTCACTACTACTTGTGAATTCCGAACACTTCCTACTATCCTAATGGCAGCTACCAAGGCCTCTCTAGTCCTCTTCCTAACCCTAAACATCCTCTTCTTCAACCTCGTCGCCTCTTTCGTCGCCTCTTGGCCTCCCCCAAAGCCCTGCCCATGCCCACCAAAGCCCGGCCCAAGCCCACCAAAGCCCGGCCCAAGCCCATCCACGGGCAAGTGTCCCATTGATGCACTCAAGCTCGGAGTGTGTGCTGATGTTCTCGGCAGCCTTCTCAACGTCACCATCGGCAACCCACCAAAGAAGCCATGCTGCTCTCTTCTCGGCAATCTTGTCGACCTTGAGGCCGCTGTTTGCCTATGCACAGCAGTGAAACTCAACCTTCTCGGCCTCAACCTCAATATTCCTGTTGACCTGAGCCTCCTACTTAACTACTGTGGAAAGAAGTATCCCAAGGGATTCCAGTGCCCATAAATGACATGGTCGTGAAATTTGCTTGATCTGCTTGCGTGGTGATTTGTTACATTATTCTCGATGCATGTTATTGTTTGTATTTGTTTTTGTTTCTGTTTTTATGTTTGGTTGCTGTAAAGGGTGCTAGCTAGCGTGCGAGTGTGTGCAGGCTATATCTGTTATGTATTCCAAATTTTATAAATAAAAAAAATTTGTTGTGCTCTATGAGCTAGTGTGAATATATATATGCTGTGAATTGGAATAGATTGTATCTACCAACAAAAAAGAAAAACTTGTTGAACTCGAGAAAATTTGAAATTACTCGGGAAGAACAAGTGAAGAACATGTGGCATTCTAACATCATTCACTATGGTTCTCTTGAGATAGAACTCAAACAAGTGCATAAAATGCCTAGAACAGTCATATATCTAACTTCATACGTTTTATGAATATTGTTGTTGTCTCGATTGTATATAGACTGGAAGGATTTTTGAACAGTTAGGATAGAAGTAATTACTAGGATTTTTTAACAGTAATTAATGAATACTGTTGTTGTCTCGATTGTATATAGATTGTATATAGACTGGAAGGATTTTCGACAGTGTCCTGGTGATGAAGGAATTAATAAGGTACCCGGCTAAGTTTACAACTCACACAAAAAATACATAACATAGCCTGTTGATAATCACCCCAATTCTGGATAGTTGCCAGAATAACATAGCGTTGTGCATAGCCTAAGTGAAACGAAGAATGGAAAGAAAGAAAGCATTGTTATTTTATTTTATCTTTTGGATCGTTTTTTTTTTTCTTTTTTTTTAGGAATATCTTTTGGGTAGTTGATATGTATAAGAATATCTTTTTTGTCAGGAACCATCAACACCTGGAAGTTATGTCGCTGTAAATAGCGACAAAGTATCGCTCTCTCAAAGATTAACAACCTATCATTACATTAATTTTATGTTTAAAATGGCTATTAATCTGGTTAGCTAGTGACTCACTGAAAATATATATTTGAAGTAAGATGATACGTATGTAAGAACATGAATATTGATTTTCAATCTCCATGAAAAAGACCAGCAGGTCTAGGAGAAGCCTTCGCAACACAAGTATATATACAAGTGTTGCATATAAACACAGAAATTATATATATATATATATATGCTGTGAATTGGAATAGATTTTATCTACCAACAAAAAAGAAAAACTTGTTGAACTCGAGAAAATTTGAAATTACTCAGGAAGAGCAAGTGAAGAACATATGGCATTTTGACATCATTCACTATGGTTCTCTTGAGATAGAACTCAAACAAGTGCATAAAATGCCTAGAACAGTCATATATCTAACTTCATACGTTTTATGAATATTGTTGTTGTCTCGATTGTATATAGACTGGAAGGATTTTTGAACAGTTAGGATAGAAGTAATTACTAGGATTTTTGAACAGTTATAATACTGTTGTTGTCTCGATTGTATATAGATTGTATATAGACTGGAAGGATTTTCGACAGTGTCCTGGTGATGAAGGAATTAATAAGGTACCCGGCTAAGTTTACAACTCACACAAAAAATACATAACATAGCCTGTTGATAATCACCCCAATTCTGGATAGTTGCCAGAATAACATAGCGTTGTGCATAGCCTAAGTGAAACGAAGAATGGAAAGAAAGAAAGCATTGTTATTTTATTTTATCTTTTGGATCGTTTTTTTTTTTCTTTTTTTTTAGGAATATCTTTTGGGTAGTTGATATGTATAAGAATATCTTTTTTGTCAGGAACCATCAACACCTGGAAGTTATGTCGCTGTAAATAGCGACAAAGTATCGCTCTCTCAAAGATTAACAACCTATCATTACATTAATTTTATGTTTAAAATGGCTATTAATCTGGTTAGCTAGTGACTCACTGAAAATATATATTTGAAGTAAGATGATACGTATGTAAGAACATGAATATTGATTTTCAATCTCCATGAAAAAGACCAGCAGGTCTAGGAGAAGCCTTCGCAACACAAGTATATATACAAGTGTTGCATATAAACACAGAAATTGAAGTTATACGGTTTTGTAGTCTTGGAAAAAAAAATGCTAGATAAGAAAATAAAAGTAGAAATATGAGCGGAAAATATATACGGTGTTATCTATATGCATGTGCACCTCAACCGACTTGTGAAATGATACTGAAAGATTCTACATTCTGATATTTTTGAAAAGAAACTTTGATGTCGATCGGTAAAGTACCTGCTTGTGATGGCACCCACATAGGTCATCGATGGATCCTGAGAACTTTTTCCCTAATGAAAAGACGAGTAGTCCATCCTCAATCATTAAACGATAGATAACATGCTTGTGTCCCCTCAATGTTTCATTAAGAAATTGAGAAGGTAAAGATAAAGGACTTCCTTCAAGAATCAATTAATAATTATGGAGGAGAAGCAAAGGACAAATGGTGTAGAAAATTATAGATGCAAGGATTTATATATGAGCAACCCAGCAAACAAATAAACCATCAACCGTGAAAACTAATTTTAATTATGATAAATGATTAAGCCCTCAATATTACTTAGTTCTCTTTTGATTCACCCATAAAGTATCCAACTGTCTCTACAGAATTAAACCACATATGCCATGAGCTAAAAGACTAGATGCTACGATTCACCGATCGAACCGGTCAATATTGGTAGGCAGTTTTAATTTCCTAGATTATCTTAATAGAGACTCTAAAGATCTCCAATTCCAAGAGCTACATTACAAAAACCCTGAATAAGAAACTTCATGTTGTAATCTTATTATAATTGATTTTATAAGTTGTGATCTTGTCAATGCATTGGGCTAAATCTCTTCCCGTGAACTCTCCTTGGCCTATTCTTTAGATGTGTACTTCTCTTTGCGTCTATAATTTTTTTCCCAGATTAGCAACTTGAGTTTCTGCATACATCGCTATCATATCTTTGGTTTTAATATGCCTAATGACAAAAGAATGTTGATTAACAATGCTATAATTAAGTCGTTAATGCCCATCTGTTCAGTCTAATGATACAATTCGCAAAGATAATAACATGTTAATTAGGTGATCAAAGCACAAGAACCTGTACCTATGTCCATAGGAAGATTCTTTTTTGGTCAATAAAATAAATTTTATTCATTTTCCAAATGTGAAGTTGTGAAGTACATCAAATATACTAGAGGAAAGTCTGGTAATCAACTAACTCAGAAGACACACATTACATTTTCTCAAGTTTCTCTTTCATATGAAGAGGAATTTTTTTCATTGAAAACTTTGGAATAAATGGAGATCTTCACTGCACCAAACAAGAGTTCAGGCTCCCAAGCTTTGTGTTGAAAGATTCTCAAATTCCTTTCCTGCCATAACAAGTACACTGTGACTGATATAGTCATTCTTTTCGGTTTTTTTATAAAACAAACTCCCTTCAGATTGAAGCTATACCAGTTGATGATTAGATTCCAGTTGCAACCAATTTACTACTTTGTTCCAAACATGAGCAGAATACCGACATTCAAAGAAGATATGTTGACAGGTTTCTAATTGATGATTAGAACACAAGATTTGTGTCCAACATTCTCATTCGGCATAATCTGTCATGGGTTAAAAGTATGGAATGAGTGACTAACCATAGAATAAATGAGTGTTTAGGATAATGCAGTCCCCCAAAATTGTTTTAGACCAAGCAGCTTGGAATGTTGATTGAATTAAAATATTGTAAATAGAGGATATTTGAATTTTATCATTGGTGTAGCAGCCATTGATAATATTTAGAAGATTATCAATACTACCAAATTTACCTCTCACCATATCCCTTACTCTGAAGAGTTGTCTCCACATCCATGAGTCATTCACCTTAGCTTGAACCTGCCAGATATTGAAATGTTGTAGATAATTGCCATGAACCCATTTGATCCAAAGTAGATCTTTTTGAGATGAATCATCCATAGAAGCTTAATTGCAGCTACATAATTCCAGACCTTTGCTAAAAATAACCCCAAACCTCCTTGCTTCTTACCCTAGCAGATAGTAGCCCAGGAAACCAGATGAATTTTTGTAAAACCCCGTGAATTTTGAAAAATAGTGTGAATTATATTGATAAATAAGCTCGAATTATGATGAATATCATTTATGCATGAATGATTATGCTAACAATTGATTTGAGATCAACTAAGAATATATATGAGAGTATACAAAGGTTAAACATGCACAAAAAAGAAATCTGGAAAAATAACCAGTTAAGAGTATATATGCATTACACACCGATACAGTTTGAATCTAGAAAAACTGAAAAGACAAAAGTTGTAGGTATCTTCAATAGATTTCCAATGCATCTTAAATCATCTCATTCCGAGGTTGTACGTGAAAGTTACAGCTAAAATACCAAATACTATTTTCCTAGTCTGACTAGGTTTCCTGTTTTGGGTTTGGGTTATTTTGATTCGGGTTTGCAGTTATATATACATGTTTATACATGAAAAATATATTTTTTTCATTAGTATTCCAAACCCTAGTAGCCCCTCTTCCTCTCTCTCAAACCCTAATCATAATTTGTGAGATTTGGGAGAGCTTTTGAGGCGTTTGTCGAGAGAAATGCGAGATTTTGCGACTTTGATGAAGAGAGATTGGATGAAGTGAGGTCCGTTCCTCAGTTGAAGAAGGACATCATTTCACTTAGAGTTTTGGAGGCAACAGGCTATAGGATACCTTAGATGATGCATCTCTTAAGGTTACATTTGGATGATTGTGATGAAGGGCGCCAGGAGAAAGAATTTGTACTATTTGATTAGGAGCACGGTGATTGATAGAGAGCTGATGACCTCTTTGGATTTGGCTAGACCGTGGCGTTTGTTAAGGCTGAGTTATTAGATTATTGGTATCATGCATGGATTATTGAGGAGTGCTTTGACTGCAGATTGAAGTCATGTGAGCACATTTGTATGAGCAAGGAGACCGAGGTGGAGTTTGGCACTTCTATTCACCGAGCGAGGGGTCTTCTAGGTGGTGTTCATTCAGGCATTTGGGAGCCTTCCAAGGAGGCATTATTAGGAGGTAATAGGTATTTGGTTTCATGTGTTGGAAATTATTCTAGGTATTTGTTGGTTGTAACCAAGTCTCATTGGTATGATGTCCTAGTAGTCAACAACAAATAGAGGAAGTGTATTGGCAGAAAGGTAACATGTTGTTCTGTTTTTAGTTGAGGTTCTTTTCTACGTTTGTGCCGAGCTCATGGCAGTTTGAGACACTTTATTGGAGAGGAAACATTGGGGCGACGAGATAAGATGATAGTTTTGATGGGTCATTCCTTGCTGGAGTAGGATCGGCGGTTGATGTCGAGCATTAGTTTTGGTGTTGAAACTTTGACATATTGGTATCATCTTATTCATAGGTTACCGACTGCTGCGTTTAGTGTATTTGGATCTGATGGAGTTGCTTCAGATTTTGGGTTGCTTCAGATATTTGGTTGCCCAGCATATGGTCACATCGAGGATGTGAGATTTAATCCGAGTGCACATTTAGGATTCAAAAGCTCGTTTGGTTATCAGGTGAGGGTCTCTGATTTTGTTCTGAGCAGGTATGTCACATTTGACTCTCGACGGGTGGAGAGTGTTGATCAGATTGTTAGGATATCGTAGCAGGTGGAGAGTGATGCTACTCCATATTGGGTGGAGATTACTCCACGTTCTCCAGATTATTCTGCATCGTTTGGGATTCCAGCTGAGGTGACACAGAGTATGGATCATATTGATGTGGATGCAGATGATGAGTTGGTTGATTTAAGTGCAGCTGATGGACATAGTTCTAATTTTGATATGGTCGTTGGTTCTCCTCAGATGGAGATGTTTGTATCGTTTTACTTTGGGGCCATTGGGAGAGCTATCACTTGCAGATTTGTTGGTGATGTTAGAGAAAGGTTAAGAACTCTTCTAGTTGAATGAGGGTCTTTGGAGGCCATTTGGGTAAACTACGTGAAGGCTTGATTCCTTAGGTAAGAGGATACGTAGGTAGTCATTTATGATGCAGCCGGTTTGGTGAGTTGATATTGACGTTTGAAGAGTGATCACATTCTCATTTGGGTCTCGACTTGTTATGAATTGAGTCTATTATTATGATTTTGTTTCACTTCATACTGGATGCAACAAGTGAGATGTTTGGTTAGTATTGATGTCAGCTCAGTTTTGGGAAAACTTCGCCGAGGTGGAGAATTGTAGATTTGTAAAGGATTTGGTGAAGAACTAGTTTTGGAAGCAGGGAGTTGTTTTTTGTGGTGTGCGGTCGACCGCGATGCAAGGTCGGTCGACCGAATTCGTGCACAGACCCAGGGTTTGATTCTGGGCTTGGTGCGGTCAACTGCCGCGGTCGACCGCTCAAACCCTGTAATTGATTCTGGGCTCTGTCGTTGGTGCAGTCGACTGTCGCGGTCGATCGCCAGACCCTATAATCATTTACTAGATTTTGTTGATTGTCGCTGTAGGCAATAAAAATTGCCTTTAAATTCTTATCAGAGAAGTTCAGAACAAAACTGCTAAAATCTCACCCGAAATAGCAAAAGAGGGGAAAACGCAAATATCTCCCAAACCGTAAGGAATTTGGCGAAACGGAGGAAGCGAACCGAAGCCTTCGGCTCGGTTCGGATGACTCCATCTCGTCGAGATAGGCGATTTTCATATATAATTCGTCCAATTCCGACTTACGGTTTGAAAGTTACGGCCTATTCTTCGATCCATGCTATAGAGCTCGCCTAACGGCTTGAAGATCGCCTGCAGACCCAGGTTCGTTTGCAGTCCCCAGCTTCGCCTGCAGTTGAAGCTCGCCTACAACTCGAAATTCGCCTGCAGTCCCAAATCCGCCTGCAGACCCAAGTCTGCCTGCGCACCTGAGCTCGCCTGCAAACCCAGTTCGCCTGCTAGCTCGCCTGCAGACCCAAGTCTGCCTGCAGTCCTAAGCTCGCCTGCAGACCCAAGCTGCAGACTCGCCAGCTCACTGTCAACTGCCCACTTGGAGTATGGGAACAGTTACATCAGTGGTCAAATCCCACAAATCAAGGGAGAGGGCACAATACTCCAGGCCCGTCAGATGGCCGTCCACAGTACGAATGAGCGGACAGGCGCCGAAACAGCCTGCACCCTCATAAATGCGGCTCACCTCAGTTGTCCAGGTGAAGGGACGAGAGCCGCCAACGCTCGGTGGTTGGTCAGATCCACGCAAGCATCTGACAGCCGTTGTCACGCATACGAGGAGGGGCTTTCCCACTCCTATGTAGCGTGATGCAGAGCACAGCTCTTCGAATGACCATTGACGGTACGAATGAACAGCAGGACGTCTCCGAACAACGTGTGGTCACATCCCATAATTCAAGGAGCAGTCAAGCTGTCTCCCTCACATGGTCAAATCCCATGAATCAAGGGATGGCCCATGTCATCACTTGCCTACTAAAACCCATTTTCAGCCAGCATGAGGGGGGATTGGCCGTTGCATATTCTGCTGGCTAATCTCCCAAAGGTTGAACCTGGACCTTTGCCAAAGGCTCCCTCATTTGAGAACTGAAGCTCCGGCAGCAACTTCGATCGGATCGTCCAAGGGAAGCAGACTCGGCACGAGCACCGAGCGAGGCATCCTATCGCCACCGAGGAACCCACGTTAAACAAGGAGGGCTTTCCCCCCGCTTCTGTTGTAAACATTTGATTTGTTAGTTTGTAATAAGTCTTCTTATCAATACAAACGAAACTCCTTTCTTCGAAAGAATCAAATTTTCACCCTACAGAAGATGGCGACCACAGTGGGAGAATCCGTTCATTCAGATGAATTGGTGGTGGCGCAGTCTGACGAAGTTGCTGCAGGGACTACTGTTGAGTCCCTTGTGATCAAATTCGAAGGGTACTTACAATCGTCCTCTTCTCGCAGCAATACATCTCGCGATGGTTGCAGAGTCGTGCGGGTGGCCCAGCCCCAAGAGGCTGAGGCAACCAAGCCTGAGGGATCTACCCAAGCCGAGGCAGGGGGTTCTTTTCCCCCCGAACCAGTTGAGGCCGAGCCGAGATTCGAGAATGCAGGTCTAGGGGCTGCTGAATGGGTCGATGAACGATCCTCGCAGACCCCTGTGCAAGAGGAATCAACCATTTGTGTCGACGCAGAATATGCCTCCGTCGTCGACATGAACGCTCCTCGTTCAAAAAGATCCAAACAGCGGCGACGAAAAGCTCTCGCTCGTCTCGAGGCGCAATCCCTCATCCCCCACGACAGCCTGAATTATTATTCAGGCTTGGGGGAATCAACCTTTTGAGCCAGGTTCCCATTTTTGGCGAACCGCTCAAATCAGGCAGGTTCCCATTTTGGGCGAACCGCTCGAAGCGGGCGAGCCTAGCAGTTTAGGCGAACCCATCTCTTTGAGCCAGGTTCCCAGCTTCGGCGAACCGCTCAAATCAGGCGAGCCTAACGGTTTAGGCGAGCGTTCCCAGTTTCGGCGAACCGCTCAAATCAGGCGAGCTTAACAGTTGAGGCGAGCTCATCTCTTTGAGCCAGGTTCCCAGTTTCGGCGAACCGCTCAAATCAGGCGAGCTTAACAGTTGAGGCGAGCTCATCTCTTTGAGCCAGGTTCCCAGTTTCGGCGAACCGCTCAAATCAGGCGAGCTTAACAGTTGAGGCGAGCTCATCTCTTTGAGCCAGGTTCCCAGTTTCGGCGAACCGCTCAAATCAGGCGAGCTTAACAGTTGAGGCGAGCTCATCTCTTTGAGCCAGGTTCCCAGTTTCGGCGAACCGCTCAAATCAGGCGAGCTTAACAGTTGAGGCGAGCTCATCTCTTTGAGCCAGGTTCCCAGTTTCGGCGAACCGCTCAAATCAGGCGAGCTTAACAGTTGAGGCGAGCTCATCTCTTTGAGCCAGGTTCCCAGTTTCGGCGAACCGCTCAAATCAGGCGAGCTTAACAGTTGAGGCGAGCTCATCTCTTTGAGCCAGGTTCCCAGTTTCGGCGAACCGCTCAAATCAGGCGAGCTTAACAGTTGAGGCGAGCTCATCTCTTTGAGCCAGGTTCCCAGTTTCGGCGAACCGCTCAAATCAGGCGAGCTTAACAGTTGAGGCGAGCTCATCTCTTTGAGCCAGGTTCCCAGTTTCGGCGAACCGCTCAAATCAGGCGAGCTTAACAGTTGAGGCGAGCTCATCTCTTTGAGCCAGGTTCCCAGTTTCGGCGAACCGCTCAAATCAGGCGAGCTTAACAGTTGAGGCGAGCTCATCTCTTTGAGCCAGGTTCCCAGTTTCGGCGAACCGCTCAAATCAGGCGAGCTTAACAGTTGAGGCGAGCTCATCTCTTTGAGCCAGGTTCCCAGTTTCGGCGAACCGCTCAAATCAGGCGAGCTTAACAGTTGAGGCGAGCTCATCTCTTTGAGCCAGGTTCCCAGTTTCGGCGAACCGCTCAAATCAGGCGAGCTTAACAGTTGAGGCGAGCTCATCTCTTTGAGCCAGGTTCCCAGTTTCGGCGAACCGCTCAAATCAGGCGAGCTTAACAGCTTAGGCGAGCCCCATCTCTTTGAGCCAGGTTCCCAGTTTCGGCGAACCGCTCAAATCAGGCGAGCTTAACAGCTTAGGCGAGCCCCATCTCTTTGAGCCAGGTTCCCAGTTTCGGCGAACCGCTCAAATCAGGCGAGCTTAACAGTTTAGGCGAGCCCATCTCTTTGAGCCAGGTTCCCAGTTTCGGCGAACCGCTCAAATCAGGCGAGCTTAACAGTTTAGGCGAGCCCATCTCTTTGAGCCAGGTTCCCAGTTTCGGCGAACCGCTCAAATCAGGCAAGTTTAACAGTTTAGGCGAGCCCCACTTCTTGAGCCAGGTTCCCGGTTATGGCGAACCGCTCAAAACAGGCGAGACTAGCAGTTCAGGTGGGCTGCATCAAACTCCCACTTGGTCAAACCTTCAGATAGTTAGGACCAAAGCCACAATCCCCCGCCAATCCTCTTCAATAGGATGGCGGGACCCCCACTGTCATGTTAACGGTCACCTCTGACAAATCAACTTACCAATCCTCTTCAAAAGGATGGTAGGTCCTCAAAGTCGCTCCGATCGCGGCAATCCCTATCATGTTAACGATTACCTCTGATAGCCGACACCATCATTCCCGCAAATGATGTTGTCCAATCAATCGTCACACTCATACGTCCCTGAACGATTTGATTCTCCCAGCACCGTCTTTCCCATAAAAGGCGTTGTTGTTTGATAGTGGCCTACTATGCGATGTGCTGCTATTTCAGGGTTCGTCTTTGCCCCAAGAGAAGACAAATCAGGGTTCGTCTTCATCTTTGCCCTAAGATAAGCTTCCCCCCTAGACTCCAACTGGTGCATGAGTCTAAACTGCCCCCTTACACTCCAACTGGTGCATGAGTCTAAACTGCTCCTACCCTCCGACTGGTATACGAGGTTAAACTGCTCCCTTAAATCCAAACGCCTCGAAAGGCTAAGGATAGAGGAGAAATTTTAGCATTGAGCCTAAGAGAGACTCCTCGACAACTTACCATGCTAAGGGCAAGAGCATGGCTAGTCCAACTCAAACGGCAGTTGGTAAAGACAAATCAAGTCCGTTGATAGCTGAGGGTTTGCTCAAAATCCTAGAAGGCGATCATCAGCTGCGAGTGAAGAGCAGGGATCACTTTACGGGACTTCATATCCAAAGTGTTCCAGACCCCATGCGGCCTGATTCAGGTCTGAAAACTTTGGAGGGGGTTTTGTAGGCAATAAAAATTGCCTTTAAATCCTTATCAGAGAAGTTCAGAACAAAACTGCTAAAACCTCACCCGAAATAGCGAAAAAGGGGAAAACGCAGATATCTCCCAAACCGTAAGGAATTTGGCAAAACGGAGGAAGCGAATCGGCTTGGTTCGGATGGCTCCATCTCGTCGAGATAGGCGATTTTCATATATAATTCGTCCAATTCCGACTTACGGTTTGAAAGTTACGGCCTATTCTTCAATCCATGCTCAGGAGCTCGCCTGCAACTCAAATTCGCCTGCAGTCCCAAATCCGCCTGCAGACCCAAGTCTGCCTGCGCACCTGAGCTCGCCTGCAAACCCAGTTCGCCTGCTAGCTCGCCTGCAGACCCAAGTCTGCCTGCAGTCCTAAGCTCGCCTGCAGACCCAAGCTGCAGACTCGCCAGCTCACTGTCAACTGCCCACTTGGAGTATGGGAACAGTTACATCAGTGGTCAAATCCCACAAATCAAGGGAGAGGGCACAATACTCCAGGCCCGTCAGATGGCCGTCCACAGTACGAATGAGCGGACAGGCGCCGAAACAGCCTGCACCCTCATAAATGCGGCTCACCTCAGTTGTCCAGGTGAAGGGACGAGAGCCGCCAACGCTCGGTGGTTGGTCAGATCCACGCAAGCATCTGACAGCCGTTGTCACGCATACGAGGAGGGGCTTTCCCACTCCTATGTAGCGTGATGCAGAGCACAGCTCTTCGAATGACCATTGACGGTACGAATGAACAGCAGGACGTCTCCGAACAACGTGTGGTCACATCCCATAATTCAAGGAGCAGTCAAGCTGTCTCCCTCACGTGGTCAAATCCCATGAATCAAGGGATGGCCCATGCCATCCCTTGCCTGTTAAAACCCATCTTCAGCAGCATGAAGAGGGGGGATTGGCTGTTGCATATTCTGCTGGCTAATCTCCCAAAGGTTGAACCTGGACCTTTGCCAAAGGCTCCCTCATTTGAGAACCGAAGCTCCGGCTCCGGCAGCAACTTCGATCGGATCGTCCAAGGGAAGCAGACTCGGCACGAGCACCGAGCGAGGCATCCTATCGCCACCGAGGAACCCACGTTAAACAAGGAGGGCTTTCCCCCCGCTTCTGTTGTAAACATTTGATTTGTTAGTTTGTAATAAGCCTTCTTATCAATACAAACGAAACTCCTTTCTTCGGAAGAATCAAATTTTCACCCTACAGTCGCAATCGACCGTGGCAGTCGATCGCGTATCGGGTCAGGCCCAGATTGTTGTTTCCTATTCTGTTTGGGATTGGTATTTGATATAAATTCAAACACACGTTTTAGGGTTTCTGGGGAGCTGTTGTGGGAATATTTGGAGCACAACACAGAAAAGAGAGATCTTTCTGAACTATTGGTTAGGGTTTTGTTTGAGAGATTGAGAGCTTTGTTGGTGTTCGCGGGAAAAATCGTATCTTTCTTCATTGACGTCATTGCACTCAAGTAATCGTTTATCGGTTACAAAGATCCGGTCTTTTTATAAGATCCGGTTACAACAAGATCAAAAAAGGAAATAAAAATTACAACTTTTCTCTTTTGTCAAACAAATCGCGAGCTCCTGTTTCGCGGTCGCTCGCTTTGTGGGTTCTTCGCCTGCGCCGGGGTTTATCCGTGGACCACCGTGAGATCTAGATCCGGTCGGATCTACGCAGTATGACTGGTATTATTTTGCCAAGGAAATAATACCCGAGGGTACTATTTCGCCAAGGAAATAGTAGCCTTTAATTCTCGGGATCAAAGACCAAGCTTTGATCCGGAGTACACCTGCGTAGATCTGAGATCCGGTCCTCTAGAACTCTTGCCTTATTTGGCGTTGACGATCGCCGAGCATCAGATCTGGGAGAGCAAGTCCTCGAAGTCCCAAAGCTTGGATCTTTTTTAGATCTGAGTCTTCAATCCAACAGGGCTTCGCCTCCAAAAATTCTAACCTTTTGAAATGAACCAAGGGGGGCCTATTTATAGGCTCTCTGAACTGTGCCCGGGCACAGATATGGCCGGCCACCGAGCCACCTATGGGTGGCTCGGCTTTGGCCGAGCCACCTTGAGGTGGCTCGGTTTCGGCCGAGCCCCTCTAGGTGTTGGGTTTCCGCTGTTTTTCGTCGTTGTATCCATTTTTCGGTTCTGTGGTTGATTTGTCTGGATTCGATTCATTGATCTGATTTGGCAGTAAATCCGATTCCTGATTTGGCAGTAAATCCACTTCTGAGTTTAAGTCCGAAACTGATCTTGATTCGATCGTGATTCGTCCGAGTCCGCTCTTGGTGTTGATTTGAACTCTGATTTGTTCTGAATCCTGATTTGGAAGTCTGGATCCCGATTTGGCAGTAAATCGGCTTCGGTGTTTGAGTTCGAATTCGTTCCGTAGTTGGATGACTCGTTAACTCATCGACCCGTTGGCTTGATTCTGTCGTCCGATGGTTCGTCGGTTTGTGCCGAGCTGTGCTAAGGGACCTATAAGCAATTTTATACGCCTACAGATACCCCCTCCAAAGTATTTCAGTCTTGTTCTTTTATAGAAGAGTCTGGAATACTTTGGATATGATTGTCCCATTCTTCGATTGGTTACGACGGGATATTTGGAGTGGCTTCCGTTCTTGATTCCTTCAGTCCCGCAGGCTGTTCGGTGCTTTGTCGAATGTCTGTAAGGGTTCCGGTGCTGCATTTATTGTCTGACCGTCTGTCGGAATTTTGAATTTAAAGTCGATCCTCGATTTTCTGACTTTTTAGCTCGAGTTGGTTATTTCAACATAGAATTGACCATCGGTCGTCGGCGTTGAATCTTCATTTACAACGCGTTGTCCGGCGAAGTGTCGTTGAGTTATCCTTAAGAATATTTTTAGAAAAATATTCTCCAGAAACTTCTCGACCAAAAATAAGGAACAGTTCATACTCATGTACTTTATTGGAGTATTAAGAAGCAGTTTATACTCGTATACTTTTCGGAGTAATGATTCTTTCATTGCGACGCATTGATTGGCGTTGACCTAGGGTTACGCGTTGACCGGCGTTGACCTTAGGGTTTTAAACGTCGTATGCTGACTTTTTGATCGCAACGCGTTGAATAGCGTTGACCTAGGATTACGCGTTGACTGGCGTTGACCCTAGGGTTTCGAATGTCGTTGGATGCTCAAGTCACGAGACCAACTAATGAAGCTGATGCGTCAGTGACTCTCGTATTTATAGGATTTTTGGCAAACCCTCAGCCATCAACGGGTTTGATAAGCCTTTACCGGCTACCGTTTGAGTCGGGCTAGCATGCGGATTATGTAAATCCGTTCCGCATGTGACGTTGTGCTAAGAGAGTTAACGCTCTTAGTGCTACGATATTGAATACGTAGACTTCGTCTTTCTCACGGGAATAGACTAGCTAAGGGAATGAACTCCCTTAGACTTCGTGCTATGATGTCGAATACATAGACTTCGCCATTGTTACGGGAATAGGCTACCCGGCGACACGTGTTAGGTGTTGACTTTAGGATTTTTGGCTAACCCCCAGCCTTCAACGGGTTTGATTAGCCTTTACCGACTACCGTTTGAGTCGGGCTAGCATGCGGATTATCGGAATCCGTTCCGCATGTAACGTTGTGCTAAGGGAATGAACTCCCTTAGACTTCGTGCTATGATGTCGAATACATAGACTTCGCCATTGTTACGGGAATAGGCTACCCGGCGACACGTGTTAGGTGTTGACTTTAGGATTTTTGGCTAACCCCCAGCCTTCAACGGGTTTGATTAGCCTTTACCGACTACCGTTTGAGTCGGGCTAGCATGCGGATTATCGGAATCCGTTCCGCATGTAACGTTGTGCTAAGGGAATGAACTCCCTTAGACTTCGTGCTATGATGTCGAATACATAGACTTCGCCATTGTTACGGGAATAGGCTACCCGGCAACACGTGTTAGGTGTTGACTTTATCCCTACTTAGGTTTCGGGATAAAATACCCCAGACTGGTATTCTGGTGTCTTTTTCTACGGCGAAAGACTAAACCGGCGACGCGTGTTAGGCGTCGGCATATCCTTTCTTAGGATTCAGGATGAAATTCCCCATGCGTGTAAGGCATGGATTTTGGTGTTATTAATAACAACCTGCCGCAATGTTGAATATGTGAACGGGTGTTCTTTTCAACGGTTAAGAACTAACCGGCAGCGCAGGTTAAGCGCAGACTTATCCTTGCTTAGGTTTTAGGATAGAATACCCCAGAATCGAACTCTGATGTCTTTTTCTACGGAGAAAGACTAAACCGGCAGCGCGTGTTACGCGCAGACTTATCCCTACATAGGATTCGGGATAAACTTCCTAGGATGAATCCTAAATTGATAAATTTTGGAAAAGATCAGTACGGGAAAGGAAGAATTTTATATTCTATTTCCCGGTCTTCTTTTAGGGTGAAGGCGAACCCGAATACAAGGAAGGAAGAATTTTATATTCTATTCCCTGATCCTGGAAAGGAAGAATTTTATATTCTATTTCCAGCGAAGAAGAAACTAGAAGTGGGGTGTCCACTCCGAGAATCTGGAAAATTTAGATAAACTTGCCTTTTATAGGATGGGTTATCTAAACTGAAAATGGGTTCTTCGTTTATCGAAGTGGAATTTTCAACTCCGGTTATAACCATGAACAAGGTTTAACCAAAGAGAAAAAGGGAAGGAGTTCTTTCGTTTATCGAAAAGGGACTCCGAACTAAAAGTGGACCTCTTGCTCATGGAGAGAATCAAGAGGGCCAGAAAAACATTTTTGGTGGACTCACTGTCAATTGAAATTGATCAGTGAGGGATTTTGGTGGTGACAATGATTTTGGGTTATCCTCTAGAATATTAAGTGTAATATTCTTCAAGGAACTTCCCGGTAAACGAGTTATCCTGAATGTACTAGGGATAGTACTTTTTCAGGAACTTCCCATTTATTGGCATTAATTGCCTGGCGCCCTCTTGAGTAATCAGGCGATATGCGCCGTTTGAATAGACTGTGTCTATTACAAACGGTCCTTCCCATTTGGGTTCGAATTTACCTTTCTTCTTGGAGGTGAGAATTATTGGTCGGCGAGCAGCGAGGACCAGATCTCCTTCCTTGAAGCTTCTCTGTCGGACTCTTTTGTTAAAAGCCCTTGACATCCTGGCTTGGTAAAACTCGATGTGTTGTTGAGCCTCCAAACGCTTTTCATCCAGCCTCTCGAGCTCTTCGAGACGCTTCTGATGTTGTTCCTCCGTCGTCATCTCCGTTGCGAGGGCGATCCGAAGGGACGGAATCTGAATTTCCAGCGGTAGCACAGCTTCACATCCGTATACCAGCGAATACGGGGTAGCTCCCGTAGGCGTGCGTATGGTGGTGCGATAAGCCCAGAGTGCTTCACCGAGTTTATCGTCCCAGTCTCGTACAAAATCTGATGAAGGCGTTGCTTATGAACTGGGGACCGTTGTCATGAATGATCCGTCTTGGCACGCCGTGTCGGTATATGACATGATGTTTGATGAAATTGATGACGTTGTTCGTCTTCACTTCTCTAAGCGGAATCGCTTCAGCCCACTTTGAGAAATAGTCCGTGATTGCGAGGATGAATCGATCGCCTTTGACTGAAGGGGGAAAAATAGGACCGACAATGTCCATGCCCCATGTCTCGAATGGCCAAGACGTGGTTGACGTGTGCAACTGCTCTGGCGGTTGATGCATATAATTCGCATGTACCTGACAAGCGTGGCATTCTCGTGCGTATTCGATTGCATCTCGAACCATCGTTGGCCAGAAATATTCCATTCTCCTGATACGATCATATAGTTTGGGACCGGGCTGATGCGCACAACATTCTCCTTCGTGTGCTTCCTTAAGAACTTCTTCTGCTTCCTTGTTCGAAAGGCACCGGAGTAACAAACCATCGTACCCTCGACGGTATAATGTATGGGTCTCAGTATTGTAGAAGAATCTCGACCGGAGTAACAAACCATCGTACCCTCGACGGTATAATGTATGGGTCTCAGTATTGTAGAAGAATCTCGACGCTCTCCGGCGGATCGATTCTCTTTCTTTTACATCATCGGGTAAAATACCATATTGGACGTAGTCAATGATAGGAAAACGCCAATCTCTGGACTCAGACCCAATTTGAGTTGCATTCACCTCCTTGGCGTTTATGTTTCCATCTTCTTCTTCTTCAATTTCCATATCGTATATGGGCATGCAGAGTTGATGCGTCCTTACTGTGACTAGTAGTTCAGTTTCGGGAAGCTGTGCAAGTGATACCGCTAGTGCTGCCAGTGCAACCGCATAAGCGTTCTGGAGACGAGGGATGTATTCAATGTAGAATTCTTCAAAAGAATCTGCCATTTTGATGGCCTCCTGGTGGTACGGGATCAGGTCTTGGTTCCTGACTTCATACTCTCCACGGACTTGGTTGACTATCAATTGAGAGTCCCCGAAAGCTTCGAGATATTCGACCCCCAGCTCTTTGGCGAAACTGAGTCCAATGAGAAGCGCGTTGTACTCGGCTACGTTATTGGAACACGGATTAGTCAATGAATAAGCCCGAGGCATCACCATCCCGGGGTTATTACTCTATTAACTGCCCTTGAGGCACCATCGAAGTATAATTGCCATACTTGTTGGTGTGATGTGGTGTTAACCTCGTGGGTTTCATCCGGCAAATCATCATATACTTCTGCCGTATCTGTTGTCGGGTTTGCCGCCAAAAGATCGCAAATCGCCTGTCCTTTGATCGACTTCTGCTGTTTGAAGTGCAAATCGTATTGGGACAAGAGAAGGGCCCACTTCGCTAATCGCCAATTCATAGAGGCCGGTTGCGTCATAAACACCCGTGTAGGCTGTCAAAAAAATCACAATAGATAGCCGATCCCCATCAAACACCGATGATGGAAGTTACAATCTGACGACTTCCAGAAGGCTACAATTTGAAGACTTTCACGTAGATCGCTGAAGGTTACAATCTGACGACCTTCACGACAACCGATGAGAGCTCTAGTTTAACAGCCTTCACCATC
This sequence comes from Asparagus officinalis, assembly GCF_001876935.1. Lineage (NCBI taxonomy): Eukaryota > Viridiplantae > Streptophyta > Magnoliopsida > Asparagales > Asparagaceae > Asparagus > Asparagus officinalis. Next base: position 3,357,069 of record NC_033801.1, on the reverse strand, counting down.
AACATCGAGAGTTACAATCTGACGACTCTTGCATATCAAAGAGCTAAAGTAAAGATTACAAAATGACGATCTTTGCAACGCTTCGACAGAAAGAGACTACAAATCGATGGTCTCTTCAAATCAAGCTGCGGAAGTCCTCCCCGCACACCAGCATCAAGATGCGTCGCGTTCATAGCCACGAACGCAGCTCAAACGCAGCTCCAATCGCTGCCAAGCACAGCTCTGAACGCAACTCAAATCAGATCAAACGTAGCTCCAATCGCTGCCAAGCACATCTCTGAACGCAACTCAAATCAGCTCTGAACGCAACTCAAATCAGCTTCTGAACGCAGCTTCAACCGCTGCCAGACGCAGCTCCAGCTGACTTCGAACACAGTTCTATACTGCTGCCAAACGCACCTTCAAACATAGAAGAACGCAGCTCAATATCGCTGCAGAACGCACCTCCAGATGCTGCGTTCAGACACAGAATTCATGCCAGAACGCAGGCCTGCGTTTGACTCGTTCAAACACGAGCTGAACGGTTCCAAAACTGTTCCCCACGATCTGAGGGGATCACAACTCCACTCAGGAGTGATTTAAGGGGCGGTTACATCTCATTAGCCCCACTTAGGAGCGAATTAAGGAGGTGGTTACACCCCTTAATCCCCTATAAATAACTAAGAAATCAACTTAGTTAAAAAAGGAATCTTAGGCTGGATCTTTCAGGGTCGGTTGGTTGGAACTTCTTGGCTCGTCAACAGGATCCTTAGAGCATTTCTGGAGCTTGGGAGATCTGCAACAAGATCTTCTTCATCCTTGGCTTACAACCGACTTTCGGTTAAATCAACTCTTTCATAGAGTTTTAAACTCGTTCAGAGTTCTCCACAACGTCAAATCGTGAGGAGAAGATCATGTTCCAGTAAAACAAGACGTCGGATCGTCAACGAGAAGCAAACTCGACGCGAGCATTCGAGGGAGGCACTCCATCGCTACCGTGAAGATTGTAATCAGGAAATCCAATTGTAACTGAGATTAAAGGAATACAAATCAATTTTCCTTCGTTTCTTTTACTGCAAATTTTCCAACAAACAACCCGTACTGGATTAACGTTAGAAATAACGTAAATCGTCTGTCCAACCAAGTAATGCCGCATCTTTTGCATTGCAAATACCAATGCGAGACATTCTTTCTCGATCATCGGATATCAACACTCAGCGCCTATCAAGGTCCGACTTAGGTAATAAACTGCCTGTTCGTGACCATTATCATCGTCTTGTGCTAGTAAAGCACTTATCGAGTGGTTCATCGCCTTGAGATAAATCAAGAACGGTCTACCTGATTTTGGTGCAACGAGAACAGGAGGATTCGCCAGATATGTTTTGATATCTTCGAATGCTTTTTGGCAGGCGTCGTCCCAAATAAATGACACACCTTTCTTGTTTAGCTTAGAGAACGGTTGGCACTTCCCAGAAAGATTTGAGATGAACCGCCGGATGTAAGCTAAACGCCCTTGCAATCCTCTGAGCTCTCTTAGATTTCTAGGGGGTTGCAGTTCATGTATCGCCTTCACCTTATCAGGATCGATATGTATACCCTTAGTGGTGACGACGAACCCAAGAAATTTTCCGCTGGACATTCCAAGAAATGATTTAGTGGGGTTCATCTTCAACTGATGACTCCTCATGAGATCGAACATTGTCTTCAAATCCTTGATGTGATCTTCCTTGTTGCGGCTTTTCACAACCAAATCATCAACGTAACATTCGACTGTTTTCCTGAGATGTTCTTGGAAAATCTTAGTCATCGCTCGCTGGTATGTGGCACCGGCATTCTTCAGGCCGAAAGGCATCACCGTATAGCAGAAAACGCCGAGGGGTGTTCTAAACGCCGTATGCTTCTCATCCTCTGGATGCATCTTGATCTGGTTATATCCCGAAAATCCATCCATGAAGGACATCCTCTCAAATCCACATGTATTGTCGATAATGACATCCGTGATCGGGAGAGGGAAATCGTCTTTCGGACATGCTTCATTCAGGTTCCTGAAGTCGATGCAAATCCTGATTTTGCCATTCTTCTTCATGACGGGAACGATGTTGGCTAACCAGTCTGGATGTTGTTCCTCTCGGATAAATCCTGATTCGATCAACTTCTTAACCTCTGCCTCAATGGCTTCCATAATCTGCGGACGAAACCGTCTTTGCTGTTGCTTGACAGGTTTGGCATCCGGCTTGATATCGAGGCGGTGCATTGCCACATTGGGGTCGAGCCCTGGCATGTCTTCATAATTCCATGCGAAGACGTCGATATATTCCCTGATGAGAGCAATTAATTCCTCTTTCTCATTTGAGGGAAGACTATCGCTGATGAATATCGGCTTTGGGTTGGCCTCGTCACCCATGTTAACTTGACTTATTTTATCTTCAGTGGGGGGTTCTCTCTGTTCGAACCTATCACCATACTGCATGTTCAGGTGATGAACCCACGGGTCTTCCCATGTTAGCATTTGATCATCGTCCTCCATTGTAGATGGATCAGCTGTAGCCATGTTTACCATTAGGGCTTTGAATGCCTCCCCTAGACTTGTATCGGAATCCCCAGCTGAAGAATCAGAATAGTATCCGTTCTTAGTTTTGTTAGCAATTTGATCGATAATTTACCAACCACATTCATCATCAGACGAGGAAACATAGCCTAAGCCTCGCCCGTATTTATAATAATCCTCGGGTTTCCCTTTTCATATACTGCTTTGGCTGGATTACGAGGACCTCGATCGAAGTATAAACCTTCTCCGAGTGTGAAATCGTACCCCTGCTTTTCCATGAGCTTGCGCGCTTCCGGACTATACTTAGATAAATGCCGACCAGGTTTGTCATCATCTTCATCTTCACTTAGGAAATGATCTGGTAACGGAGAGCTTTTTCCTTTACCGTAAATTACTTCTTTTGCACCTCCTATCTTGTTCGGGATGATCATGGTTGTTCCGAAAGAATGCTGGAGGCGTTCCTTTGTTACATAGGACGACCGAAGCGGCATATACAAATCAGGATTATCATACAACTCTTTTATCACATCATCAAGAGACAGGGAGTACTCTAAATCGTCATTTATTTCATTATTGGCAAGTTGCCAGTTACAACTGCCATCTGACGATTGATCATCGTCAAGATTGATTACAAAGGGTACAATGTCATTGAAAACAAAACCACCATTGTAATCGAATCCGGCTTCGGAATTAGCTTCTCCTCCACTGTCCGTGCCCTGGACTGATGGTTCTGTATCGGATTCGTTACCATAAAGGAGAGAATCAGTGAAATAATTCTCATACCCTTTAAATGGTTGCTTATCCGCGACCACCGTTCTAACCCTTCCATCGGTGTCGACATATTTCAGACACTGATGTAAGGTGGAGGGAACTATAACATTACTATGGATCCAAGGCCGACCCAATAGTAAGTTATACGACGTCTCAGCATCAAAATGCTGGAGGCGTTCTTTTGTTACATAGGACGACCGAAGCGGCATATACAAATCAGGATTATCATACAACTCTTTTATCACATCATCAAGAGACAGGGAGTACTCTAAATCGTCATTTATTTCATTATTGGCAAGTTGCCAGTTACAACTGCCATCTGACGATTGATCATCGTCAAGATTGATTACAAAGGGTACAATGTCATTGAAAACAAAACCACCATTGTAATCGAATCCGGCTTCGGAATTAGCTTCTCCTCCACTGTCCGTGCCCTGGACTGATGGTTCTGTATCGGATTCGTTACCATAAAGGAGAGAATCAGTGAAATAATTTTCAAACCCTGCTTCTCCTCCACTGTCCGTGCCCTATACTGATGGTTCTGTATCGGATTCGTTACCATAAAGGAGAGAATCAGTGAAATAATTCTCAAACCCTTTAAATGGTTATTTATCCGCGACCACCGTCCTGACCCTTCCATCAGTGTCGACATATTTCAGACACTGATGTAGGGTGGAGGGAACTATAACATTACTATGGATCCAAGGCCGACCCAGTAGTAAGTTATATGATGTCTCAGCATCAATCACGTAACACGTGACTTCCGTCTTCAGATCACCCATTTGGCACTTTATCTGGATCTTTCCCAAAGGCCTTGACCCGCTGGTGTTGAATCCGTAAATGACCGTGCCTGTAGACGCCAATTTGCTGACTGGAATGCCAAGGCTATGCATAAGGCGAAGCGGCATAATACTCACAGCGGAACCCGGATCCACTTGGATTCGGTTGACTTCGCTGGAGCCAATGTATCCGATGAAATATAGGGGTCGATCATGGTTCGAATTCTTCGTCTGCATATCCTCTTTGGTGAAGGTGATGCAGGGAAGGTTCTTGGCCGCTATATTGCATTGTTGAACTGACGGTTCTGGCTCTTCCGGTACTGGCTTGGTCCGAGTGAGGAATGCTTCAAAATCAGCCAAGGCTTCTCGTAAGGCTTCCCTAGTCTCCTTAGATAACCATAGCAACTCATACAACGTTATCCGCGCTGGAATATTGGTTAATTGAGCCATGACATCGAAGACGCACGGAGTTTTCGAACTCTCCGGTTTGTCTCTTCCAATCGGGCGACTGAAACGAGACTGCTTCGGATTTTGCACCTCCTGAGGATTCTTCTCTTTTGGTTTATTCACCGGCTGTCTTCTAGCATCTTCACCCGGTGTAGTAGCTGGTCCCCGTTTGTTCACCCCCTGCTCACTAGGTGGCGGATAGTTGTAGTGATATTCGTTTCCGCTTCGGGTCGCAAAAACTTCTTGTTCTTCTTCGGAGAGCGGGAAAGTTAGGATTCTTTCGTCATCTTCTCCTGGGATAGCAGAGACTCCGCAGTAAGACTTTCCTTTACCTTTGGATTTCTTCTTGGATGACGATCCGGCCCATTGTTTATCTTCAACCAGGTCGGGGTGAACCCAGAGGATTTCGCCGTTTGGGGCTGTGTGTGGCACAAGCCCCTTTTGGCGCTGTCCATATGGGTCATCATTTACTGTCTTCATTCCCACTTTGGTGACGCGTTTCGGCTCGAACCATGTTGTGGGCACCGATCCAAAGCTGATTGACACTGCATTTGCTCCCACATTCTTGGCAGGCTTCGGGGTTATGACGCCCACATCAATTAATGCCTGGATCTTATCCTTGAGGTGGAAGCATGACTTCGTAGGGTGGTGAACCACTCTATGGTATGCGCAATACTTCGGATCCGTCACTTTGCTAGCTCCCTCTTGATCCACGATCGCCGGCAGTTGGATTTTGTTGTTCTCCAATAGGTACTTGAAGATGCCGGGCACCTCGTCATCTTTGAAGGAGTACACCTTAGGAAATCTTGGCTCCGCTCTTTGCTTCTGAGGCCGTTGTTGCCATTGCGGCTGCGATTGTTGTGGCACTCTTTGCTGCTGCTGTTGCTGAGGTTGCAATTGAAAGGTTTGATTAGCATCAACTGCATTAGCATGTGCCTTACCTTTCCCCCTCGGGTTGAAATTCTGTGCTGGAGCATCTCAGTGATAGGGTCCCGGCAATTCATCGCCTTGTTCTGGAACCTTTTGACGAAGGTGTCGACTAACTCTCCGTCTTTCTGCTTCTCATCGAGCAATGATCCGATAGATATCTCGGTGTTGTCGTCGAAGAAATTGGTGAGGAACATGGTCTCCATATTGTCCCAGCTGTTCACGCTACCTGGCTTGAGGCGGCGATACCAATCAAAGGCGGCTCCGCGAAGAGTGCCGACGAATGACCGCACCATCAGAGGCTCATTGCCGGAGATTACCCCCAGGTGTGATTTGAAATAAATCACATGCTGAGTGGGTGAACCCTTCCCATCAAACGGCGTGAAATTGATTAAGTTGAACTTTGCCGGATATGGGATTGATTCCCATTCTCTTGGGTATGGACAAGGAATGCCTGTTTTCTTCACCTCTTGAGTAGAAATCAACGTATTGATCTTGTTCTCGAGGTTTTTGATCTTCAGACTTTCGCCTGTGTTTTCGTTAGCACGATTCTGTGGCGGAAGTGTGGCATTACGACTAGCATCCTCATTACCACCCCCTGCATTGACGGGAGGATTATTGGCATTGTGAGCTTCATCCGCATTCGTATCCTCATCTTCTTGATGAACCTGGTTACGACGACTTGGCTCGCCTTGCTGGTTCGTCAATGCCTGGATTTGTTGCTCATGCATTTCTCTCATATTCTGCATGGCCATCTGCATTTCAAACCTGAAGGTCTCCTGTTGTTTATTCATGGCTTCTTCAAGCATCTTAGCCACTTGCTCCGCGCTTATCATGAATGACTCGTAGGGTTGCCCCTCGCTGGATACTGTGTTGTCAGATGCGACCGCCGAGCCGGCATCCGACTCTTCATCTTCTGAAGGTACCCTCGTCCGAACCCTACCATAATTTTTCCGTTTAATGGCTCCAGACTGCAGACGGGTTATACGCTGGGATGCCTTCAGAATCGACTCGAAATTATCTCGTGCCGATGTCCCTTTGCTGGTCTCTTCTTTGCCGGAAACGCCTATACCTTGGTTTTGGCGTTTCGGTGCCGAGCCTTTCGAACACTGAAATTCTCTCGGGGACTACCTTGATGCAGTTGCACTCAGACAGGACCGCCCGAATGAGCTTTGAACAAGGGCACTGAGTTTCTAGCCTTCGAGGACTTCTCTTTCTGGCTTTGTTCGTACCCCCAGCACGATAGTACAACTCTTCCGTTTGAAAGTCGGAGTAACCTATCGTGTGTTGGCACGATTTCTCAGGTATAACATAATCATCATCAGACGATAACGTTTCCTTCTGAGAGCGAATTACCTTCTTCGGACTTTTGAGAGTCACGCGCCTCGAAACGCGCCTTTGTGGGCGTGAATCCTCGACGGGCTCCTGAACTTCAATGCGCGAAGTAGTGCGCTTGGGTGCCATGACTTCTTTGTCATGTTGAGGGGTGCGGCGACCCCCATCATGTTGATTCGTTCGGGGTTTTCTTAGTGGGCCCAAACGTCCTTGAATTGGAGCTTTGCTTCGCTCCTCGGGAAGTGGACCGAGGCGCTCCAAGACTGACTTCCTTTTCGAAAATAGTCCTGCGGGATCTCCCGGAGCAGTTGTGGAAATCACCGGCGGTCTGGATTGATTCACCGGAAGTTAAACTTTCGACGGCTGCAGTTGTTGCTCCTTAGTCTGAATCGCCGCTTCAGACTTCGGTTTCCAAGCTTTGCGGGTTGATGGCGGCTTCTTGGCCACCTCTTTCTGCAACTTCCTACGGGCTTCTTCAGCTTGAGCCCGTGCCTGCGCTGATAGTGCGCGGCGCTTGCGAATGCGCTCCTCCAGCGATGATCGGTTCCGTTTGACACGGACCCATTCTATTGTTGGCGGCTTGGAGGAACCACCATTCATTGATTGTTGAGGCTGCTTGCCTCTTTTTTTCTTCAGATCCGCGTTGTAGCGGATCCCGTCAACAGACTCCATGGCCTTTGCGAATTGTTTCGCAAGGGGTTGACGTTGCCTTTGGCGGGCTCTCTTCGAGAGAGTCACCACGCCCTCTGCGGCAGAAGGGTTGGCCAGGGCAGCTCCGACCTGGTTGGGAAATGGAGGAATCTCACCCGATGCGGCTTTGGCATCCAGCGGGGTGAGATCTTCGTTGGTGTTTTCAACATCTTCAAACCAACGAGTTTTTCTCCTGGAGGAGAGTTTCTTGGACTTGCGGGGGGAGGTTGACCCGGACGAGGACGACAAGTACTCCTCGAACTTCTGTTGGTCAAACTCGTATTCGACCTCCTCCACGACTGGGATTGAGATCCGTGGCTGCGACGCTCCGATCTCGGCAGCGAGATCGGCGGCTCCCACTGTGGTCGCCAGATTGTTCGCGGGAAAAATCGTATCTTTCTTCATTGACATCATTGCACTCAAGTAATCGTTTATCGGTTACAAAGATCCGGTCTTTTTATAAGATCCGGTTACAACGAGATCAAAAAAGGAAATAAAAATTACAACTTTTCTCTTTTGTTGAACAAATCGCGAGCTCCTGTTTTGCGGTCGCTCACTTTGTGGGTTCTTCACCTGCGCCGGGGTTTATCCGTGGACCACCGCGAGATCTAGATCCGGTCGGATCTACGCAGTATGACGGGTATTATTTCGCCAAGGAAATAATAGCCGAGGGTACTATTTCGCCAAGGAAATAGTAGCCTTTAATTCTCGGGATCAAAGACCAAGCTTTGATCCGGAGTACACCTACGTAGATCTGAGATCCGGTCCTCTAGAACTCTTGCCTTATTTGGCGTTGACGATCGTCGAGCACCAGATCTGGGAGAGCAAGTCCTCGAAGTCCCAAAGCTTGGATCTTTTTTAGATCTGAGTCTTCAATCTAACAGGGCTTCGCCTCTAAAAATTCCAACCTTTTAAAATGAACCAAGGGGGGGCCTATTTATAGGCTCTCTGAACTGTGCCCGGGCACAGATCTGGCCGGCCACCTATAGGTGGCTGAGCCACCCTAGGGTGGCTCGGCTTTGGCCGAGCCACCTTAAGGTGGCTCGGCTTTGGCCGAGCCACCTTGAGGTGGCTCGGTTTCGGCCGAGCCCCTCTAGGTGTTGGGTTTCCGCTGTTTTCCGTCGTTGTATCCGTTTTTCGGTTCTGTGGTTGATTTGTCTGGATTCGATTCGTTGATCTGATTTGGCAGTAAATCCGATTCCTGATTTGGCAGTAAATCCACTTCTGAGTTTAAGTCCGAAACTGATCTTAATTCGATCGTGATTCGTCCGAGTCCGCTCTTGGTGTTGATTTGAACTCTGATTTGTTCTGAATCTTGATTTGGAAGTCTGGATCCCGATTTGGCAGTAAATCGGCTTCGGTGTTTGAGTTCGAATTCGTTCCGTAGTTGGATGACTCGTTAACTCATCGACCCGTTGGCTTCGGCGTTGTGGACTGACGCTCGTGTTTGGATATGTCGTCCGATGGTTCGTCGGTTTGTGCCGAGCTGTGCTAAGGGACCTATAAGCAATTTTATACGCCTACAGTTGGTGAGATTAATTGGTGAGTTTGAATTATTTGTAATCTCTGTTTGTAATCTTCTTCTTTATTAGTGAAAACTCATCCCCTTCTTGCCCCATGGATGTAGGCAACTTACCGAACCACGTAAAAATTAATTGTTTGTGTTTGTGCCGTTATTTTGCATTGTTTGGCTTTCTCTCTCGGCATTTGGTTTGGTTCCTCGAAGCTCAACAATTGGCTTCCACGCACAACATTTCCCTCCTCACACCCCAGTTTGAGAGTGAACAAAATGACAACTGATCCATTAGAAGGGTCTGATTATCAACTGTGAAACTTAAAATTTGAAGATCCGACATCATACAGATATATTTCTAAGATTTGGAAGGAATTTAAGATTTTAAAATAGTATAAGGGGTGCACGGTTCAAAAAAGAATGTTGAGCTTTATATTCTCAAGCTTCCTAACTGTGATATTATATAATTCACTATGAGACACTGATACTTATTTCCTCAGTATAAAGGGACTACTGTTAGTTGACATTATCATTTACCATTTTCAGAAGTAATTGTTGAGATCTAACGATTTAATTTAGAGTCTAATTTGAAAAGTATCATAATAAGTTAGGCTTTAGAGTAAATTACTTAATCTACCGAATAATATCCTTATATATTAAAATATATAATGGTAAGGTTTAGTACTCTCCTAAAACAAAATTAGCATGTGCACAACAATGACCATTCCTATCATCCGCCCAGCCACTTTAGTTGACTTTAGGAAAATCGGTGGCCATTTTCTTTGAAGAATTAAAAAAATGTGGGTCACACAATAAATTATTATTAGTGTCGGGTTCCACTAATAATATTTTATTTGTGTATAGTATTGATGCTCGTGAACAAACAGTCGATGGGGGTTGTCGAGTTACTGGATCGTCGAGATGTTGAATCGTCGCTCGTGAACAAACAGTCGATGGGGGTTGTCGAGTTACTGGATCGTCGAGATGTTGAATCGTCGAGAGGGGGCCGCTTTCCTTCTGTTACTGGATCGTCGAGATGTTGAATCGTCGAGAGGGGGCCGCTTTCCTTCTTCGACTTTATGCCTGGTTTTTAGAGCTCGGGGCAGACGAACCACCTCCACATATAAGAATCATAGGAGTATAGGGCGTGTTCCCCTGTGGTACCTCCGACGGTCAGGTCAATTATCGGACTTAGGTGGGGTGAAGGAAGAACAATGTATCCTCCCCAAAATAAAAGGTATAGTTTTTAAATAGTAAGGAGAATCCAACCTATTTTCACGACGAATAGCATATGTATTTGTATAGGATGCCAAGGGCCGAATCGGCATCTAGTGAGAAAGTAGTTTATGATGATGCGAGGGGTGAGCTGGAGGCTGAGTCACCCTCTGCTCGATATGTGTCGATTGGTGAGTGACGTGGAGTCACTTCTGTGGTATGGGGAATCAGCAGCCGTTGAGGCTTGTCGACGAGTGACGTGGGGTCACTTCTGTGGTATGGGGAATCAGCAGCCGTCGAGGCTTGTCGATGGGTGACATGGAGTTATAATAATGATCATAAACTGTTAAAATAATGCTGAGAAATAATATTCAAAATCGCCCTTGGGAAAAGTGTTAGTTAATCGATTGGGTAATCATCTTTTGCTCGACTGAGTCCGCCCTTCGAGTCGTCTTGGAATGAAGTCGACTCGATAAAATTTGCTCTCGGGATAGCATATTTATGGGGAACAGAGAACACCCCATAACAGTCAACCCTTTTCACTTGGATGTGGCTGTAGCCGTATGCAAGGGAAAAACAAATGAGCAGAGACTGAGTAGAACTGATTTTGACAGTGAAATGATAGCGAGTCTTCAGACGGCGCGAATAAGGAAACGACAGCTGTCATTCCGCTAATGGAAAGGGGGACTGAAGCCCCTAAGATGTCTGCTCCTCCTGCTGATGCTGGTGCTCTGGGCCAAGAGGCTTCGGCAACTGCTGATGTGACCGCTCTACCTCCGGAGACCCTCGCGGGTTAAGAAAAATAAATAAGAATGAATCATGTTTTCCTTCTTCTTCTTTTTTTATCAGTCGTTGTAATTGGTATTTTTGACTTTGTAAATAAAAAGAGCTAATGAAGAAATAAATTTATTTCGAGTGTTTTAAACTCTTGAACTTTTCTTGTTCCCGCTCGATTGAAAGGTGATACAGGAATTGACCTTGAAGTTGAGTGCCCAGGCTCAAAAGAGTCGACTAGGCCTTACCTTTCCCCTAAGACCGAGAGACGACTGTGGGAGTCGGCCAGAGGGTTGTGCCTTGGTTTTACCCTGTGGAGGTACCAAGGACTTTTCATTGACTGAGAAGTCGAGTGCCTAGCTGACTAGGTCTTCCATTTTTCCTAGGGCCGAGAGGCGACTGTGGGAGTCAGCCAAATGGTTGAGCCTTGGTTTTACCCTGAGAAGATACCAATGGCTTTTCGTCGACTGAGAAGTCGGGTGCCTAACTGACTAGGTCTTCCATTTTTTCCTAGGACCAAGAGGCGACTGTGGGAGTCGGCCAAAGGGTTGTGCCTTTTTTTTATCCTAAGGAGGTACCAATGTCTTTTTATCGACTAGGGAGTCGAGTGCCTAGCTGACTAGGTCTTCCATTTTCCCTTAGGGCCGAGAGGCGACTGTGGGAGTCGGTCAAAGGGTTATGCATTAGTTTTACCCTGATGAGGTACCAAGAACTTTTCATCGACTGAGGAGTCGGGTGCCTAGCTGACTAGGTCTTCCATTTTTCAGTTATTATGGTGATACAAAAGTTTGGCTAAACCCATTTCATCAGATATATTATCAATTATCTAAGGCATGCATTCTTCATAAGGAATTTTTAACATTCAAGAGATTAAAGGAAATATCGTCGTAGGTGTTCAATGTTCCATGGATGACTGAGGATTCGTCCATCTGGAGCTCTCAACCGATAGGTGCCAGCTATGAGTTCCTCTATAACAGTGTAGGGTCTCTCCCAATTGGGAGTCACCTTCGGATGAGAATGGTCACTCCTCGCTCAGAACCTGTCATTTTTTCTCAAAAAGAGGAAAGCAGCCCCACGATGGGCGCCAAACTGTTGATGCTCGTGAACAAATAGTCAATGGGGGTTGTCGAGTTACTGGATCGTCGAGATGTTGAATCGTAGATGTAGGCATCGAAAATTACCTATAGGTCTCCACGAACAGCTCAGTGTTAAGAAATGATGATGAACGTCACCATCTGGTTCACAGAAGCTTGATTGATGTCGGTGAACGCTTGAAGTAAACCGATGAACTACGTGGACTAACAGAATTTTGGAATAACAAGGGAACGGACTAATCGGGCACCTCGTGTCATTCACAAACGGTGAAAAACCCGTCATGTCTCATTTATTCCACAGATGATCTAATCATTTAAGCTTATAGAACTCTTCGTCGGCTTTCCAACACACTTCGAATCGCTCAAATCTGAGTTCGGACGAAGAAGTTACGGCGGAAACGATCAGACAAGCATCAAAAATGTCTCGGGCTGAACTGAGACACCTACGGTGTCTCGGCCCAAGCCGAGACACCCAAGGGTGTCTCGGCCCAGGTTGAGACACCCAAGGGTGTCTCCAACGTAGAAATTGTCAGTTAGGTGGTTTTAACCACCCGAAACCCCCTGGAGCCTATAAATACAGCCACGGGTCCTCATTTTTTCAGATCTGGAGTTTTGGAGAATTGGCGAAGCCCTGCCGGACTGAAGAGTGATCGAGTTCTTCAACGCAAGTGATCGAGAGTCGTCAAATCTGCATCACCCGCATCCAATCCTTAGTATTATCCCATTGTGGTAATTCTAAGAAGAGCAATTATCTCGCTGTTGTCGAGATAAGCGCTTCTGCTTCTAGATTCCTTTGCGAATCAACGGAGTTCTGGACCTGATCCGATTGCTAGGTAGTCCACGGATATCGACGTCCCCGTCACCGGCTAAAGACCCACGCAAGCAAGAAACGACGAACGAATCTTGCGTTATTTTCGAAAAGTTGTAATCTTTCATTTTCGTTATTCTTTTTATTGAATATTTTGAATTCTTTGTAAGCAATCCAGATTATAATGAATTCAACAACGAAGGCAACTTTCTCCGAAAACAAACTGGCGACCACAGTGGGAGCCAACAGCCTCACTGCCGAGGCTGTCGTGACACAACCGGTATTCAAGATCCGGGTGAATGAAGAGATCGAATACGATCTCGATCAACAAAAGTTTGAAGAGTACCTCTCTTCCTCCTCCTCCAGATCCGCCTCTCCAAACAGGCGCAGGAAGACCTCCTCTTCCAGGAACGCTCGTGGGACTTCAGGGTTGAAGATCCAAGATCCCCTTGCTGCTGCTGCATCCGTGCCCCGTGACGTCCCTGCAACGTCCAAAGAGGTCAAGGCTGCAGATCCAGACCTCCCCTCCGCCGTGAAGGTAACTGCTGAAGGTGCTCCAGCTTTGTCGAAGAGGGCGTGCCAAAGACGGCGTCAACGCCTTGCGCGACAATTGGCCAAGGCCGCAGAGTCGATGGACGGGATTCGCTATACGGAGGATCTGAAATCAAGGCAGCGCCAAGAACAGCAACGGCGAACCGCCAATCTCTCCTCTAAGGCGGAGACAAACGAATGGGTTCGTGTCAGAAAGAATCGCTCCACTCTCGAGGAGCGAATCAAGAAACGCCGCGCATTGCTCGCGCATGCCCGAGTCCTTCTGCAGAAAGCAGAAGAGATGCAGAAAGAAGAGACGGTCAAGAAGCCGCCTAGACATAAGCAGGTTTGGGTGCCAAAGACAAAACCGGCACCTAAAACAAAAGTGGACGGAGTTACCGTCCAACCTTCTTCAAATTCAGATCCCGTTTCCCCTGTCCCCGCACCTTCGGCGGAGCCAGGTAAGACCGTGGGTGCTGCAAGATCCAGAGTTCCTTTGAAAGGTCGCCTCGGTCCTTTACCGGAAGATCAAAGTAAAGCACCTGTCAAGGAGCGATTGGGACCGTTGAAAGGTCCCCAAGCAACAAACCAGACTGGGGGTCGTACCAATCCCCCTAAGAAAGATAACAAAGGGAAAGCCCCTATTATCGACCGTATTGGATTGCGGATTGAAGTTTGTCACGCCCCGCTTCCCAAAATACACGGGAACCGGAACGTGAACAAGCCCGCGACGTATTAGATCAAGGAGAATAAATAAAAATAAAATTTTCTCCTCAACCTAATACGCTAAGCGTCTGAAAATAAGTACAATGCGAAGTCACAGGTCCCCGATCACACATAGCAAGAATACAATGAACAACTCAGAATGAAAAAGATACATATCACAATGAATATCATCCAAGACATAATATTCGAGTCAAACATGCCCTTATACAAAAACTATCTGAATGAAATACGGGAGAATATAAAATACAATAATCCAGCGGAAAGAAATGCTATAAAAAGAAAACTAAGATCAAATAACTAAGTTTCAGCTTCTTCTGCTACACCGTCTTCAAGGCACTCCTGCTGAGAATCCTCTGGCTCCTGGCAATCTCCTAACTGAACCTGTTCTTCTCCTAAGTCTGACGTACACCAGAGAAAACAGGTGTACGTCAGGTGCATGACGCACGGCAAGACCCGACCCCACAAAAGAAAATAACGAACGAACGGAAACCAAAACGGAAATCGATACAATAATAGAAATGATAAAAGGACGTACAACTGAGAATCCATCAAAATCTACATGCAATCTACTACCAAAACATGATAATCATAAGAATCCGTAAATCAACCGGGTAACGAAATCATGCAGCTAGCGATCAAAATAATCATCCAAGTACCATGTTCATACACTAGGTGGAATTAATACTTAAAAATCTACAACTCGAGACGTAGTACGTCGAGCGAAATAATCCAAACAAGGAAACCCTCATGTATATACCATATGTCTCGAATTGTAAATAATTAAATATTAATCCCGATCTATGTACGAAAAAGAGTACAACCGGCCTACATCTCACAAGAATCATACTTAGCCAAATCAAGGTCATGTAACTAACTATTTCATCACTCATCTCAAATAATCAACAATCTCAATATCCCTGCTCCTCAGACCCACCCCAGGCCGAAACAAGACGCTGGCGCGAGCCTGGAAAACAAATAATAATCTCGATATCACCTCACCTCAGACCCACCCCAGGCCGAAACAAGACACTGGCGCGAGCCTGGAAACAATCAATAACCATAACCGCTCACATGGACCAAGACTTCTCACCTTAATTCTCGTAATTCCAAGTCAACTATACACGAGATTCTAGATCCTAACTGTGTCATACCGGTCACTATAGTCATAAACTCCTAATGATTCACGATCACAACATGGAACAATCAAGGCGACTAATCATATGCAATAATATCATAGCATATCAAATAATCAAAATAAGAATTATAAATCATAAACAGCAGCTACATAATCAGAAAATAATCATTTTCTAAATTAATTCATTTTAAATTATTTTGCTTAATAATTAATCTAAACTAATTCATTTCCAAAATAAATTCTTTTAAATTATTATAATTATCTAAAAATGATTCTTTTGCCGAACTAAATTCTTTTAATTCCTTATAATTATTCTGAAAATATCATTTATCACATATCCATTATGTAAATCAATATTGTTCACCAAACAACCCACGCAGATAAATACGACACAATTAAACTATGCAAATAATTCATAAAAAATGTAAATAATCAAACTACGAAACAGGAGAGCGGGATCTTGCACATAAATAATCTGCAACAAATATAAGAACTGGAACGAAACTAAACAAGGATCGGGATCTTGCATATAAATAATCTACGTCAAATATAAGAATAGGAACAAAACTAAATGAGGATCGGGATCTTGC
>NC_033801.1:3318822-3340810 GCF_001876935.1 Asparagus officinalis | reverse complement strand
GGTCGTCGGAGCAGCGGCCTGGGCGGCGGTTTCGAGTGGGGTGAGGCTGAGGTCGGAGCGGTGGTGATGAGGGTTGGGTGTTTTCCTTTTTTCTCTTTTGGGTTCTCTGGGATTGAGAGAGAACGAGAGAGAAGAAGAAATAAGAGGAGAGAGAGGGTGATTGGAGAGAGAAAGAGGCTCAATTTGAGGGAAAAATTATTGAGGAGAGAGAAAATTACAGGATTAAAAAGGAATGTGTTAAATAGTGATTAGGGGATTGATTGTGAGGGATTATGGAAAGAATTCAAAAGAGAGAGAATTAAGGGAGAAAAAGATTATGAAAAATATTTACATAAAATTCAGAATAAGAATTGTATTAATAAATTATTAATAGCCAAAAATATTTATATTTATATGTTACTGTACTATGCTCAGGTTATATCAATAATAACAAGGTCATTAATAATGTCAGTGACCAAAGGATTATTTATAAAAATCACTAAACCGTAAATTAATATTTAGCAGAATTAAAAATACAAGACTATATATTTTATTATTTATTTATTTTGAAAACTCAGATAATTCTGGAAATTAGGAAAAATATTAATAAGATAAAATTTAACATTTTAAATACTAGAAAAAAAAATTATTCAAATATGTATCGAAAAATTACGGTTGTTACAAAGTTCAAGAGCCCGTTAGGTTTTCACGCTCGCAAAAGCGTAAACTTGGACGAGCGACTTTTGAAGACGCCAATAAAGCGTCATATCCCCAGAGGGAAACATATTCGTCTGATGACGATAGTGTTATACCTGGGAAGTCATACCAACACTCTATGGGTTGCTCCAGTTATCAAACTGACGAGTTGTACTATAGGGCCGGGGGTACGGATAAGTCTCGAAAGAGAAACATTCGAGACACGGATTCTTGTTGTCCGTGTGCCAACATAATCAAGGCAGTGCTATCAGAATGCTGCTGTTCTAAAGCCCTAAGAAGAGTTTCTGTGTTTGAGAGAATCTCCACCAGAACATCTGAGGCCAGACCAAGACACTTCCGTAGAAGGAAACCTACTCTTCAGGAGGATGAATTTCCAGAAGTGTCCGTCAATATGACCGGAAGAGGAAAGTCAACGCGACACTTTAGTCCGGATCAGTTCACCGAGGTGTCCCAGCGTATGACTCGATTGCGATCAGGGACCAGTAGGCGAAAGAACTACCAAAGAATACAGAAGGGACTTCCTTCAGAAGATGAAACTTCGGAGGTTTGCTCGGATGCCGGCTCGGATGCTTGCTCAGCGATGGCTTCCGATGACACCGCTTCAAGTGCAGGACAGCCCTATGAGTCACTTATGATTAGCGCCGAACAGGTGGCTAAATTGCTCGAGGACGCTCTGACTAAGCAGAAGGAAAATTTCAAGTTCGAAATGGAAATGGCCATGCAGCAGATGAGAGAAATGCATAACCAGCAAATCGCGGCGCTGACAACCCATCAGGGAGAGTCTAGTCGTCGCAACAATCCGAATCAAGATGATAACGAGCGGGAAGAGGATAATGCCAACATGAACACCCCTCCCGTCAACAACAATAATGGGAGTGGCCCTTCGGATGATAACAACACAAAGGAGGATCACGTTACTTCTCCCCGAAATCACTCGAAAACGGATACGAGTGAGGATAAGAAAATGAGGGACTTGGAAAGCAAGATTAACGCATTGATGAGTGCTCAAGAAGTGAAAAGTTCTGGGATACCATGTCCATATCCAAGGGAGTGGGAATCAATTCCATACCCGGCGAAATTCAACTTGATCAATTTTACGCCATTTGATGGGAAGGGTTCACCAACCCAACACTTGATATACTTTAAGTCCTATTTAGGAATAATCTCCGGGAATGAACCCTTAATGGTGCGGTCATTCGTTGGCACTCTTCGCGGAGCAGCCTTCGATTGGTATCGCCGCCTCAAGCCGGGAAGTATCAGCAGTTGGGATGACATGGAGGACATGTTTCTGACAAACTTTTTCGACGACGACACCGAGATTTCAATCGACACGCTATTTGACGAGAAACAGAAAAATGGTGAGACGGTCGAAAACTTCGTGAAGAGATTCCGAAACAAAGCAATGAACTGCAGGGATCCGGTCAGCGAAGACTTTATCCTCGAGACTTGTCACAATAACCTTTCATTGGACATCCTCGAAGCTATGGGAATGGCAC
Organism: Asparagus officinalis; assembly: GCF_001876935.1. Lineage (NCBI taxonomy): Eukaryota > Viridiplantae > Streptophyta > Magnoliopsida > Asparagales > Asparagaceae > Asparagus > Asparagus officinalis. Next base: position 3,338,618 of record NC_033801.1, on the reverse strand, counting down.
CACCAAAGACCTGGAAGAACTTAAAAGTGCGAGGAGAACGAGCCGAGCGATTCCTTAAAAGGAAGAAGGCAGAAAGAGGTCAGACGGCAAATAACGCTCCACAACAGAACTTTGCCCCTAAAGGTAAAGGAAAAGCACAGGCGAATGCGGTGGATGTGAACCAAACGTTCGAAGTACAAGCACAACCGCAACAGCAGCAGCAGAAGACGCCTCAACAATCAAGGTGGCAACAACAGCCCCAGAAGCAAAAGGCCTCGGAGCCAAAATTCCCAAAGGTCTATTCGTTCAAAGAGGATGAAGTCCCCGGTATTTTCAAATCAGGAAGATGCTAAAAGAATTAGCGATCCAAAATACTGTGCATTTCATAGAGCGGTGTACCATCCTACCAAGGCATGCTATGCCCTTAAAGATAAGATCCAAGCTCTAATCGACGTCGGGGTCATTACTATGAAGCAACCTAAGGAGAAGAAAGTGGGTGCGAACGCAGTATCGATTAGCTTCGGTTCTGTTCCCTTGAACTGGTTCCAGAATGAGCCGGTAATAAATGCAGCAGTGAAGACCGTGAACGATGATCCTCACAAACAGCGCCAGAAAGGACTTGTGCCACACACAGCCCCGAATGGTGAGATTCTTTGGGTTCATCCAGATTTGATTGGAGATGAACAATGGACTGGAGCCTCTTCTAAGAAAATGTCGAAAGGAAAAGGTAAGTCTTGTTATGGAGCTTTTGCTATTGTAGGAGAAGACGACGATGAAATTCCAGCCTTCCCGCTTTCTGAAGATGAACAGGAGGCCTTTGTAACCCGGAGCGGGAATGAATATCACTACAAATATCCGGATGCTTCTGAGCAACTGGCTAAGCAGGGGGTAACCAAAACCGTTCCCTCTAAGACGTTAGCAGAACTGGGAATTGTCGCAACTCCCCCAACACCTGTAGCTACGGAGAAAGTCCAGCAAAAGGAGAAAGGGAAAGAACCTCTACACCAAGAAGTCCAAAACTCGAGGCAGTCTCGATTCGATCATCCGATTGGGAGAGACAAATCGGGAAATTCAAGCTCTCAACCCCATTTTGACATCATGGCGCAGTTAGCTAATATACCAGCTAGGATAACCCTATACGAATTATTGCATCTTTCAAATGACACAAGGAAAGCATTGCAGGAAGCCTTGAGCGACTCTGAAGCTTTCTTAACTCGAATCAAGCCGTCTTCTGAAGAACCGGAGCCGTCAGTTCAACACTGTAATCTCGCGGCACACCATTTTTCCTGCATTTCCTTCACCAAAGAAGACATGCATACGAAAAACTCAAAGCACGATCGGCCTTTGTATTTCACCGGCCATATTGGCTCCAGTGTTGTCAACCGGATCCAAGTTGATCCGGGTTCCGCTGTGAGTATCATGTCATTCCGATTGATTCATAATCTCAGAATACCAGCTAGTAAGCTAGCATCCACGGGAACCACAATCTACGGATTCAACACCAGCGGGTCCAGACCCTTGGGAAATATTCGAATAAAATGTCAGATCGGGGACTTAAAGTCAGAAGTTACCTGCTACGTGATCGACGCATAAACATCCTATAACTTACTGTTGGGTCGACCTTGGATCCACGGTAATCTTATAGTCCCATCAACTCTTCATCAATGCCTCAAGTATGTGGACACAAATAATGAGGTCAAGACGGTGGTCGCGGATAAGCAACCGTTTAAGGGATTAGAGAACTATTTCACCGATTCCCTTCTATACGGCGCCGAATCCGATACTGAATCATCGGCCCAAGGAACGGACAGCGGAGATGAAGCTGATACCGAAGCTGGGGTTGATTATGATGGTGGTTTTGTACTTAATGACATTGTACCCATTGTAATCAATCTTGACGATGAAGAATCATCAGAAAATAGTTGTAACTGGCAACTTGCCGAAGAACTATCAATAAACGATGATTTAGAGTACTCGATATATTGGATAATATCACTAAAGAATTGTATGACAACCCTGACTTGTATATGCCACTTCAATCATTTTGCATGACGAAAAAGCAGGTACAAGATCCATGCGGAACGACACTTGTCATCCCCGCAGGGACAGGGGGTGGAAAGGAAGTCGTCTACGGTAAAGGAAGAGAATCTCTGATACCCGACCACTTCTTGGAAGAGGAAGACGATGATGATAAACCTGCTCCTTACCTATTCAGGTATAACACAAAAGCACGCGATCTAATGGAGAAGTATGGATATGACTTCACACTCAGAGAAGGTCTTTGCTTTGGTCAAGGTCCGCGAGTTCCGCCTCGAATGGCCTATGTACCAAAAGGAAAACCCGATGATTATTATCGCCAAGACGATCAGATGCCGACTTGGGAAGATCCTTGGGTTCATCACCTAAACATGCAGTACGGTGATAGGTTTGAACAGAGAGAACCTCCCACCGAGGATCAAGTGGTCCAAGTGAATATGGGAAGCGAGGAAAATCCGAAGCCGATATTCATTAGCGATAGCCTCCCGCCGGAAGAGAAAGAAGAGTTAATCTCTCTTATCAGGGAATACATCGATGTGTTCGCCTGGAATTACGAAGATATACCAGGACTCGACCCAAACGTAGCAGTGCATCGTCTCAATATTAAGCCGGATGTCAAACCTATCAAACAACAACAAAGACGGTTTCGTCCACAAATGATGGAGGCAATCGAGGCCGAAGTTAAAAAGCTTATTGACTCGGGCTTCGTTAGGGAAGAGCAACATCCAGAGTGGCTTGCCAATATTGTCCCGGTCCTTAAGAAGAACGGAAAAATCAGGGTTTGTATCGACTTTAGAGACCTCAACGCTGCCTGCCCAAAAGATGATTTCCCCCTTCCCATCACAGATGTCATCATCGACAATACGTGCGGATTCGAGAGGATGTCTTTCATGGATGGTTTCTCTGGTTATAATCAAATAAAGATGCACCCAGATGATGAAAAGCATATCGCGTTTAGAACACCCCTCGACGTTTTCTGCTACACGGTCATGCCCTTCGGCTTAAAGAATGCAGGTGCCACTTATCAAAGAGCCATGTCGAAGATTTTTCAGGAACATCTCCGAAAGACTGTTGAATGCTACGTGGATGATTTGGTCGTGAAAAGTCGTGACAAGAACGATCATATTAAAGACTTGAAGACCATGTTCGATCTGATGCGAACCCACCAATTGAAAATGAATCCTACCAAGTCTTTCCTCGGAATGTCCAGTGGTAAATTCCTTGGATTCGTCGTCACCACCAAAGGTATTCACATCGACCCTGATAAAATAAAGGCAATTAATGAATTGCAACCTCCGAGAAACCTTAAGGAGCTCAGAGGATTGCAAGGGTGGTTAGCTTATATCCGTCGGTTCATCTCGAACCTCTCAGGAAAATATCAACCATTCTCCAAGCTCACAAAGAAGGGCGTGTCATTCGTATGGGATGACGCTTGTCAAAAGGAATTCGAGAGTATTAAAGAATATCTCTCAAAACCTCCCGTACTCGTAGCACCGAAATCAGACAAACCGTTCTTGATTTATGTCAAGGCGACGAGCCACTCATTAAGTGCATTACTTGCACAAGATGATGATAACGGTCATGAGCAGGCGGTATATTATTTAAGCCGAACCATGGTAGGCGCTGAATCTCGATATCCTATGATTGAGAGAGAATGCCTCGCTTTAGTGTTCGCTATTCAGAAGATGCGGCATTACCTGGTTGGACAGACCATTTATGTTATCTCTAAGGTTAACCCAGTCCGAGTATTCATGACTCAACCAGCTTTCATGAATTGGCGATTAGCAAAATGGGCCTTACTCTTGTCCTAATACGACTTACATTTTAAACAACAGAAGTCAGTAAAAGGACAGGCCATCTGTGATCTCCTGGGAGCTAATCCAACTACGGATACCGCCGAGATATATGACGACCTACCCGATGAAACCCACGAAGTCAATGCAACTTCGTACCAGCAAGTATGGCGTTTATACTTTGACGGCGCTTCACGAGCAGCTAATGTAGCGAGTGCTCCTGGAGGTTCTAAGATTTCTTCCGGAGTTGGAGTTGTCCTAGTTTCCCCGGGAAAACACGTGATGCCTCGAGCTTACTCGTTGACCGAACCATGCTCAAATAACGTAGCCGAATATAATGCATTACTCATAGGACTCAGTTTCGCCAAAGAACTGGGGGTTGAGTATCTTGAAGCCTTCGGTGATTCTCAACTGATAGTTAAACAAGTTCAGGGAGAGTACGAGGTCCGAAGTCAGGATTTAATACCATACCACAAGATGGCAGTGGAGATGACAGAATCATTCGAATGATTCTTTATCGAACATATTCCACGGTTGCAGAATACCTATGCAGACGCGTTAGCGGCATTAGCTGTATCCCTGGCGTAGCCTCCTGAAACAGAACAGTTTGTTACAGTAAGGACTCACCAACTCTTAGTGTCGATCTATGATGAAGATGGCGAAGAAGAAGATATTAAGGAAACACATTCAACTCAAGTTGAGTTTGAGCCCTGAGATTGGCGTTTCCCTATCATCGATTACATCTTGCATGGAATCCTTCCAAAAGATGTGAAAGAAAGAGATTCAATCCGACGAAGAGCGCCGAGATTCTACTATAATACGGAGAATCGAACGCTATACCACAGGGGGTACGATGGATTGCTAGCATGTTACTTATCGACTAAAGAAGCTGGAGAAGTCCTTAAAGAGGCACACGAAGGAGAGTGTGGCGCGCACCAACCCGGCCCCAAGCTTTATGACCGCATCAGAAGAATGAGATATTTTTGGCCTTTTATGATGAGTGATGCAGTAGAGTATGCCCGAAAGTGTAATGCATGTCAAATACATGTGAATTATATGCACCAACCTCCGGAGCATCTGCATCCTTCAGTTACATCATGGCCGTTTGAGACCTGGGGAATGGATATCGTTGGTCCTATAAATCCCCCGTCAGTCAAAGGTGACCGGTTCATCCTAGCAATTACCGACTACTTCTCCAAATGGGCTGAAGCGATTCCGCTCAGAGAAGTTAAAACGAGCAACGTCATTGCATTCATCAAGCATCATATCATCTACCGGCATGGTGTCCCAAGACAAATCATACATGACAACGGTCCTTAATTCGTCAGCAATGCATTCATCAGGTTTGTGAAAAGTTTAAAATTCAGGACATCTCGTCGACAGCTTACAATCCCACAGCGAATGGATTGGCCGAAGCCTTCAATAAGACTATCATAAAGCTTTTGTCAAAACTCGTGAAAACTAATAAACGAGACTGGGATGACAAGCTTGGCGCGGCTCTATGGGCCTACCGTACCACACCAACGGGAGCGACCCCATATTCACTGGTATACGGATGTGAAGCTGTTCTTCCATTGGAGATTCAAATCCCGTCACTTCGAATCGCCCTCGCGACTCAAATGACGACCGAAGAGCAACATCAGAAGCGCCTTGAAGAACTTGAAAGGCTAGATGAGAAACGTTTAGAAGCTCAACAGCATATTGAATTCTACCAAGCCAGAATCTCACGAGCTTTCGACAAAAAGGTTCGACAACGGAGTTTCAAAGAAGGGGATTTGGTTTTAGCTGAGAGGCGACCTATGATCCTTAACTCCAAGAAGAAAGGCAAATTTGAACCCAAATGGGAGGGACCATTCGTAATAGAGACAGTCTACTCGAGTGGCGCATATCGCCTAGTCACTAAGGACGGTGACCGGCTTATGATGCCGATAAACGGCAAGTTCCTAAAAAAATACTAACCTTAGTATCTTCAGGATAACTAATGTATCGGGAAGTTCCCGGAAGAATACCACATCTGGTATTCTTAGTGATAACCCAGTCACTGTAGAAGTGATGAATAAGAAATCCACGTTCGAACTCTGAATGTCGAAATGTTTCTTCTTATTATTGTCAAATCCTCTAACTCTCATGAGTTATTTTTGCGAGACGAGATCCAGTCCTTTGACAGGTTAATCTTTCCTCACCAAACCATCCGCTGATCAAATTAATCGATGATGGATTCGCCAAAATTTCTATCCACCAGTCATTGGCAATTCTCAGACTCAACATGTTAGGTCCTAATCACCTAGCATTAAAGTCCTCCTTTGAGTGATAATACGAGTTGGCATTTTCATTGCTACCTGTATTCCACTCTCTTTGCTTTCAGGTCAAACCTATAAAAGTTAGGGCCAAAGCCAAATTCCTCTCTCGATTCCTTCCATGAACGAGAGGTCCACTTTCAATTTGAACAATCAAACCTATAAAAGTTAGGATTGTTCCCAATCTCACTTAGTCAAGCCCACAAATAGTTAGGACTGAGACCGAGTCATTCCTTTTTGATAAACGAAAGTCTGCCTTTGTTCCTTTTTCCACCAAACCTATAAAAGTTAGGGTCGAAATTGGGCTTTCTCCTCAATGAATGAGGGATTCTTTTTGGATCAAATGGCCAATCCTATAAAAGTTAAGGTCGTTTGAATCTTTCCGATTCTCGGAGTGGAGATCCCACTCTTACTTTCATCTCTTCGGATTCTGGGGGTGGAGATCCCACCTTGAGTTTCCTTTCCAAACTGTAGATAGAATATAAAATTCTTCCTCTTCAGTACTGGGAGATAGAATATAAAATTCTTTCTCTTCCATTTTCCAGTCCGTCTTTACCCTGAGAAAAGACACAATTCCCAACTTCCAATCCGTGCACTTTGTGCACGGGGAATTTTATCTCAACTCCTAAATAGAGATAAGCCTACGCCTAACACGCGTTGCCGGTTTAGTCTTTCACCGATTGAAAAAGATACCAGAGTTTAATTCTGAGGACTTTTATCCCGAATCCTAAGTAGGGATAAGTCATCGCCTAACACGCGCTGCTGGGTACCTTTTCCCATAAAAAATGGTAAAGTCTATGTATTCAAAATCATAGCATAAAGTCTAAGAGAAGTAATTCTTTTAGCGCAACGTTACATGTGAGACGGGTTTAAAATTCACATGCTAGCCCGATTCAAACGGTAATCGGTAAAGGCACACCAAACCCGTTGAAGGCTGGGGGTTTGCCAAAAATCCTAAAGTCTATGTCTAACACACATGGCCGGTTTAGTCTTTCACCGATAGAAAAAGATACCAGAGTTTAATTCTGGGGACTTTTATCCCGAATCCTAAGTAAGGATAAGTCATCGCCTAACACGCGTTGCTGGGTACCTTTTCCCATAAGAAATGTTAAAGTCTGTGTATTCAAAATCATAGCATCAAGTCTAAGTGAATTAATACTCTTAGTGCAACGTTACATGTGAGACGGGTTTATAATTCACATGCTAGCCCTATTCAAACGGTAATCGGTAAAGGCATATCAAACCCGTTGATGGCTGGGGGTTTGCCAAAAATCCTGTAAGTCTTATGACCGCTGGGTTCATAATCAACAAAGAAATGTCATAAAGGAATCAAATACTGAGTTTCTACTAATAGATCAAGTCAAAGCATACAATAAAAAGCTCATTAGCCCGAAGGCAGTTGGCGGTTAAGGACATGAGATTCTAAATTAGAAAGCCTGTCTGCATAACTCTGCTCAAGTTCTGCCTGCAGATCAGCTCGGACAGATTCTTCAGAACTGCTCAAGATCTTCACGGCTTCATTCTTCAGCTTCATCAATCTCTCCTGTATAGATCCTAACCTCTCGAGTGCCTATCCACGAGAACCCTCTAATCCAGCCAGTTCTTCTGCAATGATAGCACCGGACTCCTCGGCGTGCTTCAAGGCCTTCTTCAACCTATCCACTTCCTCGCAGTTGGAATTCAAAGAGCTGAGTAACTCGGCTCTATCCATATCCTTCCTCGCCACAGTAGCCATCAGCTGCGCAACAGAATTCTCATGTGACTGAAGCTCGCTGCCGATGGAAGATCTCAGGTCGCGCCACTGTGCCAGCCTATGCTCCATCTGAGAGGACACGAAGGAAGAAGCTCTATTAGCCTTCAATTCCTCCAACTCTCGGATCTCAGACTCCAGAACAGTAAAATCGGCGATGAAGGAATCGGCCAACTCTGGATACCCTTCTTCTCTGATCATCGTCATGTAGCGAGAAAGGGAACGCCTGAACTGATCAAAACAATATCCTCGATGAAGAAGTTTCTCGATCATGCCATTAAAAAAGATGGTGAAAAGGCCGAGGTCCGTGCGAAAAATGTCTTTGTTGGGATCGGTATCGGCCAAAAGGGCGCGGACACGCTCATATAGAGATGATCGAGATCCTACAAGCAATAGTATGGAAAGGTAAGAGATTATCGAACATGATAAGAGAATTTAAAAGCAAATTGTAAGCTACCAGTACCAGTAGAGGTCCCCATAGGTTGGAGTCCTACGGCTGGTTCTGTCAGTCTAGTCTCGGCAGGCTCCGAGATAACAGCAGGGGTGGTCATTGAGGGTATATCAACCCCTGTAGGCAAATCGGTAGTACCTCCCGGCTGTGGCGGGGAGACACCCCTGCTATGCAAGCTATCGATCCCAGAAACTATAGTTGCATCAGTCATAATGGCTGGTCCTATAGTTACACTTCTTTATTAGCCAAATGGAAATTTAGACAAATGAGGAGAATCAGGATGATAGGATCGTCTGCATACCTGCAAGTCCATCATCCTCAGGCACACGGGAAACGCCAGGAGTCATAAGAATATCAGTCCCGGTGGCTGGTCCTATGATTACACTCCTCCGTTAATCGAAAAAATCAGACAAATGAAAAGGAGCACGACGTCCTAGATTATATACATACCTGCAAGTCCATCACCCCAGGGTAAACTAGAGATACCAGGAATCATGACTGAATCAGTCCCAAGGACTGGTACTGTAATGATAATTCTTCGTTAGTCAGACAGAAGATCAGGCGAAATGAAGGGAATTAGATATATACCTGTAGATGAATCACTCTCAAAGGACGGTCCTGCGGCTCCTCTGGTGGCCTGCTCAGCCAGCATGTCGACTAATAGTCCAATATCGGATCCTGAGAAACTTGGTGCGGAGACATACCCCTGTTCCTCAAGACCTGTATCATGAAAGGACTCATCCTCAACTGGCCTCTCTAATACGACATCTGCAGAATAATTTATGTGTTGGATATATACAAGAAAATGGGGAAAGAAGGAAAAGCTCAAAGATACCTGCAGTAGGAACAGAAGATTCTTTTTCCCCGATGTCCATGCTTGGATTCTTCAAGTTACCTGAAAGAGAGTAAAGTACGAAAATAATGAATCCTGAATTCCCTAACTCTTCCAAATGCTACTCGAGTAGGGTATCATCGGATTTAGATATACCTGAGCATAGAATTGTGGGCTCAACACTATTAACCTGCTCAGTATCAATGTTCGTGTCAACATCCATGGGCTCGTCGTGAATGGCATCACACATCTGCTGCATGAAGCTATCCAGACGATCAGAATCAGGGAATACATAATCCGGTGGAAGTTCGCCCTCTTCATAGTTTCCTGGAACATAAAACATGATTACGCTTAATGAATCTCAGAAGGCAAGTCATCTTAAAGCAATAAAGACAATAAGGTATTACCTTCCTCTCCACCGGCAATACCTCCTAACTCCACTCCATAGGGGTGCCGACCAACATGTGGTTTATGAGAGGTCTTCTTCCGTTTCGGAATACCAACCCTCACAGAACCAACAGGCCGTTCATGCATGAACTTGCTACGCATCTCGACCTGTGCAGGAGCTTTGCCGCTAGGCCGGGATCTCGCATAGCGAGAAGCGAGCGACTCATGCTCATCGACTGTCCTACCTGGGGTGATAAGAGTCATCTTGTTAGGATAAGTGAATAAGACCTTTCGTTCTGGTTTTTGAAAAGCCAATTGAGATCGAGAAAGGATATGACGTTGATGCCAACGAAAGAAGGTCAGGTCAGTTAATTCTGAAAAGAAAGAGTCTAACAAACCTGCGTTAGGTTCTTCCTTGTCAGTATCTGTATCCACATACTCCTCCTCAGAAGTCTCATCCTCATTGCCAGTAGGAAGGAGCTCTTCATCGTCCTCCATCCTATCTCTGCTCGAGAGGGAAGGTTTGGCAGGCTTCTTCCCCTGTTTCTTAGCAAGCTCAGCCTTACGAGCTGCCATCATAGTGACTTGAACCAAGTGTTCAGCCTGCAACTCTGAAAGGCTCCTCACACCTATAAACTCAAGCCTGCAACTCTGAAAGGCTCCTCACACCTATAAACTCATTGGCAGAAAGGAACCACTTGCAGCTGAGAAAAATAATAAACGGCTTGCGCCTAGATGAAGGAAGAGCAAAATGGGCTCCAGTACAGCCCACCATAGTCCATAGCCATGCCCGAACGCCGTCAATAAGCCCTCCCTCAACCTTCAAACCACGGCTCGGATTCCCAACATATAGTTGGTCGTAGCCAAACTGACGAGCGAAACGGCAGGGAAGGTAAGGCTCTATGTGACAATGATTCTTCACCCGAAGAACGAGATACTCAACGCTGATGTTCACCAACCAACGAAAACAACCAACATCGAGAGAAGTCCGACCCGTTCTGGGTTTCTCCTCATCAATCAGCACATCACCACAGCGACCCGAAAAGCGAGGAAAACACTTGAAGAACTCCCAGCTCTTACGAACTTGAAGCTCTCGTTGTACATCACTGAATGTTTTCCCGAGCCATCTGCTCTTCTCCAACAGCTGCACGAAAGGAACAGGGATATCAACAGTGCTGGGCGCCGACATCAAGTCAGGACGATGAAGAACAAGCCATGCCATCAGATATGCATACGGAAGCTCGACCTTCACACAAATAAGCTCGGCTAACGGTTCAGAGCCCACCTGCGCAAAACCATCGACCAGATACCTAAGCCCACAATGGATGCCAGCAACTATTGCTGGGAGTAGGAAAAGTTCCCTCCCATAAGCTAGCTGAACTGCGGGGAAGAGCACCTCGAGGGGTAAGGCGTCTGAAAGATGATATGGAACGACACATTTCTTCAACCAGAGGGCAAGATAACCTGCTAACAGGGTTCTGAGCTCAATGGACTTCTGCGCATGACAAAGGAATGTCCAAAACTTAGTTCCTGCAAGAAAAGCTATCTCAGCACTGGCAATAATGTAAGAGCAAGCCTCAGCCTTCTCCATTAACTCATTAACGGCAGATGGTGTCAGAACGTCTAATTCACATATAGTCTCGCCAGAATTACCCTCCAAGTGCTGGAACAAATAAACAGCGAACTGCTTCAAGCTGATCTGCTTCTTCCTCTTCGCTTGAGTGGTAACCTTAATCAGAGAGTTGTGATAATGGCAGGTAAGATCCCAAAGAGTATTGTACATATCAGGGGTATCCTTCTTCAGCCACTCCAATTGCTGATTCGAGGGAAAGTACTCCTGGTACGGACAATCCCCCATTGGAAGGCCAGAAACTTGGTACATCTCATGCAAGGCCAACCCTAACTCTCCGCCGCTAGTCAGGAATGTGTTACTATCAGGGATGTATGTCTCTAACAATGCTAAGAAGTGGCGACAGCTGACCGGGAGTCCGTACATAGTGGCTCGTATAGGTGCGTACAACCCACTGCTCTTCAGATCATTCTCCCAACGTCCCAACACATAACTGGTCATACGCGTCCACCATCCTTTGGGTTGCGAGAAAGCCCAACCAAAACATCTGAAATCTTGTGGAGGTAACCTCCTCCCAAGCTTAGCCAGACGATTCTTCATAGTAGGAACGGCTGCTGATACCTCGCTCCTTCATCATTATTCAGCCAATGCTCATCAGTAAGAATCAACCTAGCTGGATCCTCAATGTGATCTCCGAACAGAAAACTGCGCTTCTTTAAAGCCTGAGTAGAAGTAGAGTCCGCAGTAAAAGGAGCATCCGTGATCAGCTGGCGTAAGCAATGACGTCCCCCATCTCGTATCAAACTGCAAGATTCATCGGAACGATCTCTATCGAACTGAGGAAGCGGGCCAATAGCCTGCCTGACGGAAACCGAAGAGAAAACCTCCCCACTACAACCGGTAGTAGCATGAGGAGAGAGACTGCCCGTGGGGAACTCGACTGCAACAAAACAAGGATAGAGTCAGAAAATTATCCATGAATTAAATCCATCTCATAAGAGAGCGAGATAAGATCATCCATGGGGTAATTGGAGAGACGACTTTGAGTGTCTTACACTGGAAGAACGGTATGCATCATCACGTAAATAACGTGGTAACATACACCGACCTACAAAGTGTAAGATAACACAAAATCGCCCCAATATACCGGAAGACTTAAATTGGCCAAGCTAAACAAGTCTGAAACCTCGACCCCCGCGAAGGAGGGTGTCGGCCCTTCCCGAATGACCCACGAAGGGGCCAGACGAGGGTGTGACAGAACCGCGAATTTCCCGAAACCTCGACCCCCGCGAAGGAGGGTGTCGGTCCTTCCCGAATGACCCGCGAAGGGGCCAAACGAGGGTATACTGAAACCACGAATATCCTGAAACCTCGATCCCCACGAAGGAGGATGTCGGTTCTTCCTGAATGACCCGCGAAGGGATCAATCAGGGATATACAAAGTATAAATGCTCACCCCCGAAAAAGGATATCGCTGGAGAGGATGCCGTGGGAACCTCTCCCTCGCTATGCTGCGAAAGGGAGCAACTCCTATGAAGTCGAGGTCGACGCGGAGACATCGAGAATCTGCAATAAAAATCAGCGGGTCAGGTACAATCTAAAATATGAATACACGAAATTTAAAAGGAAAATTAAGAACTTGAACTAAAGTCCTATAAAATAAGTAGGATTTTATAGTTGAGGTCTAATTAAACCTACAAATTTCGTGCATACAAAACAATGATTGTCATTTTGCGGTGTAAGCCCTCATGATAAATTTTGGTGAAATACCTAAAATACCCCTCGTGTTCAAGGCTAAATTCGGGTCAAGGACACGCTCGAATTGGATCATGGTCATCATGTTTGTTCATCTAACACCCCCAATATCGCACAATTTTGGTTAATTTTACAAATAAACCCTTTTGTAAAATTTAGCCAATTTTGCAAATAAACCCCTCCACAAATTTCGGTTTAGTTTTCGCATACCTTTCTCAAAACTTTAGTCATGGGTTTGTGGTCTAAACTTTTAGAATTTCAGCCCTAAAATTTCAGCCCTTTTGCAAATATACCCTTCTACAAGTTTTGAATTGCTTTTTGCAAATAAACCCCTCAAACAATGTCGATTCTTTTGCATAAAAGCACCTTTCAAATTCGGCCAAATGGGGGTAAAATTTCAGTCCTATATGTCAGCCCACTTTGCATAAAAACCCTCAAATTTCAGTCCACTTTTGCACAAAAGCCCCTTAATTTCGGCCATATTACATTTTTTGCATAAGACCCCCCAAAAACTTTGTGCATACACAACCCATCATCAAAGAGCCTATCTTCTAACTCATGAGAACAAAAAGCTATGATCGTTGCATACAAATTCATGGCATACCCTCATTACAAGCATAAAGTTTCAATCTTTATCAAAAAATGAGAGTTTTTGAAGGAGAAGTTCAAATCAAGAGGCCTCCCTTGAGCTTGAGGATGAAAAAAAAAAACCCTAGCTTTGAGGAGAAAAGAATTTCAGCCAAGGAGGGAGCACCAAAATCCGAATTTTTTGTATGGAGTTTAAGGGGTTTTAAAGAGAAGAATTTTAATGGGTTTGGAGTTCTTAGAGGGAAACAATGGTGGATGGATAAGAGGTGGAAGAAGAGAGAGAGTTTGAGAGGGAATAGGACTCTTTTGAATTTGGAAAGAGGGGGAAAACAAAAGAGGAAACAAAATCAAAACAAGAAGGGAAACAAAACAAAACAAAAAAGGAAAAGAGAGAAAACAAAGGGGGAGGGTCTCGGCTCTTGAACCGAGACACCCTCGGGTGTCTCAGCCCAGTTCGAGCCCCTGGATCCCCTTTTCAAGCCCGTATTCGTCTGTTTTCGTCGATTGGTGGATGTTTCGACAAAATCAACATTAATCAACATACGACGGTTCGAAACCCTAGGGTCAATGCCGGTCAACGCGTAACCCTAGGTCAACGCGTTGCGATCAAAAGTCAACGTACGACGGTTCGAAACCCTAGGGTCAACGCCGGTCAACGCGTAACCCTATGTCAACGACGGTCAACGCGTAACCCTAGGTCAACTCCAGTCAACGCGTTACGCTCAAAAGTCAACGTGCGACGGTTCAAAACCCTAAGGTCAACGTTGGTCAACGCGTAACCCTAGGTCAACGCCAGTCAACACGTTGCGATCAAAAAGTCAACGTACAACGTTCGCAACCCTAGGGTCAACGCCGGTCAACGCGGAACCCTAGGTCAACGCCAGTCAACGCGTTACGATCAAAAAGTTAACGTACGATGTTCGAAACCCTAGGGTCAACGCAGGTCAACGCGTAACCCTAGGTCAACGCCAGTCAACGCATTGCGCTCAAAAGTCAACGTACGATGGTTCAAAACCCTAAGGTCAACGCCGGTCAACGCGTAACCCTAGGTCAACGCCAGTCAATGCGTTGCGATCAAAAAGTCAACGTACGACGTTCGAAACCCTAGGGTCAACGCCGGTCAACGCGTAACCCTAGGTCAACGCCAGTCAACGCGTTACACTCAAAAGTCAACGTACGATGGTTTAAAACCCTAAGGTCAACGTCGGTCAACGTGTAACCCTAGGTCAACGCCAGTCAACGCGTTGCGATCAAAAAGTCAACGTACGACGTTCGCAACCCTAGGGTCAACGCCGGTCAACGTGTAACCCTAGGTCAACGTCAGTCAACGCGTTGTGATCAAAAAGTTAACTCAATAACACGAGCCAAACTCAACTCATCAGTTGTAGGTTTGAGACTTCGACGACGGCCAGATGATAAACGTAGCGCCGGAAGGATTTCAGCTATTCATCAAAGCGTCGAGTAGACTGAAAATCAAAGGAGTCAAGAATCGAAGCTAACTACAGGTCCTTTACGCCGACTGAAGGCTAGACCAATCACATCCAAAGTATTCCAGCCTCTTCTACAAAAGAAACGAGTCTGGAAAGCTTTGTAGGGGGTATCTGTAGGCATCGAAAATTGCCTATAGGTCTCCACGAACAGCTCAGTGTTAAGAAATGACGATGAATATCACCATCTGTTTCATAGAAGCTTGATTGATATCGGTGAACGCTTGAAGTAAACCGACGAACTACGTGGACTAACAGAATTTCGGAATAACAAGGGAACGGACTAATCTGGCACCTCGTGTCGTTCACAAACGGTGAAATACCCGTCATGTCTCATTTATTCTACAGATGATCTAATCATTGAAGCTTATAGAACTCTTCGTCGGCTTTCCAACGCACTTCGAATCGCTCAAATCCGAGTTCGGACGAAGAAGTTACGGCGGAAACGATCAGACAAGCATCGAAAATGTCTCGGGCTGAACTGAGACACCTACGGTGTCTCGGCCAAGGCCGAGACACCCTAGGGTGTCTCGGCCCAGGTTGAGACACCCTGGGGTGTCTCCAACGTAGAAATTGTCAGTTAGGTGGTTTTAACCACCCGAAACCCCCTGGAGCCTATAAATACAGCCCCGGGTCCTCATTTTTTCAGATCTGGAGTTTTAGAGAATTGGCGAAGCCCTGCCGGACTGAAGAGTGATCGAGTTCTTCAACGCAAGTGATCGAGAGTCGTCAAATCTACATCACCCGCATCCAATCCTTAGTATTATCCCGTTGTGGTAATTCTAAGAAGAGCAAGTATCTCGCTGTTGTCGAGATAAGCGCTTCTGCTTCTAGATTCCTTCGCGAATCAACGGAGTTCTGGACCTGATCCGATTGCTAGGTAGTCCACGGATATCGACGTCCCCGTCACCGGCTAAAGACCCACGCAAGCAAGAAACGACGAACGGATCTTGCGTTATTTTCGAAAAGTTGTAATCTTTCATTTTCGTTATTCTTTTTATTGAATATTTTGAATTCTTTGTAAGCAATCCAAATTATAATAAATTCAACAACGAAGGCAACTTTCTCCGAAAACAGTAGAGAGGGGACCGCTTTCCTTCTTCGACTTTATGTCTGGTTCTTAGAGCTCGGGGCGGACGGACCACCTGCACATACAAGAATCGTGGGAGTACGGGGCTTATTTCCCCCGTGGTACCTCCGACGGTCAAGTCAACTATCGAACTTGGGTGAGGTGAAGGAAGAACAGTGTGTCCTCCCCAAAATAAAAGGTGTAGTTTTTAAGTAGTAAGGAGAATCCAACCTCTTTTCATGACGAATAGCATATATATTTGTATAGGATACCAAGGGCCGAATCGGCATCTAGTAAGAAAGTAGTTTATGATGATGGCGAGGGGTGAGCTGGAGGCTGAGTCACCATCTGCTCAATACGTGTCGATTGGTGAGTGACGTGGAGTCACTTCTATGGTATGGGGAATCAGCAGCCGTCGAGGCTTGTCGACGAGTGACGTGGAGTCACTTCTGTGGTATGGGAAATCAGCAGCCATCGAGGCTTGTCGACGGGTGACGTGGAGTTGGAATGATGATCATAAACTGTTAAAATAA
The DNA here is from genome assembly GCF_001876935.1 of Asparagus officinalis. Lineage (NCBI taxonomy): Eukaryota > Viridiplantae > Streptophyta > Magnoliopsida > Asparagales > Asparagaceae > Asparagus > Asparagus officinalis. The sequence goes on along the minus strand of NC_033801.1, from coordinate 3,322,090 downwards.
TACTGAGAAATAATATTCCGAGTCGCCCTTGGAAAATGTGTCGGTTGATCGATTGGGTAATCATCTTTTGCTCGACTGAGTTCGCCCTTCGAGTCGTCCTGGAATGAAGTTGACTCGACCGAACCTGCTCTCAGGATAGCATATTTGTGGGGAACAGGGAACACCCCATAACACATAGTGGTTTCCCAAATACTAAAAATAGACCCAAAACTCTTAAGGAAAAAATTCATCCCAGAAACAACCCCTCTTATATAAGAGTAAGAGATAAAACATAGAGAGAGTTTGTGAGAAATCTCAGAGAGTATCTTGATCAAGAGAGGGTGTTCTCTTTGATCCTTTTCTTTTGGAGTATAAAAAAATTAGGCGTCGTCGTTGCATCGTGGAGTAGCTTTGTAAGAGTGAACCACGTTATATATGTGAGTATTGTAATTGAATTTGTGTCTTTTTGGGTGTGTTTTTGCATCTCCGTTTGAGGTGTTCTTGTTGGTGTGTATCATAACAACTGGTATCACAGTCTGACTTAGAGTATATATATTTGATTATCGTATGCTCTGTGGCTGCCACTAAAAGTGGATCCTCCATATCAGAATATAAGTTAGATTGTTATGTACTCTTTTAAGACATTGGGTACTATTCAGAAATACGATACTATTTGCCAGTATGGTACTATTTACAAGTACTATTACTATTCACAAATACGGTTCGGGAAAGACGTAATCTTTCTTCATGGGATCTACAGTTGAAGACAACAGGCTTCGAATTAAGAAATTCGACAACTAAAATTTTAAGTATTGGAGGATGCAAATAGAAGACTATTTATACCAGAAGCATCTCTTCTTACCCCTCCAAGGAGAGGCGAGAAAACCTAAGAAAATGGATGACGATAAGTGGAATGTACTCGATCATAAAGCACTTGCCACCATCAGACTCAACATTTACCAGTATGTGACTTACAACGTCTCGTATGTGATCACCACCAAGGAGTTGATGGAGGCCTTAGAGGCGCTGTATGATAAGTCGTCTGCTTCAAATAAGGTGTACCTGATGAAGAAGCTGTTCAATCTAAAGATGCAACAAGGAGCTCACGTGGCGGACTTCTTGAACGAATTTCAAACTGTGGTGCAACAGCTTGCTGCAGTAGATCTCAAATTCGACAATGAGATCCAAGCTCTTCTGCTACTTTCTTGTCTACCAGATTCATAGGAGAATATGGTAATGGTAGTGAGCAACACCAATGGCAATAACAAAATAAAGCTCGACACAGTGATTGAGGCAATTCTGGATGAAGAATCTCACCGCAAAGTCTCAGGAGCTGAGGCCTCTAGCAGTGGGAGTGCTCTGCATATTGAGGCACGAGGGCGTGCGCAGAAGAAGGGTAGGGGACAACGAAGCCAATCAAAATCCAGAGGGTAGTCTAAAGGGCCAAACCTGAATGGTTATGGTGAAGGGAAGTACTTCAGATGCGGAAAGAAGGGTCACTTTGCACGGGACTGCAGAGTTTCTGTTCCAGCATCAGCAGGGGATGATCGGGTTGACATTATATCTGTGAGTATTGTGATTGAATTTGTCTGCTTGGGTGTGTTTTTGCGTCTCCGTTTGAGACGTTCTTGTTGGTGTGTATCCTAACAATCTCATCATACCATAACTCGCAAATATCCTCAAGATAACAAAACATGAATTCTTATTCAAATGTTTAACAATAATCACTCATGAGTCATGAGTTTACAAATAACATAATAATAAAAGAGACCACAGCCGCTTCCCGGCCCCCCAGAAGCAAACCAAACTTAAATCAACAAACAAACTTGACAAACTTAATCCCACCCGAAACAAAAGAACCAAATTAAGACATGAAGGACCCACACTCGAGCAATTAATAAAAACTTCGAAGAGGAGTTCGATCAACAGGAGAATCTAAGCGCACTTAAATCCAGTCGGGGCAGTCTTCCCACAGTAGTTGAGAAGCAAGCTGAGGTCAACAGGGACGTTGAGGTTAATGCCCAATATATTGGCTTTAATGGCAGTGCAAAGGCACAGAGCAGCCTCGAGATCAACCAAGCCCTCGAGGAGCTTACAGCAAGGCTCCTTTGGCGGGTGGCCGACCTTAGCCTTGATCAAATTCAGAACATTTGCGCACACGCCGAGTTTGAGTGCATCACGGGGGCAAGAACCAGAGGGAGGGGATGGGCTGGGTGAAGGCTTAGGCTTGAGAGGTGGTGGGGGGCATGAAGTGGAGGAGACTAAGGAAAAGAGGAGGTTCACTGAGAGGAGGAGAGCAATCATAGCCAAGGCCTTGTCAGCCATTTGATTTTGCTATAAAGGAAAAAGCTTGAGTAGTGTGGTGAGAATAGCAAGTGCGCTCGCAGGGGTTAGGGTTTTATAGGCAGAAACGTTCGCAAGTGTGAGGAGGTCTCCACGTGGGTTGAAAGAGTGAGCCAATAGTGTATAGCTGGCAAGTATTCGTTGGGGTTTTAATTTAAAGATTTTCACTAATTGTGTTCGTGTCTTTTACTGGGTACACGCCTCGCTCTCCAGGCAGCAAGCATGTGTGCGCGCAGCTGGTTTCAAAATATTCTCTCTCGTTCGATGGATGCAGGCTGATTACAGGAAAATTTCTTAGATGTAAGTCTTGCCCCTTGCAACATGCAAATATACCCATAGATTCGCGGTAACTTTGCTAGAAGGAAAAGAAACTCCACTGCATTCAACCATGCAACAATTTAAGAATGAGACACTGAAAGTACAAACAGCATATAGCACTTTTTTTTTTTTTTGTAATTGTATTTGTTTTTCTGTTGTTTTGTTTTTTCATTTTTAATTTTATAACCTCATTAGGTAGTAGGAAGAGAAGACCCAGCCTATGGCGCTTGCTGAAATGGAAATCAAGGAACTGCATTAGGCTTTGATTTGATAGAGTAATCAGATAATTGTGTGGAATGAAAATTTTCAAAAATATCAATTATATATAAATACCCGAACACAAACCAAATTTTTTAAAATAAATATATAGTTTCTGTGTTCATTGGGAATATTTCTAAACTCAAAATGGTACATCTAAGTTACTCGGCATGGGATGATCCGTATCTAGGTGCCACTATCAGGCATTGCATTAAGCCGGCTCGATCACATGCCTATTTGGCTAGCTAGCATGAATTATCTAATTTATAAGACATGCAGCAATTATATTCACTGGCTTGACATAGGATATTCTTAACTATATTCAAGATAACCATCCATTATAGAGATGCAAATAAAGAAAACCAAGTGA
>NC_033801.1:3289233-3318812 GCF_001876935.1 Asparagus officinalis | reverse complement strand
CATATAGTCTCATCCCACATATGACCCTTCACGATTTGGCGATCCTGATGCTAATGTTGTCAAAGAAGCATAATTCATCCCACATGCTGTATCAAAATTCAAAAAAAATATTCAAAAAAAAAAACTCAAAAAACATTTTATAGAAAAAAATTTAAATTGATCTGCCCATCATCTGAGCATACTGCAGAAGACTTAGCACATATATAGTGTAGGGGGTCGACAATTGAAATTATCAACTGTACGCCCAGGTTTGCACTAAGAAGTACATAGCGGTATGCAATTCATATTAGTAGATTTATAACCGAGCCTTGTTTAAGGTTACCAGGTATATATGAATATCATTATATTGGCTATCAATACTCTTAATATAAGGTTTATTCGCAGGTTTCTGGGTCATTTTTGTATTTGAAATGCTAGTAAAATTTATCATGGAAAGACATGATTTTACCTAGTAACCCAGGTTGAAATCAAGCAAGTTGAGAAATTCATTGTCGCATGAGTTGCCAAGTTTTGGACTTTAGGCGTCTTACGATAAACCAACTTGAGCAAACTAAACCTGTTATACTGACTACCAGGATTTGTAGTCATCGAAATGTTCAAAACTTGGTCCATTCTCCGTAAAGTTTGGAGGTTGTCATACTTGCCATTATAGATCGACGTCATCTAGTAAGCAGCTGTAAAATTTAGGTATATTTTTCTATGGAGATTTCTCAATAGTTAATTGCGCTACGCCCCATAGGTAATAATCAATTTCCCATAGATTATCTAATTAAGATTGAACCTTAAACTCCAAGTTTGTTTCGATTATTTGCTTACTTAATCCAAGTCAAACAATCTACGTTCTACCTCCCTAGCTATGCATGCCAGAGATGACGGCTAACTTTCTTCCTAAACTTTGTCAAACTTTCTATATAGTTATATTATTATATGACCTTTACTTATACGCAAGCTCTACCCTAGATTCCTAGACTACTCTACACCTTAGATAAACGAGAGAAGAAAAAAAGACAAAAAAAAAGGTATTCCAGATTTATTTGGTGCTAGCTAGAGGACATAATCCCACCACCTCACAAACGTGGGATTATGCCCGCATATATACTAGTATTTAACAATATAACCCACAAGATTTATTTCCCTTTTTATTATCAATTTACTATCAAGAACAAATTAGCAAATTCTCTGTCCATGTTTTATTTGATGTAGATGTGCAGTCTGTTTATCTCTCTTGCTCGTTTCCTAGCCAATAACCCTAGAAAAATACTAGTGATCATAGTGAGAAGCAATATCTAATAATTGGTCAAAATTTCCATGTTTTTCTGGTTACCCAAGAGATGAATTTGTCTCAAAAAGTATTAATATTAATTTCAAAGGAACAATAAAATTACATTTAGTGATTGATTTGGTGATAGTACACACGCAACCTGTTATCTTTGACTAAATCTCAGCATACACAATACACACAAAAGATTTACAAAAGCAACTTAAAACTGAATAACTTTATTATTCAGAAACAAAAAACTCATGTCCTAAATTACCCCTACTCCTTTATTCTATTTACCACTTCAGCCGCCATTTTTTTTCTCTTGACACGTAAGCTTCTAATATGCGTTTTATTTACGCTAATTACACTTGGTAGGGGTAATTACGGAACTTAGCGTTAACAATAAATAAGTAAATGAATATAAATTATTCGAGAAATTACCTTGCTTAAGGTGCATTTTTCTTTTGCATCTTTCTCCAAACATAATAGGATATCATGTAAAACAGCACCAAAAATGGCAAACAAACACTGGCAATAATTAGGGAAAATACATAAAAATTGTCCTCGTGATTACAATAGAAGCAAGTCAATAATCATCTTTCCAGTCAAAAGAAGCCACACAAGACCCTCGGGCAATGGCTCCTTCCCACCGCTTGCAGTAGAAAATATAAACGTTGCGTCATTTATTTAAATATTTTGGCCAGGCTCAGACATTCTAGAAGGAAGCACACCAAAAGTCTACTGATGTTGTATCAAATTTTCATTCTTTTGGCGATATTTTTTTAAAAAAAGTGCACTTGTCTTCAATACATAGCATAAATTACAATCAAACTCACGTCATCAGGATCAAGTAATGATGTTTCTCACAATAATCCAGTCATTCCTCTCATTCCACCTATAACCTATCAAAATTCAAAGATTTGAGATCAATTAACGTTATCCGCACACTATCGGCTATGTGACAGTAATAGGTGTGTTGCCCACATAGCCACATGGGAAACATAAAATTGACATATCCATAATTTGTTGAGATGAGCACCATATCCACAGTGATGTTGCCAAGTTGAACTTTTCCATGTTTTGATTTTAGCTTCTTTCAATCGCTCTTGCAATGTATAGTAAAATAAACAGGGTAAGTCTCAACAAATCAAGCAATTATAAGCACAAGAGAACATAAGTCTGAATGTTATATTATTATTACAATGCATAGAGAGAGAGTGTAAACTGCATCTTTGGCTTAATTATGGGTTTGAAAATAACATGTTTGATGGTTAATGTTTCAGGTATTAGTTTATGTGTCATCTTTAATGTATGCTTTGAATAATTATTCTACATTCAGTATCATCTGAAAACTAATATTTTGCAAATAATTTCTAAACGTGTGTTGATCTATTAAATTGCTTATTAAAATCAAGCAATATCTTATTTGTAAATCTTTTGTGTGTTTTGTATTTGCTAAGATTTAGTCATAGAGAACTTGTTGCGCGTGTATAAATTTTGTTGGATAATTTTTTATTAATAATAGGAATATAGATGTTTGAAAATCCTTCACTTGCATCTTTCGCTGTTATCCTATTACCACTACCAATTTTAAATAGCTAATAAATATCTCTGTATACTTTTTCTGATATCTGAATTTAATGTTTAACGAGATGAACGAAGTGCTAATTGAGCTGAAGAAAAAAAGTAAGCAAGCAAGAGTAAACAAAATGTATGCCACTCAGACAGATATTATAGAAAATCCTCGAGTAATTGAAGATGCAGTCAAATGACCTCATAATTCCACTTACCTTCTTGTTCACAACAACAAGTTCCTCCTTTATTTTTCCTTCAAACAAACATATATTTTTTAAGAGAGATCGCAACACATCAGTATGGTAGAAACATGCTCAAGAAATAAAATAAAATAAAATTTACGAAGATATCTCACCATCATTTGGCTCTAATTCTAGTGTTTTTTTGAAACTTTGTATCGCAGCATCCATATTATTCAATGCTATTTGTGCCTGGATAATTTACAAGGCTAAAAATTAGCCACCCAAAGCATGGGCAGTCACAATATAGCCAATATATATTTCTACTCAAAATAACGATGATAGGAGTAATATTCTTATTTATGATAATGAACAGACCAGAGAAAGAATTTTATTCCCTAAGCAATACCACTAATACCTAAGCAAAGTCAAAATCATAAACCTGGAAATATTGAGAAGGATGTGAATGCTACTCATGAACAGGGGAGTGATTCTCAGAAGGGCGATTCTAGTCTGATTGGAGTTGCTGTGCATGATAGCAGTGTGCAGGCTGAGCATGTGCACTTTTCTAATACTGGAGAACAAATATTTGGACATGTTAATAATTCGCATCTGCTTTCCAAGGAGATGATTGCTGAGAATGGGATAAGGACTGCAATTCAAGCCTCCAGTTCTGGACAGCAGGCTGTGCACAGGTCTGTGCATGTGGTGCATGTCAAGGAGAAAAGTCCAGAAGAAAATCTGAGTCCTGGTTACTCTACAAAAGGGAATACTCCATGGATTCAAGTTCAAAATGGTAAAAAGAATAAGGATATCATACATGGTAATTCCTTCTCTTATCTAAATACTTTGGATATTGATCCTTCTACATTAGATAGAGGGGGAGGGGGTGATCAATGATGAATCTATCATTTTGGAATATTAGAGGATTAAACAAATCCTCTAAACAACACATGGTTAAGCAATTCTTATCTCAGTACCATCTTTCTTATATAGCCTTGCTTGAAACAAAAATTAAAAGTGGTAGGATTCAGAGTGCAGTGCAGAGAATTGCTAGAAACTGGAATTGGATATCCAATGCCAGCAATCAAAGTAAAGCCAGAATTCTGATTATGTGGGATTCAAATGTGTTTGGAGTTCAAATCATCAATATATCGGATCAAAGTGTCACATGCAAAGTCAATTCCTTAGATGGCAGAATGGAATGTATTATTACATCAATCTATGCTTTTAACCAAATGGAGGCTAGGAAGGTGTTATGGGATGAATTGAAGTCTGCTCAACAGTCAATAAGGAATGAACCATGGCTTCTATGTGGGGATTTCAACACTGTCATCAATAGTGAGGAGAAGATTGGAGGATCAATAGTCTCTGAATCCGATACTAAAGATTTCAGATATTTCATTGAAGATTGCCATCTAAATCAACTTAAAACAAGAGGATGCTTTTATACTTGGAATAATAAGCAGGATCATGATTCTAGAGTGTGGTGTAAACTGGATAGGGCTTTGGTGAATGATACATGGCTTCTTAAGTACAATGCTAGTCAGGTTGAGTTCTTGCTCCCTAATTGTTCTGACCACTCACCTGCATTAGTAACAATTTTTGAGGATTGCTCAAAAGGAAAGAAACCATTCAGGTATTTCAAAATGTGGTCTAAACATGATTCCTTTATTCCTGTTGTGTCTGCTATTTGGCAGACAAAAGTAGAGGGGTTTAAAATGTATACAGTATGTAAGAGGCTTCAGCTGCTGAGAGAAGCTCTTAAGGAATTAAACAAGACGCATTATGCTAATATCAGTGAGCAGGTTCTGAGAGCTAGAAAGGCTCTTGAAGAAGCTCAGGGCAGGCTGCAAAATTCCCCTCTCAACCCAGAGTTCATTAAAAATGAAAGGGAATGCATTGCAAATTACAATAAACTTTTGGATTGTGAACTATCTTTTCTGCAGCAAAAAGCTAGAATTAATTGGAGTATTCAAGGGGATAGGTGCACTAACTTCTTCCACTCCAGGATCAAAGCTAATTGTCATCAGAATAAGGTGTTGACTCTATTCAATGCCTTAGGACAGAGAATTTCTGATCAAGAGGAAATAGCTAAGGAAATGGTGTTATACTATAAGGACTTATTGGGGTCAGATTCAGAAACTATCACTCCAGACACTCAAGTCATTCAGACAGGGCCATGTTTGACTGTTGCTCAAGCTGACATGCTTTCCAAGCCTGTTTCAAGAGAGGAAATAAAAAGTGCAATATTCTCAATGCATGAAAATAAAGCACCAGGACCTGATGGGTATGGAGTTGCCTTCTATAAGTCTTCCTGGTCTGTGATAGGACAGGAGGTGATTTTGGCTATTGACGATTTCTTCAAAAATGGAAAAATGCTGGGAATGGTAAACTCTACCTCTGTCACTCTTATTCCTAAGATAAAATGCCCAGTCTCTCCCTCTGATTATAGGCCTATTTCCTGCTGTAACTGCATCTATAAATTCATATCCAAAATCCTAGCTAACAGGATTAGACCAATCTTGGGGAGCATAGTGAATGAAGCTCAAAGTGCTTTTGTCAAAGGTAGACAAATTTCCAGTAACATCTCCTTGGCACATGAGCTTGCTAAAAGCTACAGTAGGAAGGGGACTTCACCAAGAGTTATGTTGAGTATTGATATTAGAAAGGCCTTTGATACAATTAACTGGAAATTTTTGAAGAAAATGCTTGAAGGTTTGGGTTTCCCTCGAGTGATGGTCAAATGGATTTTGGCTTGCATCTCTTCTCCTAGATTTTCTATTTCCCTAAATGGATCTCTTCATGGCTATTTTGAGGGTAAGAGGGGCTTAAGGCAGGGAGACCCCCTTTCTCCATATCTGTTCATCTTGGGGATGGAATACTTATCAAGGAAATTAGAGCTTTTAAAGGAAGATAAATTGTTCAGATATCACCCTATGTGTGGTAGAATACTTATCAAGGAAATTAGAGCTTTTAAAGGAAGATAAATTGTTCAGATATCACCCTATGTGTGGTAAGCTCAAAATATCCCACCTAATATTTGCTAAAGGAAGATAAATTGTTCAGATATCACCCTATGTGTGGTAAGCTCAAAATATCCCACCTAATATTTGCAGATGATCTGCTGCTTTTCGCCAAGGGAGACTTATATTCAGTCTAAAAACTTTATCATTGTGTGAAGGATTTCAGTGTTACTACTGGTCTGAAAGCTAATCTGAGCAAATGCTCAATTTACTTTGGAGGTGTGAATGAAAATACCAAAACAGCAATTACAAGAGCAAATGCTCAATTTACTTTGGAGGTGTGAATGAAAATACCAAAACAGCAATTACAAATATGCTGGGGTTTTCTGAAGGGACTCTTCTTTGGAGGTGTGAATGAAAATACCAAAACAGCAATTACAAATATGCTGGGGTTTTCTGAAGGGACTCTTTCATTCAAGTATTTGGGTGTTCCTCTCATCTGTAAGAGGTTAACATACATAGATTGTAAATCTATGGTCAGTTTCAAAAGTGGCTTAGACATAGTAATCTATCATACGCAGGAAGGCTTCAAGTGATCAAAAGTGAGATATTAGGTGTACAAAATTACTGGACAACCAATTTCGTTCTTCCTGTCAAAGTCACTCAGAAGATAGATGAGCTGTGCAGGAAATTCTTATGGGGGAAGTCTGATACTTCTTTCAGAATCCCATTGGTTTCATGGGATAAAGTTTGTTATCGGAAAAAACAAGGTGGATTGGGAGTTTTCTCTGCTTCTATTTGGAATCTGTCTTCAGCATTAAGGAGCCTATGGTATATACATGTTAACAAGGAAAGTTTATGGGTGAAATGGATCCATGGGAATTATTTAAAACACTGGGATATATGGCATGTAAAGGCTAAAAAAGAGAATTCTTGGATGTGGAAGCAGCTGATCAAGTGTAGGGACAGAGCTGTGGCTATTACTGGAGGGATTGACAACTTGAAGCAGACTCTCAGTGCTTGCTATAAGGATTCTAAATTGCAGTTATCTGCAGTTTACTCTGTTTTCTCCCCTGGTTCACACATTGTTCCTTGGTACAACACAATATGGGGAAAGCTGAATTATCCGAAGCACACATTTGTACTGTGGCTTGCAGTGCAGAACAGACTACTCACACAGGATAGGTTGATGAGAAGAGGAACCATTAATTCAAATATATGCCTACTATGTGCAGGAACTGCCTCTGAAACAAGAAACCATTTGTTCTTTGATTGTCCATTTTCAAGAGAGGTGTGGTTAGCCATCATGGACTGGCTTAGAATGACTTGGCAATCTTGTGAATGGGAATTGCTCATGAATTGGTTTAACACCAGACAAAGAGGGAATGGATTCAAAACAAATGTTAGGAGGTTGGCTCTTGCGGCTACTGTGTACAGATTGTGGATAGAGAGGAATAATAGATTTTTTTCAGCAAGGAGTTACAGGTGCTGCTCATTTGGTTAAGAATATCAAAATTGATATCTTAACTATTTGCCTAAATAGTTCTATCTTAGATGAATATAGGGATTGGATAATATCCTTGTAAGTAGATAGCTTCCTGTTAGAAGCTCTGTTTTCTCAATTTGGAGACTGTGATGTACATAAATTCCATATATTTGGTAAATGAATAAAGCATTTTTTTCATTGACCAAAAAAAAATACCACTAATACCACTATTATTTTTTCTAAGCAATATATCCAATATATATTTCTACTCAAAGTAACGATGATAGGAGTAATATTCTTATTTATGATAGGAGTAAGATATACGAACCAGTAATACCACTATTATTGGTTTGAGGAAGTATTTCACCATCATAAGTAGTTGTGTCAAAATTGGTAATAGCTTCACTTCCATTAATTTTGATTGCTACCGTCATAAGCGCTGACCACCAATAGAAGAATTGTGATAGTTAGCAACCACGTTAAACTTGTTATTAAACTGTGATAGATAGCAACCACGTTAAACTTATTATTCATACTAAGAAACTTATTGCTAACATGTAGAAAATCAATGTTCGGTAAGACGTTGCAGCTTTAATTTTGTTATCAAAGGTTCTGTTGGATCTAATAAATATTTCTTGATTTTTTATGAAAATAACAAAGACAGGGATGACCAGATCCTGCTCAATGGTTTGTTATAATATATTGGACGATCGTTCATTCCAAGCGCTCGAAACCTACCTTTTTGGAGGTCTGATGGAGCAGTAATGATGGCTTTGCTTCATATGGGTCCAGTCGAGTTCCTCTACCGCTGGTTCCACAGAGCACTGCACCATCATTTCCTCTACTTTCGATATCACTCTCATCATCATGCCTCCATAGTCATCGAGCCTATAACATGTAAGCTTTTTTATTGGTTGTATGGCACTTATGGATACAATACTGTGTCCTACACATGCTCCAGGTAGAAAATATTGGTACTCAAATTGAATAATAAAAGTGCTTTATGTTTCCATTCTCTTCATGATCCTAACCACTGGGCCTGATATGCATGGATAAGTAATACACAAGTTCTTTAAGGCTTCTGTATTCCTCATATTACCTTAAAACAACAACGCATTCTCGCTTGTGCATTGGCTATTGCATTTTTTGATATTTCTATCAACGTAGACAACATCAAGAGCATATGATACAAACAGATTTAGAGTGTACCTCCTTTGAGTAGTTATCTATCCATCAGAATCGTATATTCATCTTTGTCAATGACCTTCTTCAGCCTACATATCTTCCACCTTAACGCTTTTCATCAAGTGAATATATTCATCTTTGTCAATGACCTTCTTCAGCCTACATATCTTCCACCTTAACGCTTTTCATCAAGTGATTTATCTCCTCAATCTTATACCATTCTACATATCTTCCACCTTAACGCTTTTCATCAAGTGATTTATCTCCTCAATCTTATACCATTCACATCTACGCCATAGTTACCCACTTACCCCATATTTTTAGATCAATGACATAAACTACATGGTCAAAAACATTGGTAAATATGGAACTTAGTGACAGGGACCTGACAGTTCATTAACTTGCTCAAGTTTAGCTAAGGGAAAAGCACAGGCCAAGTGGAAAGCTACAATGAACTGACAGTTCATTAACTTGCTCAAGTTTAGCTAAGGGAAAAGCACAGGCCAAGTGGAAAGCTACAATGAATAATAGACCAAAATGAGCCTTACAAACAAGGGAAAAGCACAGGCCAAGTGGAAAGCTACAATGAATAATAGACCAAAATGAGCCTTACAAACATTTATAAGCATTTTTGTACGAGTCTTTAATTTTTGAGGTGGTCGGCGTAAGTTAAATGGTTACTAATAAAGCTAAAGAAACTATGTTTATAAGCTAATAATGACTTCTACTTCAGATATGTTTGATCAGAATATATACATATGGTAAACAGAGTATGCACATTTGTGGTTTTTGTAAACTTAACCAGAATGCAAAACTCTACTCTATTTTTTATAATTGTGTGAGCTACCAATTGGTAATTAACTTCCAAAATAAACATTCCACTTTTTATTTTATATTAGTATAAACTTAAGTTCACAACACAATTTACATTACTACTTGTAGTCAGGACAATTTATATAAAGACCTAACTAAAAGCAACGTTGTTTGCATTGTACTATTTGGGAAGCATTATATTTGAATCAATGCAATAAAGGTTATTTTGGCTTTAACTTTTGTAGAATTAGTAATTAGAAACAGAAAAGAGAGATGATTTTCCCCTCCTGTTTACCTTTATTTATAAAAAAAATACTAATCCAAGTCCAAAGTATATAAGGAATCGGAATCCTAATTACATAATAAGGAATTAAATTGCTTTTGATTTTGTTTTCAGCTTTATTTGGTGTTTCATTTTGAGATAAGGCATTGTGAACATTCCTATGAGAGCTGTATGGAGGTCATGGCAATGCGAACGAAGCTTACAATGTGATCCAACATTCTACAAATAAACAATTGCATTGATATGAGTTTTTTGGTAGTATGAACATGACAATTTTCATAAGTGCTTTCATAACAATCTTCATATGACCTACTAAATTAAACAATTGCATTGATATGAGGTTTTTGGTAGTATGAACATGACACTGTTGTCATCACAAAGTAAATTAAACAATTGCATTGATATGAGGTTTTTGGTAGTATGAACATGACACTGTTGTCATCACAAAGAACTGAAAACAGAAAAAATATGATATGAGGTTTTTGGTAGTATGAACATGACACTGTTGTCATCACAAAGAACTGAAAACAGAAAAAATAGAGAATTAACCACAGAAAAAGACTGGGCTCAGAATGGAAAAGAGACCTGGTGTCCTCAAGTATTACCTACTTGCAACGATTCAACAAAGTACTTAAGAAGGCTAATACATTCATGCACTTTACAAAAAAATAATTTGCACTCAAATCTTGTTAACAAGCTCCTACTGTAAATAAGATAATGATGATATAAATTTCAAAATCAAAATCAAATTTAGAAAAGGATGAAATGTTACCTTCTTCGATGATTTTCCTTCTTGATCCGAACAAATGCCCAAAATCTGAGAACTGAGGAGATGATGGCAGAGGAGGTGCGGAGATGATAAGGGCAATAATACTCATCGTTGACAATTAATGATTTAAGAAAGTGGGAGGGGGTTGCTAGAGCGAAGTCGTAACCGACACAGAGGAGGATGAAAGGAACGAAGGATTAGGGCTCCCAATTTTCTGAACTCTGTTTAACAATAATAAAAAGGGATAAAGTTGTTATTTACAGTAGTTGAAGGGTATTTTGGGCTAGAAAAAGTTTTTTAAGAACTCCCTCTTTTAAAGGGTAGTACTAGTTGGATTGCACGTGCAATGCACGTGGTAAAGTTTTTTTTTTTAATTTATAATTTTTAATAATTTCTTTATAAAATTATGGAATTTAAGTAATGGATAAAACATATAGACATAATCGAAACATTCAACATTTGAACAATTAAATTACAATTATTTATTGAAAAGAGATGATTAGACATGTCAGATCCTTGGATATTCTCTCCGACCAACGACTCGTGCTACTTGTGCCAATGCCCGAAGCATACGCTACGCAGAAACATACGCTACGCAGATTAATACACAGGATGCTGTGGTAAAATCCAGAATCAACACCCTTCAACCCTGGAGCCCTCTGATGCCTGGAAATGACGAAAAAACGTACGGAACACAAGTGAGCAACATTTACATATAGGTAAATGCTTAATTATACATCATGAAGTTCAAATTAAATGCAAGGGAGAAGAGACACGAGAAAATTTAACAAGAAGGTTACAAACTCAATACGTATATTAGAAAATCTCACCACATGCAATTCTTTATCCTGCATTTCCTGTTTCTTTTCTCAGCTCATGTCTACCTGTAAACATATAAAATCATCTTTGTTAGACTACAACAGCTAACAGGAGAATAACTATTTCTGATGCAATTCCATTAGATTTTTTTAATGTTTCAAAATTCGCAATCCTTTAATTCGCGACCATCTTCACTACACTTGAGAACATGTGCCAACTTCCCCATGTTTTCTATTGTGAGTGCATCTAGCACAAATGATCTAGATAGGGTGGTGAATAATCCCTTGGATTTTAATGCCTGAATTTTAATTAAATAAGGGCCTCACACTTCCGTAAAAAGGGAGATAATTGGACATTTTCACCATCATTATTATTAGGGTTAATTGACCTTTAAAAGAATTTGGAAGGGGGGTGGTGGGGGGTGTACGCTCAGGAGTCTTACCGCACTTTGGCCAATAGCACAGGGAGTCTATCAACACCAATAGAGCTAAAGGGGATCTATCTGCAGTTAGGTGACATTACAGGAGGTTTATCCGCAACCAGCCCTTGTTATAAGCATGACCACTTCTAAATGTCAACCCTTACCAGCTTCGTACATAACTTACTCAATATATAGCAATAAATTAATGATTAATGCGAATTAATCAATAGTGTTAATTTTCCCCTTCCAAGATCATCAGGATCAGCATGCACAACAATAGCCCTTCCAAAGACCGAGTGCGATCCTTACAGCTTAATCTGCAAAGATAAAAATGTGTATCCTTCATATAAATATGAAAAGGTTAACAAACCTCATATAGAATCTGAAGAAGTTAGAAGGAATGCAAGCAAACAACAAAATAACATAGCTGACCTGCTTGTCAACAATATTAAACTCAACATTCCCTGAAACAGCGAAAGAACCAATAATCACTTTTATCAATTGAACTTTTTGTTCTTTGCAACATACAAGATAGACAACTTAATTTTCTCTCAGATCATGATAAGCATTTTACCAAGATCCAGTTCGCATCATGTTAGCTTAAAATAACCTTTCCTGCAAAGCAAATCAATGAGATCAAACATAACATTAGGTAAAAGAGGGGAAAGAAAACAGAAGTTAATTTTTTTCCTCCATACAGAAAAATTTGAATGAAGTACCTTGATAGCAGCAACATCAGCTGCTGGAGGCTTCAGGTCCAATGAAATACCTAAGTAGAACATGTCCTTAGCATGAATACTAAGGCTCTTGTGAATCTTCCCTTCAACGTGTAGATGCTGCTCTTACATGGGGTGAATTCCTTAACCTGCTCCAAATGCTTCAATGTCCTATATAAATATCATAAGACAAAGGTCCAATATAACAAATAACCAATATATGTTTGGATTTTTTTTTTGCTAATTAACTAAAGTAATAAATGTTTAGTTAAATTACTTATAAACATTTGCACTTTCAATATTAAGTTTTGTACTGGTAAATCATGTTCCGGAATGCATTAAAAATAGTAACAACAAAATAAATGAATACATTTATGACAATCAAATTCCAATTTTACTAATTTGGTACACAGTGATCAATTTTATTGAAAAAATAATATTTAATGGTTAGATGTACTCATAGTTTGTCCAAATATTATCTAAATTATCAAACAAATATTTGCACTGGATATCAATCGGAAACTGTCCATGTGTAAGTCCTATATATTTTAATCTACAAGCTCCATAGTAGCCTCAAGTATTTTTGAGTGGTACTGGATCCCATCAAAATGTTAAAATGCAATTTGCTAAGAGTATTCACATTGGAAAAACAATTGTGTCTTGTCACAGCATACATGAATGTTATTCAGATTGTGCAGTTTTCTGATCTTATAGCAAAACGAGATTGTAGTTCCTAACTTGAGGTTGACATAACACACCTGAAGGTTCTGATGATAAATTGCAAAAGTTGCATAATATGATAACAGTTGTAGCAAATCTTCAATTATACTACTCACATCTAGTTCTGGTGCAGCAACTATAAATCTGCAAGATGAAAAGCAAAAAAAATGCAACATTGTAACAATCAGTCAATAAAATCTTGTTTAAAGATACTTTATCCCAATTTTCTACCTAGTAAAGCCTTTATCTTTCCATGATTTTATGTCTTCTGATGATGCCTGCCTTACTGCAGGTATTTTTTTTTGCACTAAGGTAGAAGTGCTCTGATGTGTGTCATCAACTCCATCAGAAGAACATGTCAATGAGGATGCATTACAGATAAATAATTCATCATATTTAAGAAATTGCAATTGCATGTGTAAAAATATACAATATACCTCTGCATGTATGAGTAAGAAAAAAATAGTTTATTGAGAAAACTCACAAATATGGAATTAATCATAATCTTTGATGTAAATGTTGCCGGGAAATGACATCCTTGAAGCCAATCGTCTTCATATTCAAGCTCAAGCCATCTAACAAATCATAAACAAACCCACAATCATCATTAGCATCACCTCCAGAGACAAACCTATTTATCAATTTACAAACTTCAACACAGCTCTCTCTTGCAAGATAATACAGAAAATGGTGCTTGAATAATCCTGCATCAATAAGCATCAGTACTTCAATAAGTAGACTGCTGAAAATACATATTGTCGTTTCTGTATAATTTTCCTCTTCGATTGTTATGCGGTTAGAGCATGTAAAATACATATTGAAAGAATGAATTTTAATTTTTTGGCATATATAAGCGTAATACACAATTTGTTAAACATAGTTATTTGTCATTCTCAGAGAAAACAAGAACAGGGTCTGGCTAACTCACTGTTAACAGAAAACTGGCAGATATGTACACGAGAAACTCTGGTAATGCATCCCCTTCAGCAAGGTATGTATCCCACAAACGCGTAACAAGATGAAATGGGATCTGCAGAGATAACGAAGTAAAACTTAGTTACTGTCACTGTAATTACAGGATTTTAATAATGAAATTTACTAAAAAAACCAACCTCACGTATCAAGAGACAATTGAACAAACGAAAAGCAAACTGAAGACACCAATAGCAGTCGGCTTCTATGTTAGATATATTTTCTGGAGAAAGAGACAACATCGACCATTTATCCATGCCGCCTTCAAGATGCTTGGATAAAAATACCATCAAGCAATTTTGTATTGATCTTGCATACCATCAAGTAATTTTGAAAGACACCAATAGCAGTTGGCTTCTATGTTAGATATATTTTCTGGAGAAAGAGACAACATCGACCAGTTATCCATGCCGCCTTCAAGATGCTTGGATAAAAATACCATGAGAAATGGTGTGACAAGATCATTAATTCCTTGAACATATCCGCTTGCCGGATGCTAAATAGCCCTGAAAACAAATTCCTGAGACATCATTCATCAAGAAAAAGTACGAATTTCGACCTATACTACAGTGACAGCTTACATTAGATTGTTTAAACAAGAGAGCACGCGTTGAATGGACTACAGAATGCACCTTGCAACATCTACTAATGTAATAATAAATCCACATAAATACCAAGCAAAACAAGATACAACATAACTTACATGTTCTCACATAAAAATGAGATATGACTGATGTATGATATTCATTTTCTGTTAGAAAGATTTTTTCCTATCCGTGAATCTTTTGTCTAATATGATATCATAGTGATATGATACTGTGATTCCTAATACTTGAAAATTCCAGTTTTCTTAGAAATGAATTACACCATTACTTATGGAGCGTTTGGCAACCGTAGGGTTTTTACGATAAAGAATTGCATGTGGTGAGATTTTCTAATATACGTATTGAGTTTGTAACCTTCTTGTTAAATTTTCTCAATATAGTTTCTTCTAATTTTTACCACAAATAATTAACATCTGTGGGCTCACAATGAACCAATATAGTTGCAAACAAACGTCGAAGTGCTGTTGGCATTTGGAAGACGATGGCTTCATCTAAGCATTCTCTTATGCTATCATCAGATTCCAAAAGACCTAATTTCTGGGCTGATTCCTTGAAAGATTTGCAATGAATACCATTTACCGTAAGCAGATCCTCAAATGATGTCGGACACCTAACGTGAGTAAGCAATAGTCGCAAGTAATATCTCTCTCTAAGCAGATCCTCAAATGATGTCGGACACCTAACGTGAGTAAGCAATAGTCGCAAGTAATATCTCTCTCATTCAATTGGATTAGCCCCGTTTATTCGACCTATCACTTGTCTCTGTTTTCTTGGACTCCAAGATTTTGATCGACCTATCACTTGTCTCTGTTTTCTTGGACTCCAAGATTTTGATGTTGAATCCCAAACATAACATTCAGGAAATTCCAAGATTTTGATGTTGAATCCCAAACATAACATTCAGGAAATTCCACATATAATAACTCCTTTTCATGGTCATTTTCATATTTCTTCTTGTTACCTTCTTTAATTTTTTTACACATAGTAAAAAATTCTGTAAGCATCGTCTTGGAGACATGTTCCAAGTGAATCAATTTCGATAGGTCTTGATGTTTCCAATAAGAAACATATTGTTGATTTGGCATGTGGAGTTGTAAGTTAATGACAGCCGGGAATATCTCATTAAGATGAAATTCATATATTCTCCAGAAAGCTTCCTGAGTTGATACCCATCTTGCATCTTGAAAATTTTTGATTTCATTCACAACTTTTTCACCTTCATTATACTCAATGTTTACTGCGACTCTATCATGGTCTTTATATATGTACTTATAAAGGTATTTCACTGCTTTTATGCCTGAGCATATTTCAACATTGATGTGACAGTTATAACGTATCAGAAAATAGGGATTGTAAGGTACCACCCATTGATTATTAAGAATTTTGTTTCGAACCAACATTGTTCTATTATTTTTGCTCCTTTTATAAATTGGGTAAGCATCTTTCGCTTGTACTGATCTTGGAGAAAACTCTCTAGGGTAGTGATACTTACACTCGCCATTTTGCATGCAAACATTCTTCATATTTAACTCTCCACAAGGACCGTGCATCATATGTTTTTTTACCAGTTCATATAGGATTGGATTTTCATACTGGTCTGGAATTTCTGCTGATACGTACTTATCATAATGATCTGATGATACTATTTTGTGCTTTCCCATTAGAATAATTAACATGTGTGCATGAGGCAACCCTCTTTTTTGAAACTCGATGACATGAACATGGGCAGCAACTTTTCCAAAGATTTTCTTTTTAAATAGCTGATCTTTCAGGTCTTGCAATTTTGCTCTAAATATCCTTGAGGTTAGATCCGGTCTATCATTATGTGTTTGTCCTGGATGTAGCTCCTCCTTGATTTCTTCCCATTCAGGATTGCATGTCATTGTGATGAAAATATCTGGTTTTCCAAATCGTTGTACTAATGACATTGCATCAAGATATCTACGACGCATATCTCTAGGACCACCAATAAATGATGATGGCAACACTATTCTTTTTTTGACTTGACATGCTTTTGCTTCACCAACAGCTACACTATCGACTATGCCTTGAAATAACTCTGCTCTGATTTCTGATTGTTTCTTTCTGAAATAATCAAGTCTTGTTGTTTCAAGCTTTATGTACATATCAACAGCATATTGATGGAACAACCGGCCTGCCGATGTTAATACAGTAGATTGTCTAGTGTCTCTTATCTGGAACTTGTAACAATAATGTTCTCGACATGATACGCTTCCCGCCTTTGGTGCTTTAACACCTACAAGTTTGCAGTTTAAGTTAATTTTAAATGTTTTAATATTATTAAATAATTTTAATTAAGATTTACCTTCCCTTTCTCGTTTAAATATGTCTTCTGCAGATGTAAAAGTTTGCTGAGTCAATTGAGATGTTGTATTTAGTTGTTTTGAACGACGAATATCATTTTTCAGCCTTCTTTTAATATTTTGGTGCTATCCAACATCTCCGCCTGGAAAGAGTAAAGGATACTATAAAGGATCATAACAACCAAAATAGTGCTTAACTTGATGATTCTTTCCAGAGTGTGAATGGACAACTATTTCTCTCTCATACGGAACATTTTCATTATTTCCCTCTATCCAGACAGCTGCAACCTGATCCACTATTGGCGAGTTATAAACACGTTGATCTACTGCAGCATCTCTATTTATAATGATCTTGAAGTCTTCAAGAGGTTGATCTACTGCAGCATCTCTATTTATAATGATCTTGAAGTCTTCAAGAGATGGAAAATCATTCAGTTTTCGCAGAAATTTTGCATATGGGTTTCCTTCTAATATATCCATCAATCTTCTTGTTGTAGTCGTACTCATGTTTGCATTATCTAATATTCCCATTCGATTTTGCAACTCATTCTCCGTATCGGAGAAGTAAAGTTGAAAGTAGGAAGGCTTTTTTTCTTCTGGAATTAGAGGGGAGATTATGATATATTTGTCCTTGTGCTCTAAATGTGAAAATACCCTTTTTGTTTGATGCAAGCTCTCTATCAAACCTTGCCCCAAATGATGTGAATGAGAAAATACTATTATACTTTCTGGTTTGTCTTCGAAACTCAATTGCCTCTTGGTTTTGTACTGTATAAAGGGCATATAACTCGTCATTGACATTCACATCTGCTAAGTGGATTTCACCATTGTGGCAACAGGATGTTGGTGGCTCATATTCAAATTTTTTTGCTCCACAAAATGAACAAGACTTTGGAGTGCGTAGTTTATGTAATAAAGAACATACTGGCTCATGGTTAATTTGACCTAGAAAAAATTAATAGATTTTAGTGTTAAATAAATTTAGATATATAAAATCATGTAATTATTTTAATAAATTATAAAATTAATCTATGCAAACCTCCATGCTCATATTCTCGCTGTTGCGCTCCACAAAACAAATCAATCTTACGTTTTCCCTTGCTATTGGTACTACTGTCAGCAATATCATTCCTTTTCCTCTTTTTACTATTATCAATGACCTTCTGAATGTAAGTTGTCTTCTGATCAACATTCAACTGATTATATTTGGTGTTTCTACTCTCATGTATTAGAATGTGTTCTTCTGTTAAAAATATTGAAATACACTATTAATAAACATAAATACACATAAAGCAATAATAATATATATTTTTGTTGAATTCAAACCTTGGTTTGAAGTCATTTGGAAGAAGATACTCTTATGCAAATGCACAGTGATTATGCAATCCAAGAAGTAGAATGTAAATTTCTACAAGGAAAAGAAAATTTAATGAGTTAATTTATTGATTTTATTTAACATAAGTATAGCAGTGAATATAATTTGAGAGAATAAGTATTTATATGATGTTCAATAGTATTTAAGGGTTTTTTTTTTGAGAAATTTGGTACACTATATCTCATATGCTAAAGAGAAAAGGAAGAAAGTTGCTTCACTCACCTGAATCACCGACAAATTTAGAAATGTTTAAAAAAAAAAAGAAAATCCAACCAAGTAGAATATCTGCATTAATATTAAAAAATGTTAAATTATTTAATCTAGACGTAAAAGTGTATTACAAAAGTGCACATCATTTCACACAATGATTATTTAATCTAGACGTAAAAGTGTATTACAAAAGTGCACATCATTTCACACAATGTTTTAAAAAGATGATACTAAACATAAAAGTGCACATCATTTCACACAATGTTTTAAAAAGATGATACTAAACATAGGAGGCTTATTAGTAATTCATCAAAATACTATTTATGAGGAATTTATTTCTTGTGCACGCTATTTGTTCATGTACAAAATTTCTAGAAAAAAAAAATAACACATTTCCATTTGAAAATTTAAAAAATGAAAGAATTTATAGAAAAAACAGCTAGGAATTATATAAAAGGCCAAGAAAGTGATGATTATCCTTGGAAAATAAATCATACTATAATTAGAGAATCAGTCTATATAATTCATTTTTGAGGCTTAAAAATGATGAAATGTTAGAGAGATGGACTTATAAGTGGGTTGTTGAAGATGATGGTGGTTAATAGGATTAGTTAAGCAGTACGTAGGACATACCTTATAATGACCCGTATCTATTTGTACATTATATGGATATTTCATGGAAATATTTGAATTCAAGACTTACAAACTTATGGCGAAAGTATTGAACATGCTATCATTACAAAATTATGGTGAAAATGGACCATAACATGGGGGTAGCCCTATGTATTTTCATTAACTAACAAACAGTATAATCCTCTATACAAACTCTGCTAGCAGAGGATCCATCGCAGATAGCAGTAAGATACGTGGATTTAAAAGGACTTAATTTTGAGATTCACAGAATTATGTAGAATTCAGCATGCAAAACTAACTTCCATATGGTCAAAAAATATATCGCAAGGACAGTTAACATTCAAACAACTAAGATATCTAAAGTGTTGAAATGTAATCTTAACGTATTCAACATATAACAATACCACGCAAACTCAAAAGTGATTTACAAATCTCTTGTGCGCCTCACCTAATGATAGCAATCAAATTAACGAAATAACAAGTCGAAGGTAGCTATTAAAAAATTTCATGATTACATCAAACTTCAAATGAACTCATATTAATTTTCGTAAAGCTTTACCCAAAGTTGCAGAATCAATATAGAATTTTTTGGTTTCATTGAGACGTAGATTTTATTTTATTTTCACTAAAATGCTTTTGTTGTTCAAGTTTCCAGGTGAAATTTTGCATCTTGTCTTATAAGAATCCATCAGAATTTATAATTTGTTTTGTAGAGCATTAGGAGAACTCTGTACAAAAACTAAACGTGGGAAAGAAGTAACAGAAGAGACAATATGAGCACGCCAAGACTAAGAAGAGGTCCAATGTCCCTAAAGGGGGGAACATCTATTTTTGGAGATAATCCTGTATACATAATCGATTTGATCCCATTTATTTCTTTAGAAAATGGAGTATATTTGTTGTTGATCCTTACAATAATGAATGTAAAGTCTGACCAATGGATTACTGTGGGATTTATTTCTTAAAGCTAAATTAAGAGGTGCACATATACAGTATTTAAAGGAATTGTGACCAACAAGTCAGCATCTATTTGAGAGGTGGTTTGATTCACTTGTTAATTAATAGGCCGTGTGCAATAGACAATTAAGCCATAGTGGTCAATATCAATGTGCAGGAACAGGACAAATTCAAGAGATATCAATTTTTTAAGCAATAAAAGGATTTTTTTATTTTTATTACTTGATATCTGGTATTACACAAATAGCTTGGAGTGGTCTAGGTTTACATTAGGTGTCAAAGTTTTCCCTGTAAAGTTGCTCTGCAAGAAACTTTTTCAAGCTTACTCTTAAGGGTTGCTTATTATGAACATCCCATGGTATGATAACAAAAATTGAAAGATGAGTTAATTTACTTGTTTGTTCTAAAGGTAGTAAAAGCTTCTTGCCCTCCATCTATGAAGCTTTATGCTTCCTTTCCTTGTTACACTTTTCAGTCAGTAACATTTTCAGTGGACCTTTACTCATTCCTGTTTCATATGTTACTCATGTATATTTGATCTGATGTTTTACATGGTTTGAATGCCACTCTTGTCATGCTATCAAGTACTTAATGATTCTGGTAATTCTAAAGAAAGGACTCATGGGTTAAAAATGTTGTTGTAGCCTTTGTTTTTTTGGTGTCTTATGCCACTGGCAGTTAACGTTCTTTTATGCTGCTATTTATCATTTAAATTTCTATATTGTTTTAATGGAGAACTGGAGCCTGCATGATTATGTATGTCCTTATTGCATGTTTGTTGTCGTTTATATGTAACATGGTTCAGAATAGAACTCTTGGAAAAAATTGATTTTAGTTACCATTTCTGTAGTATCTTTTCCTATGAAATTCACTGATCAATGTGTTTTTTAGATTTCTTTTATATGTTTTCTTATATTTTGGTATAAGTGTTTGAGATATTTGGATGGACTTGATTCCTAACATACATGCATGCTTCTGCAGATTATTCATTCTGATATGTTTCCTAACATACATGAAATATATAATCTGTGTTTGCATGAGGTGGAGGCCCTCATGTACGTGTCATACACGGTTACACCAACATGTAAAAACATACTTGTAAGAACGTGCCTTGTCGAGACTCGAGAGTTCTATTTAATAAATTTAAAAAATACATTATATAGTTTGTAGTTTGTAGTGTCCCAACAAGTTCTCTTAGATTTTGTAAAAAACAAACTGACAAGAACAGAAACTACACTTAATATTATCATGGTGGGCTAATGGCCCACAGATCTGATAATAAACTGACAAGAACAGAAACTACACTTAATATTAGTTTATGTATGATCTCATAATGTGTAAAGTGTGACACATAATTGTAAAATTTGTTGAGATCTTTGAGAATTTTGGAATGGTAACTTCATGAATGATGTCATTGGGAAATAAATGGTATTAGCATATATGCCATTATGTTTATAATAAATAGCATATTTCATCTTGCTTTTTGCTTATTTCTATATACAATCTTATGTTCTTGAGTTATATTTCAAGTTTGCAACTATACCTTGGTTTAATGTGTTAAATAATTAGTGAAATTTTAAGTAACATTAAATCCTAATGGACTTCACATGATTTTCATCACTTTGTACTACTTTGTGGGATAAAATATGCTTTAAAGACAATCAATTTCAATCATTTAGGAACATACTTAATAAATTTCTGGTTTAAGGATGATCATAATTTTTGGACCATTATATAGTTTGTCGAGAGTTCTATTTAATAAATTTAAAACATACTTGTAAGAACATGAAAATTTTGTAGTTTGTAGTGTCCCAACAAGTTCTCATAGTTTTTTTCTTAAACAAACTAATCTAGGAACTAAATTGCTAACCAACACCTTTGATGCTTCCTTATCAGGTCTCTGATAAGAAATTCATGTAATTGTTATTATTTCTGAATATGTGGTTTAGATTTTTGTTGGGTACATCTTAAATTGTTTCTCCTATCACTATCAAACGGTAAGGAACTCTTTTTGTTGTTGAATGTAGAATGAATGAAAATGAAAGTTTTACATTGTTAGTATGTAGTTAAAATATCAATAGGGTTGAATAAATATTTTTGGACCATTTCTTGCATATACATTCAATGCTTGTAAATTTCTTGATGAAATTTATTTCATACTCGTGATTTTATAAGTAAGATATGCTCTCCATGATCTATTTTAAAAACAGTTTGGTATATTCAGGTAAGGGCAAGTAATTAATTTTGTTTAAAGATATTATAATTAAGTGTAAGCTTTTCTTTGAATCTTATTTCTTGAAACTGCTTACCAGCTCTAATGTACAGGATTTGGTTCACATAAACATCTTTAGGAAGCAATAAGAGAAGTTACTGCTAGCAAAATTACCCAGCTGAAAAAATATCAAGGATGGTTATCTCTATGGTTCATTTCTGGTTTAAGGATTCCAGTTTCGAAGTACTGACCCCTATCACTAATCAGGTAATCTTTCCTCTTTTCCTCTAAAAAAGGATTTCTTGGTATGTTGTGATTCTTCATTTTGTCATTTATCCATTATATAGTTGCTAATATTTAAATCAAGTGATTATGTCGTGATACATTAATTTTATGCTAGCATAATTACCCATATGGTTGGAAATTTTGCTAGGCTCTGCACATGTAGCCAATAGGTACTATTTGTGTCAGATTCTCTCTTCAAGAGAAGTTTAAATTTACATATATTAACGTGTCTACCGTTTTCTTTCTAACTTCTGATTGTCCGAAACAATTTGTGCAGCTTTTGAAGTTACCTTGCAAAAGGTATATTATGCTTCTGGCTTCTGCATATTTTTTTTCTTATTTGTTTTTTTAAATAATTAACGGGAGGTTAAGGAATTTGGGAGTAGTAGTCTACTGGGGCAACTCATTTATAACAGAATTCATATTATGACTCAATATTGATGGTAATGTTTGGTATTGCCAAAGTTCACTTTTTTACCCCATAAGACTAATCCTTGCTGGAATTTTGACTTGTCATATCCTGCAAGATCCGTTTGAAAACAATTATTTTTGACGAAAGAAATTAGAGCTTGTAAGGGTGTGTTTGGTTGCAACTTGCAAGATGAAGGCTGTGTATATTTTGAATAACTTTTACCTATTCAATTTTTTTTCATGATATGAATGTATTTATGTGATGACTGTTTTTCAATTGCCAGAAAGAATATTACATGGCATTCAAACTCATAGTGCATATGAAAGAAATTATGCAGATGTATCTCAGTTTGCCTATGGATATCACACCTGCACTGAGTCCATGCGATTTATTCATGTAATAAACCATTTACCTTGAGCTGACAGTATCGTGGATTCCTTTCCTCTTGTTTATGCCCAAAAATTAAAGTTAGTAAGCATAAATCAGAAAATTCATATAAGAAAATTAACTGTCATCGTGCATGTGTAATGAACTATGGAGACTTAATTCAGTATGACTACTTGACTATCAACAAGCAATATGAATTTATGATATGAAGTCAATGAGGTTAATGCCAGACAACACTTACCTTGCGCTGCCAGTATCTGGGATTCCTTTTCTCCTGTTTATATAAAAAAACTCTAATAAGCACATTATGTCTGATGTTTAAAAAAAGTAAGCAGGAAGGAGGCCTCTTCCTTCAGAAATGACAATGAAGTAGAAAGCTCCATAAATCTACACAGAAGTAGCAGTAAATATTTATCATAAGCGAGGTTGAACCACATTTTTTTCAGCTACACTTTTCTAAAAGAGTCCCTCTTGAAACCATTATCATCGCTTTCCTAAAAAGCATAAAGAAGATATGATAAGGAAAACACTTAAAGAGTCCCTTTGCATATCAACATCAAATATCCAGATATGTTTGTATATTTGAAATGTAATATGCAGAGTATCTGTTTGATGAGTAAAATCACAGTTCATAAAATCATGATCTGACTAAAGCATATTGATATTTGATCTTCTGATCCGAGAAAAATATTATTTTGCATGTGAATATCATAGATCTAATATAAATTGTGATTTTCATAGTATGCATTCAGAGTCAGTTGGATAACCATCAACATCAAAGTCTCGTATTACTGGATATCTTAGAATTGGAATGAAGGGGGAAAACAGGTAGGATATCACAGTTTACAAAACCAGTACTATAATAGCATGATACTCGACTTTTTAATCCAGGAGAAAGCTTTTATTACACATTTTTGGAATAACATATACTTAAAAATACAATTTGATGATTATAATATAAAAATCCAAAAGAGTACATGGCTTACCTGATGAAACAGACAAAGGAGCAGTACGAAGAATTGAAGCAAACCCTGATTCGGACAAACCTTGACCTTTTGTAGAATTAGAACAGAAGGAGATGATTGCTAATTAGAACAAAATTAAATAAATGATTAAATGAAGAGCAAAAAAGAAAAATCATTCTTACCGATGCCAAATTTCAGACAGCTGAGGAGATGATGGCGGATGCGCAGAGATTATGATTAGGGCAAGAACAATCATCTTTGGAAATTTATGGCTTAACATCGTGGGAAGGCGTAACGTAATAAGAACTGAAAGAAGGCGGAGAGAAGGCGTAAGCTAAGGAAGATTTAGGGTAACGGATGAACCTTCGAATTGATTTCATCTTAAAAATTTTTAACGGAAGATCGAATGGGCTGAGGAGAAGGCGGAGAGGAGGATGACATGCAAAAAAAAAAGAAAAGAAAACATTTCAAGGAAAGTCACTTAATAATAATAATATCTAGATGCATATAGAAACAATTAACAGGGAAGAATTTCAAAATTCGAACTAAAAAATTCGGATTCGAGAGCCAAGAGTCAGGACTTACCAAAATTGTCGTTATGAAAGAAACAATTGGGGAGGGGTTTTTGTATGAAAAGGGCGGGTTTCGGCCCCTCGGCTTCTGTATTTTACGTCGAAGTGTGGGCTCGACAGGAGCCGAGCAGGCCCATATAGTCTTAGCTTACTTATAAACTCAGATGCAATAGTCTATGGGCTTCAGGTCCATGTTGTTACAGTGATAAAGATAATCAAGAAGCATATGGGCTAAATGCTAAAATCCTAACGATTCAGACCCTGCTTCTCACTTCAAAAAAAAAGTCCACAAACTATTGGAGATACCACTATGTTTGTAGAATTGTTGATTCTCTAATTGATAATTATGATTTGTCTTTAAACACAAATTCGGTATGAGTGCAATACATAGGAGTATGATGAGTATTAAATTTAGAATGAATCTTAAGTACTCACACAATAATGAACGGTTAGTATAAATGTAGCGGTTTCTCCACTATTTGTTTATATAAGAGAAAAAAAAATCCAAAATTAAATCATAAACCTACAAAGTAATTGATTTTTGACAATCTACTAAAAACTTAGCATTCTAGACGGAATATTCTAGACGGATTTTTTGTAACGAGTGAATTATTTATTCCAGGAATTAGTGGATGAGAAGCGAACATTAGTAGATAATTAACATATGTCATCCTTCAATTAGCACTCATTCTCATTTTATTACAGAAATTAAGCTAATATATACATCTATCTGAACGTAGCAAAGCCGAAACTCTTGCTCTCTCGTAAGTCATATAAGCATGTAGCAAAGCCCAAACTCTTTGTCCTCATGCATATATCTGCATTTAATACATTCCCGTGCTACTCCATATATATAAGAACGATAACATGTACGATCCAATTCAAAGCAAATAACTTGAGTCCTCCATTCTCAAAATGTCTTCTCCCCTTCTAAACATCTTCCTCCTCTTTCTTCTCTTCAACCCCTGCGACTGCGGACGCCATCCAAGCTCGAGGCATTCTCGAAGAATGTCGACTCATCGTTCAACCGAGGTTAAAACATGCATGACATATAACAATTCTATTGCTTACAGCCTCTGATAAATTTACTTACATTGTTGTGCATGTCTTTTCTTGGTCAAATTAGGGTGTTCTCAACATTGAGCCAAGAGAGTATTACTCACCAAGGAGGGTGTTGTATTTCTTGCAAGTTCAAGTGAGGAGAAGAGTTAAGGCCAAAGGTCGACACAGGAGGCTAAAGGATTTGGAGTACAGCACAACCCTTAAAAGAGAGGGCGATGCTTCAACTGGGGAGGATATTAATGCGAGTTTTAGCCTTGATTACGAAGAACCAAGAACTCATCCTCCCTCTCACAATTGAAGCGATCCATCTAGTCTTTTAAATGTTTTTGTAAATGTATGGCAATCACTAGCTATATATCGATTTATGGTGTGGCAGTACTAATCCTCTAGTCTCATGTTTTAGGGTATTGCTAACTTTTGAAGGATGCGTATCAAAGTTTATTAGTCGCATGCAAGTCAACTCGTCTAAAGCTATACGTTTGAAATCGCCAAATTGTCTCCCTAGCCTCCCCATAAATAACCAAGAAAACACTGCGTATATATGTAGGATGTTCTGATAAAAAAATGTAACATACATGCATGTCGATGATATGATAACTAATGAAGCTTGTTGCATAAGGGTCTTTCAAAGGGGTGCCCATGAGCACTCATTAGAAGATGAGAGAGAGAGAGAGAGAGAGAGAGAGAGAGAGAGAGAGAGAGAGAGAGAGAGAGAGAGAGAGAGAGAGAGAGAGAGAGAGAGAGAGAGAGAGAGAGAGAGAAAGAGAGAGAGGTGCCCATGAGCACTCATTAGAAGGTGAGAGAGAGAGAGTGTGTGTGTGTGTGAGGTGAGGTTAGGAGAGAAATTAGTGTAAATCAGGAGAGACTCATTTGCTATTCATTTTTCTCTATCTCTCTCATATGCATACTGATATCGCAACACGCATGTATATAAGTTTAAGCACTTTTTCTCCTTATTTCTATATCAAGGGGGAGTACAGTAAAGACATTTATTTCAAAACAAAAGATAATAATAATACATCTTTAAGTATGTTACGTTATAAAACATTTTACATTATTTACCTATTTCGGGATTGTAATGAGCATGTATATATTCAAGAAGCAATAAGTTTATTGTTCATAAGCGTTTGCAGATATCTTTGAATCCCTCTAAACAAAGTAGGAAAGTCAAAACTTTAAAATAAAATACTTACTGACATATGTTACAACAAAGATCTTGAACTAGTAAGTGAGTAAGAAAGTGGTTGAAGGGTTACCAAACATGTGTTGAGTCTATGCATTTTTTGTATAAAACATTTTAAAATATTGAATACAAATCTTATCAGAACAATTCAAATTCTGACAAAACAGATCATTGTTTCTATGCTCTTTTTGTCAATATCCGCTTTTTGTAAATAAACTCATAATATTGTGTTCATAAGATCTTTTGGGCAAGATATTTTTCATGGGATCCACCAACCTACACCGGAGCCACAGACACAGACGACTCCGACAATAGCCGACATCACCGTTGGAGGAAGGCAGTTAGTACAACCGCCCGTCCACGTGTTCGTTACTGGCCCGTAGGGCCCACGGCAATGGGCTTGCCATACGAGGCCCAAATGCTGGCCCTCTTGGGTCCGTACATAACATGAATCCGATACGCTTGGTGTCTATCGTGTTCCCTCACCGCATTTCTGGGCCCGCAGCGTCCGGACTCTGCATTTGTTTGGTGATCGGAACTTGGAAGGGCCTCCTAATTCTTTGTTGGGAATTGGATTGAATCATGCTTTTGAGTGAAACAATAAAAGTCAATCTTCGTTTCTTTTTTGGGATTGTTCGTGTGGATTTGACACAAATCATCTTTAATGTGGCAAGTCGACGCATTGAAACGAGTAACAAAGGACTTTTCTTAAGAAGATGTTTGCTTTGTTATTGTGGTGTTTGTACAAAACAATTGAAGGCATGTCTACAGCAATTGGATTATAATACGCACTAGATTATAATCCAGATTGTTTGGTTAATTTAATGAATTATAATAAATTTCTATTAGTAGAGTATTTCGCGAACGAGTAAATAATAATTTATTATTTGTGTCAAAATAATCAAAAATTACATTTAAACTTAATGAATTGGAAAGGAATTATGGTCTAGAATTTTGTGAAATATGATGAATGTATATGTTTTTTTAATAACCTGGTATGTAATCAAACCCAAGACCGAAGGAGCAATATTGGAACCTTCCAACCGCCTAGATCATTTGCGGTGGATCGATATTTATAATATAATATATATATAATATATAGAATATATAATATATTATATATATATATATATAATATATATATTAGAGAGAGAGAGAGAGAGAGAGAGAGACAATGGAGAAACTTGTACAAAGTTGTTCCAAACAACTTTTTATGATTTGGCCTAATTTGTCCTACATCTACATTGGAGTTGGTGAAAGGTAGTTGAGGCTCTATCTTCGAGTGTGATGTAGGGGCAAGATTAGGCCACAACACTACAAGTTGCTTTAAGCAACTTGGTACAACGGTTTTTCATATTCTCATATATATATATTTAATATATATATATATATATATATATATATAATATATATTATATATTGATGCTCGTAACAAACAGTTGATGGGGGTTTCCCGCTGTCAGATGCAGCTTCGATCCTGGCGACGGTGGAGAAGAAGAAGAGGATGAATGTTGGGGCCGACTCCTCCACTGACTTTATGCCCGATTCTGAGTGCGCGGGGTAGACTGATAGACTGCACATGCAAGAATCGTAGGAATACGGGGCTAGTTTCCCCCGTGGTACCTCCGACGGTCAAGTCAATTAATGAACTTAGGGAGGGTTTGTTGGGCCCCTGGGCCATTGAGGTCCTTACAGGGGGGTTTTCCTCTAGAATTATTGAAATATTCTGGATGAAAAAGATCCGAAGGGGAATAACATTAAGGAGCAAGAAGAAGCACTTACCTCCTTTTATAGCCCCCTTGCCTCTGGGAGTTTGACCCTCGGCTTTTGTTGACTATGCACAGGAGGCGGTTTGAAAGGTGAACATGCAGGCTGCTGAGTCATCTTTCTTCCTCCAGGTGTCGGTAGGCAACTATGAGGGAAGTCATTCAGTGTCAGGGGAGAAATGTCTTCTCAGTCCTCTGGGTTTGTCAGAATAGGCAGGGTATAGGGTATAGGTCGGCTGTGTGGTCGTCCTTCTCTCCAGGCGGCGGCTGGAAATTGGAGGAGAAGTCATTCATGCACAGAAAAGCATCATGGTAATTCTCTGGAAAATGACTTGTAAGCCGAATAAGCGGCTGGTGCACGATGGTTGTCAGAATGGAGATCTTGATGTGACTAATTAGTACTGTTGTGTCGATTGACGTCTGAAATGATCTTGGTCGGCTCTTATCCCTTTGGTCGAGGCTGCTG
>NC_033801.1:3262420-3289223 GCF_001876935.1 Asparagus officinalis | reverse complement strand
TGGTCAAGTCTTAAGGCTTATAATCCATCAAAAAATAAGCTAGAGTACCTAGCTTATTTTTGGAATAAGCTGGGGGTACCCAGCTTATTTTTTGGTGGATTGTAAATTAAACTAAGCCATTTGTCAAACATCTCAAAGTGATTTATAATACTCTTTTGTGGCTTATAAGCCACTTTAATCACTCACCAAACATGCTCTGAGTCCATTATATATCTATAAAATTTAGACTGGATGGATATATCATTATGTATGTATATCTATGTGTGTGTATGGTTGGTGTGTGTACATCAGTACACATGTCTATCATAAAATCTACACTACTATCTAAACAACCAACTAAACGTAGTGCAAGCTGAATGAGTGGTGGACATTGTCCTACTTTACAATTGTAATTGAAAGAGTAAAAACATAATTTTACAATGAGTGATACTTTCTCTCTTTTTCTTTTATATTCTCTTTTGTTTATTTCTAGAATATTCTATATCATTCAATGTTATGAAATTTAGGAGCCCCACATAATTGAATATTTTTATTTTTTTAATTATAAAAAGCCAAGGTTCTATGCATATATCTATATCACAATCTATTTATTCTAATACATAAAGAAAATAATGAGAATAAGAAAACTAATATTGGAGGATTCTAGGTTCTAATATAAAGATAAACGATAGCTTTCTCTTTAAAAAACTTGACCATCACTCTCTCTACCTATTAACTAAATAGAAATTTTATATAATAAAAATTAAATTATTTTCACATTTTCATATTTTTTAAAAACATGAAACACATGAAAACAAAACATGTTTTCATGTTACGTGCATTTGTTCGTGTTAATCTTCTAGTATTTAAGAAAAAACTTAATCAACAGCGCTAATTGATGAGTTAACTAGGTGCAGTTTCTCTAGTAGACATATTTTGTTAAGGAAACCTTAATAAAATTATTTCCTTAGAATAAATCTTAATTTTCCATTATATTGTCGTCTTGATTTTCCAACGTCTAAGAGTAACTATTTTCAGAAATTATTTAACGAGGGTAGACAGTGAAATATGCTATATACAGCATAAATAAATAACTTACATATTTAACATGATAATAAAAAAACAAAATTCATAAATCTAAATTGAAATCATGGATTAAAACACATTTAATATGAAACCGATCTTTACAGATACACCATTTAAATATATGCTAGATTAAAAGATTATCATAAAAATACCCAACTAGAATCCTATAACTTAATGCAAAATATAATAGTATTTATATATTTGATATAAATACAGCCAACCTTATAGAAGAAGCAGTATATCAATCAACCACAAAACTCTAGCTAGGTAAATTTTTGGACTGCTTAACCCTTTTTCTTTTTCTATGCTTTTAGTTGCTATTATGTTGAGGAAAAAGTTAGCTATTGTGGTTGATGAGTGCATTCATAAGATATTACGATTTCATGATCTATAATTAATGCTTTTTTACTAGTTTTAGTTGATTTGACCAATTAGTAAATAATTTCGTGGAGTCTAAATTCACAATTTCATAAGTTATATACAACCTTTAGTCGTTTCGATCCATTGACAAATAATTCCATTGGAGTTTAAAATTCATGATTTTACGAGCTTTAACCCATGATTTTTGGCCACTTTTATTTTATTTTTTATTTTTTTAACCCAATAGCAAATAATTTCATGGATCCAAAATAATTCACAATTTCGTGAGATATAACTAACGATATTTGGCCAATTTTAGTTATTTTGAGTCATTGGAAAATAATTTCATAGAGTCCAAAAGTCACAATTTCATGATCTATTAACCCACAAATTTAGTCCGTTTTTATTTGTTTTGGCCCAAGGGGAAAACATTCCTGAGTGATAAAAAGTTATGATTTCATGAGCTATAACACATAATTTCTGGCTATTTTTATTTTCATCTACTCATTGTCAATAATTTCACAAAGTCCAAAATTCAAAATTTCACAATCTATATCCCAAAGTAAATTTTATTTGTTTTGCACCATTGGCAAATAATTTCACGGATCCAAAATTCATGATTTGTGAGTTATAGCCCACGATGTTTGTCCATTTTTAGTTTATTCGACTTATTGGCAAATAATTTTGCAAATATCAAAATTCATGTTTTTATGAGCTATAACCTATAATTTTTTGTCTATTTTATTCATTTTGACCCCAAGGAAAAGCATTTCACTGAGTCACAAATTCACGATTTCATGAGCTTTTTACTCCACAATGTTTGCCAATTTTATACATTCTAATCCATTAGAAAATAATTTTATGGAGTCTAAAATAAACTATTTCATGAGCTATAATCAATGATTTTTTGGTAGTTTTAGTCGTTTCGACTCATGGATAAATAATTTTACGAAGAAAAAATTTATAGTTTTATGAGATGTAACCCACAACTTTTTACTATTATATTCATTATGATCCATTGACAAATAACCTCATAGAGTTTAAAATTCATGATTTCATGAGCCATAACCCATGAGTTTTGGCTATTTTAGTTGATTCGACCTATTGGCAGATAATTTCATGAAGTCCAAAACTCATAATTTTATAACTTATAACCAATGTCTTTTGGATAGTTTTAGTCGTTTCAACTATTGGCAAATAATTTCTAGGAGTCCAAAATTCACCATTTCATGAGTTATAATTCACGATTTTGATCACTTTTATTTGTCTCGACTCACTGGTAAATTGTTTTACAGAGTCTGAAACTTACAATTTCATGAGTTGTAAGCTATTATTTTTGGGGGTTTTTAATCATTTTGACCAATTGATAAATAATCTTGTGGACTCTGAAATTCAGGATTTCCTTATCCATAACCCATAATTTTTGGCCACTTTAGTTGAGTCTATTAATTGGCAAATAATTTATTTGAGTAAAAAACAAACATTTTCATGAGCTATAACCTACGATTTTTGTCCATTTTTGTTCATTTTGACCCTTGGTAAAAAAAATACAGAAGTAAAAAAATTATAACTTCATGAGCTATAACACATAATTTTGGTTATTTTATTCGTTTTGACACATTAGCAAATAATTTCACATAGTCCAAAATTCATGATTTCTTGAGCTATAACACATGATTATCTAAATTTTATTTGTTCAAACCCTTTAGAAAATAATTTGGTAGAGTCTAAAATTCATGATTTTATGAGCTATAAGCCATAATTTTTAGCCACTTAGTCAAATCAGCTCAATAGCAAATAACTTCTTGAAGTTTAAATTTTAGATTTTCACGATGTATAACCCTACTTTTTGTCCATTCTTGTTTGTCGATACCCAGAAAAGCAATTTTGCGACGGTAATAATTCATGATTTTATGAACTATAATCCATCAATTTTAGCCATTTCGTTCATTTTGACCTATTGGAAATAATTTCACAAAGTCCAAGTTTTATAATTTTATGAGCTATAACCCATAATTTTTGCCCAATTTTATTTGTTACAATCCATTGGCAAATAATTTCTTGGAGTCCAAATTTTATGATTTAATGAGCCATAATCCATGAGTTTTGACCATTCTATTCATTTTGACTCATCGACAAATAATTTCGCGGAGTTCAAAATTCACGATTTTATGAGCTATAGTCCCCGTTTTTTTGGCTATTTTTAGTCATTTCAACTCATAGACAAATAATTTCATGGAGACCAAAATTTACGGTTTCATAAGTTATAATTCATGATTATTACCTTTTTCGTTATGATCCATTAGCAGATAATTTCACAGAATCCAAAAGTTATGTTTTTAAGAAGTATAACCATGGATTTTTAGCTATTTTTAGTCGTTTTGACCCGTTAGCAAATAATTTCACAGAGGTTAAAAGTCACAATTTCATAAGCTATAACCAAGATTTTTTTTCATAATTTAAGCATTTTTAATAAATTAAAATGACTACAAATATTCACCAAAATACTAAATAGAGTTTGAAAAATCTCTATTGCTGTTAAAATTACAATTCAAACACCTAGATGTTGTAATTTTTTATTGATTTATTACTAAAATTATATCAAAATATAACTATCACTTAAGGTGGGTTGGCTAGGCTATGCAAGGTCGAGGATGGGTTGGGCCTACTTTTTGGTCCACAAGTTTAAAGTGAAACTCAGCCTTGCCCATGGGCCGGGTAAATCACTATCTAGGATGGGCCTACCCCAATGTGGGCCAGGCTGGGCCTTGACCCAAGGTGGGTTGGGCCAGTTTGGCATGCGATTCGAACCTGTCCATGCAACGCCTAGCTATAACCCACGATTTTTAGCCATTTTATCATTTTAAGATATTAACAAATAATTTCTTGGAGTTTAAACTTTATGATTTTAAGAGCCATAACCGATGATTTTTGTCATTTTTATTTCGATCCACTGGAAAAAAATTTTACGATGGTAAAAATTCTAGATTTTATGAGTTATAACTCATTATTTTTGGCAAATTTTAGTCATTTTGACTCATTAATAACTAATTTTATAGAGTCCAAAATTCACGATTTCATGAGTCAAAACCTATGATGTTTATTCCTTTTTGTTTGTTTTGACCCAAGGGGAAAAAAATTTGCGGAGGTAAAAATTCTTAATTTCATGAGTTATAATCCACGATATTTGGCTGGTTTTATTTGTATAGGCCATTATCAATAAATTTTTGGAGTCCAAATTTTATAGTTTCATGATCTATAATCCATGGTTTTTGGTAGTTTTTATTCATTTCGCCTCTCATGGGCAAATAATTTTGCAAAGTCTCAAATTTATGATTTTATGAGCTATAACACATAATTTTTTTTCTGTTTTTATTCTTTTTGACCTATTAACAAAATAACTTCATAGAATCCAAAATTAACTATTATATAAGCTATAACCAAATGTTTTAACCACTTTAATCCTTTTGACTCATTGGCAAATATTTTTTAGGAAAAAGGGAAAAATCATGGGTATAATAATAGCTCATGAATCATGAATTTTTAACTCTATAAAATTATTTTCCAATGGCTAGAAACAAGTTTAAATGGCCAAAAATCATGAGTTTGACATCATGAATTTTGGTCTATGCGAAAATATTTGCCAATAGATTGAAATAAATAAAAATGTCCAAAAATCATTTGTTATAATTCATAAAATTTGAACTTTAGCCTCTATAAAATTATTTGCCTATGGGTCAAAATAACTAAAATGTCCAAAAACCATTGGTTATAGCCATTGAAATCGTTAAAGCTAGCTACTCATATTAATGCTCAAGTTAATTACAGTAAAAAATAACCAACAATCAATAGTTATAACTCATGAAATCATAAATTTCTAGCTTCATGAAATTATTTGTCAACGGTCCAAAATTAATAAAATAGCCAAAAATCATGGGTTATAGCTTAAGAAATTATGAATTTTTTACTCTGCAAAATTATTTGTCAATGGGTTAAAGTAAATAAAAATGATTAAAAATCATGACTTACGGTTCATGAAATTAAGAATTTTGACCTCAACTAAATTATTGGCTAATGAATTAAAATGAATAAAAATGGTTAAAAAATCATGAGTAATAGCTTATGAAATCGTGAATTTTGACTCCTTGAAATTATTTGCTAATGCATAGAAATGACTAAAAATGGCCAAAACTCATGGACAATTACTCATTAAGTCATTAATTTTGGACTTCACAAAATTATTTGCCAATGGGTCAAACAGAATAAAATGGCCAAAAATCAAATGTTATAGCTAATGAAATCATGATTTTGCCCCCCCCCCCTCCTCCCAATTTTTTTTATTATTGGGTCACAATGAATAAAAATGGTGAAAAATCATGGGTTATAGCTCATGAAATGATGAAGTAATGGGAAAAAATGAATAAAAATACAAAAAATCATAGGTATACTAATGAAATCATGAATTTCATACTCCACAAAATAATTTGCAAATAGAATATTAATGAATCAATAAAAATGGCAAAAATTTATGAGTTATAGCTAATGAAGTCATGAAATTTTCCTCAAAATTTTTCCTATTAGGTCAAAATGAAAAAAAGGACAAAATTGTGAGTTGTCAATTTAGGATCGCAAAACTATATGCCAATGGATAAAAATAAATACAAATGGCCAAAAATCATGGATAATCGCTCTAAAATCATTAATTTTGAACTCCATGAAATATTTATTAGTGGTATGAAACGAATAAAAATAACCAAAAATCGTGAGTTACAAATCGTGAAATTGTAAATTTTTGACTCTATGAAATTATTTGGCAATGTATCAGAACGACAAAAAATGGTCATAAATCATGGACAATAGCTCAAAAAAATCATGAATTCTGGACTAAGAAGAACTATTTAGCCAAAGGGATAGAACAACTAAATATGGCTAAACTTCATGACTTCTAGCTGATGAAATCTTTCAACCCGACCGACCGAACCGAACCGAAATTAACAGTTCGGTCTAAACCGAAAAAAACCGACCGAACCGAACCGAACCGACCGAACATGGTTCGGTCTAAACCGAAAAAACCGACCGAACCGAACCGAAATTAACAGTTTGGTTTGGTTTTATGAGTAGGACAGTTCAGGTTGGGTTGAAAACCTTTCAACCCGACCTGAACCGACCGAACCCTTCTAAATACCCAGTTCTGAATCTCACTCAACCCGACCCGCCTCATTCCCCAAATACAAATACTCATCTCAAACCCTGAACTCCCATTCCCTTTCCCCTTTCCCACTCCCAGCCGCTGCTCCTCAGTCCTCTCTCTCACTCTCTCACTTCCTCAGTCTCTCTCTCACTCCGCCGTTCTTCTTGTGTTGCTATTTGTGCTAAGGATGCTGCAAATATTTAAGTTGGAGAGATTGGCTTCTCATTTTTGTTATCCTGCTCCAACAAATAAACATAGAAACTGTTTCTTCTGTGGCGTCTGATATAAGAATGGACTAAAATGTCCAACATTGTTGATAGGCTAACATTGTTGAAACTAGTGCTTCTTTACCATAAACGGCTTTTCTAGGTCTATTATTTCATTTGTTCTGTTGCTTTCTACAGTTAATATTATGTCATTGTAAAGAAATTAGTGTAGAGTAATCCATGAAACAAGTGGTTTTTAGGAGGACCTTGGAAGCATATTGTTGCAAATTTATTCTGTGGTAAGTTTCTTGTTTGAAACTGATTCTTAAACTAATAATAGATTATATTTTGTAATTCAATGTCAACATTTATCATATATGTTTGAAACGGATGATGCTTTGTGTTGATTGAAACTTGATCTGATTATTATCATCTAAAATGATTTAGTATACGCTTAGACTTGTGAATTGTATTATCTAGTTTGTCCAAGCTGTGGTGTGAATTTATTCAGACATTGGTTCAGTGACTTCAATCCGTGAGCTCCCTTTGCATATGTTTTCAGCTCTAAATCACATTGGTCCAAGCTGTGTACACCATATACTTGATGAAGTTAGAACCGAACAAACCGAACCGAACCGCACCGAACCGACTTGCAATGGTTCGTTTCGATTTTGAATTGTAGGCGGTTCGGTTCGGTTGTTCAAATTTTGGTAAAAAACCGAACCGAATCGACCGATGCTCACCCCTAGCTATAACTGACACACTTCCTGGCAATTTTAGTTATTTCTACTTATCGCCAAATAGATTTTGCGGGTTCGAAAATCATGATTTTATGAGGTATTACTCATGATTTCTGACCATTTTTTCATTTCGACTCATTGGTAAATAGTTTTGTTGAGTTTAATTTCATAATTTTGTGAGCTATAACTTATGAATCTTGGCTATTTTAAGTCATTTTGACCTACTGGCAAATAATTTCATAAAGTCTAAATTTAAGATTTTGTAAACTATAACCCATGATTTTTAACCATTTTTAGTTGCCTTGACTCATTGACAAATAATTTCGCAGAGTCCAAAACATTCACAATTCTATTATGTATTACTCAAGATTTTAGTCATTTTATTCATTTTGATCCATTAGCAAACAATTACGCATAGACCAATATTCATGATTTCATGAGCTATAAGCCACAAATTTTGGTCATATTTAGTTATTTTGACCATTTGACAAATAATTTCATAAAATCCAAATTTTATAATTTTACAAGCTATAACCAATGATTTTTACCATTTTTTATTTCTAACCATTGGCAAATAATATTATAGAATGAAATTATCACCATTTCACAAGCCACAACTCATAATTTTTGGCCATTTTTAGTTATTTCGACCCATTAGCAAGTAATTTGGAGAGCCTAAAATTTACAATTACAAAGTGCAATTACCCAAGATTTTTCTACCTTTTTTATATGCTTCAATCCATTGTCAAATAATTTCATAAAGTTCAAAATTCAAGATTTAATGAGCAATAACCCATAATTTTTGGTCATTTTTAGTAAATTCTACCCATTCACAAATAATTTCATAAAGTTTAAAATTCATGCTTTCATGGGCAATTATTCGTGAGTTTAGGTCATTTTTATTCATTTCAATCTATCAGTAAATAATTTTGTGTAGTTCAAGTTTTACGATTGCATGAGCTATAACCCATGATTTTTATCCCTTATTAGTCATTTTGATCATTGGCAAACAATTTCATGATTTTACCATTTTTATTCATTTCAACTCATAAGTAA
Organism: Asparagus officinalis; assembly: GCF_001876935.1. NCBI lineage: Eukaryota > Viridiplantae > Streptophyta > Magnoliopsida > Asparagales > Asparagaceae > Asparagus > Asparagus officinalis. Next base: position 3,280,605 of record NC_033801.1, on the reverse strand, counting down.
ATAATTTTGTCGAGTCTAAAATTCATGATTTCATGAGCTATAACCCTCAATTTTTAGCCAGTTTTGCTCATTTCAACCCTTTGGCAAATAATTCTGTAGAGTCTAAAATTCATAATTTCATAAGCTATAATCAATAATTTTAATAATTTTTAATTATTTTGTCACATTGGCAAATAATTTTTCATAGTCCAAATCTCACGATTTCATGAGCTATTGTCCACGATTTTTGGTCATTTTGATCACTTCGATCCATTGGCAAATAACTTCACTGACTTTAAAATTTATGATTTTGTGAACTTTAATCCATGATTTTTGGCTATTTTTAGTTGTTTCGACCCAGTGGTAAATAATTTCGCAGAGTCCAAAATTCATAATTTCATAAGCTATTACCCACAATTTTTGGCAATTTGAAGCTATTTTGACACAATGAAAAATAATTTCATGGAGATCAAATTTATGATTTTATAAGTTATTACTCATTATTTTTGCCCATTTTTATTCCTCTCGATTTGTGAAGTAAAAAATTTACCATTTCTTAGTTATGACCCGCGCTTTTTTCATTTTCATCCATTGGGACCCAAGAAATTTTTTTTATGGAGTTAAAAATTTATGATTTCATGAGTTATAACCAATAATTCTACGCTATTTTTAGTCATTTGACCCATTGTAAAATAATTTCATTGAAACAAAAATTTATTATTGTTTTGAGCTATAACCCATGCTTTTCATCATTTTTATTTATTTCCACCCATTTACAAATAATATTGTGGAGTTTAAAATTTATGATTTCGTGAGTGATGAACTTTAATTTTTGGCCAATTTTAGTTGTTTTAACCCCTTGCCAGATAATTTCTGTGGGGTCTTAAATTCACGATTTCATTAGCTATAGTCCACACTTTTTATCCATTTTGTAATCATTTGCTAATAATTTGATAGAGTATAAAAATTCACAATATGTTAACTATAATCCATAAATTTGGCTATTTTAGTTATTTCGATCTGTTAGCAAATAATTTCACGGAGTTTAAAATTCACGATTTTATTAGTTATAACCTATGATTTTTTGTCATTTCTTATCGTTTTGACCCATTGGTAAATAAGTTCACTGAGTCTAAAATTCACGATTTTCATTGGATATTACCCAATAATTTTTTCCATTTTATTAGTTTTCATCCTTTGGTCAATAATTTTATGAAATAGTGAATGTTAGATTCTGCAAAATTATTTACCAACGGTTCAAAGTGAATGAAAATTTTCAAAAATCATGGGTTATAGCTCAAGAAATAATAAATCTTTGTCTCCATGATATTACTTGACAATGGGTCAAAATGGCAAAAAAAAAGAGCTCAACGCCAATAGTTGTAACTCATAAAATCATGAATTTTGGACTCCGCAAAAAACATTTCCCTTGAGTCAAAATGAAGGAAATCGAAAAAAAGCATGGGTATTTGTCGATAGGTCGAAATGAAATAAAATAACCAAAATCATGGGTAATAGCTCATAAAATCTTGAATTTTGGTCTCTGTGAAATTGTTTGTCAATTGGTCGAAATAACTATAAATAGCCAAAATTTATGGGTTAGTTGCCAACGGGACGAAACAACTAAAATAGTCAAAATTCGGAGGCTATAGTTCATGTAATCATGAATATTAGACACTGCAAAGTTATTTGCCAATGGATGAAAATGACTAAACAATGGCCAAAAATCTCATCAAATCTTAGATTTTGGACTTAGAAAATTTATTAACCAATAGGTTAAAACATATAAAGTGGCCAATAAAAATGGCAAAAAAATCATGGTATAACTCATGAAATTATAAATTTTGGATTCCATGAAATTATTTGCTAAGAGATCGGAACAACTAAAAATGACCAAAAATCATAGCTTATTGCTCGTAAAATTGTGAATTCTCGACTCCATGAAAATATTTAACAATGGATCAAAATGAATAAAATAACCAAATATCGTGGGTAATGTCTAATGAAATTGTGAAGTTTAGACTTTGCAAAAATATTTGCCAATGAGACAAAATAACTAAAAATAGCCAAAATCTTTGGTTATTTCTCACGAAATAGTGAATTTTAGACTCTGTGAAATTATTTCCCAATGGGTCAAAATGATTAAAAATGACCAAAAATCATGGATTACAACTAACAAAATCATGGATTTTAGACTCCGCGAAATATTTTAACAATGGGTCAAAATGACAAAAAAGGCTAAAATTATAGGTTATAACTTATAAAATCATAAATTTTAAACTCTATAAAATTATTTGTCAATATGTCAAAATAAATAAAATAGCCAAAAACCATGTGATATAGCTTAAGAAATAATGAATTTATACCTCCATAGAATTATTTAACAAGGGGTCAAAATGACTAAAAATAACATAAAATTATTGGTTCAAACTCATAAAAACTCATCAAATCTTAGATTTTGGACTCAGCAAAATTATTAACCAATGGGTTAAAACATATAAAATGGCCAATAAAAATGGCAAAAAAATCATGGTATAACTCATGAAATTCTAAATTTTGGATTCCATGAAACCATTAGCCAAGAGATCGAAACAACTAAAAATGGCCAAAAAACGTAGCTTATTGCTCGTAAAATTGTGAATTCTCGAGTCTGCGAAAATATTTAACAATGGATCAAAATGAATAAAATAATCAAATATCTTGGGTAATGCCTAATGAAATTGTGAAGTTTAGACTTTGCAAAAATATTTGCCAATTGGTCAAAATAACTAAAAATAGCCAAAATTGTGGGTTATTGCTCACGAAATTGTGAATTTTAGACTCTGTGAAACTATTTTCTAATGGGTCAAAACAATTAAAGATGACCAAAAATCATGGATTACAACTAACAAAATCATGGATTTTAGACTCCACGAAATATTGTACCAATGGGTCAAAATGACAAAAAAGGCTAAAATCATAGGTTATAACTTATAAAATCATAAATTTTAAACTCTATAAAATTATTTTTTAATATGTCAAAATAAATAAAATAGCCAAAAACCATGTGCTATAGCTCAAGAAATAATGAATTTTTGCCTCCATAGAATTATTTAACAATGGGTCGAAATGACTAAAATAGCATAAAATCATTAGTTTAAACTCATAAAATCGTGAGTTTTGAAATCTGCAAAAAAAAAATTCCCTCGAGTCAAAAAGAACAAAACTGGAGGGGGTGGGGGGATATGGGTTATAGCTCAAGTAATTATAAATTTTTTACTCCAAAAAAAAATTTGCTAAAAAAATTTTGCTAGTGGGTCAACATGGATAAAGACGGTCAAAAATCATGGGTAATAGCTTAAGGAATTATGAATTTTAATCTCTGCAAAAATGTTTACTAATGGGTCAACTTGATTTCAAATGACAAAAAAGTCCATGAAATTGTGAACTTTAGGCTACGTGAAATTATTTGTCAATGGGTCAAAACTACTAAAAATAACCAAAAAACTTGGGTTATATCTTATAAAATCGTGAATATTGGACTCTGTCAAAACTACTAAAAATAACCAAAAAATCTGATGTTATAGCCCATAAAATTGTGAATTTTGGACTCCTCCAAATTACTTGCCAATTGGTCGAAAATCATGAATTTTAGCCTCCGCAAATTTATTTGCCAATGGATCGAAATGTCCAAAATTTGTGTATTATAGCTCATGAAATCATGAATTTTGGAGTTCAATCATTTGTCAATAGGCCTATCTGAGAAAATCAAACTAGAGCAGCCAAAAGTTCTAAAACATAATACTACAGGTGTTTATTCGCAATTAAGCCAAAGAAGAAATGGCAACATTTGTTTGCAATGGCAACAACCAAAGATCCTCAACGCAATTGTACTAATCAAGCATCGAAAGTAGCATTTCATTCAAAGAAACTATAGTTTGGAGTGCCAAGCATCTTTTTTTTTTTTATTAACAGTCATGACCCCATGGTGGCTACATAAGACTTGCAAACTGTACAGCTCAACGATCTTCATGTCTCATTCTACGAACAGAGGAAGACAAAAAAAATTAAAATTAAAAGAACGAGCAGCATGAAACTAGCAGAGAATGATGCAGTGAAAATACGAATACTACAGGGAGCTAAAACCCGAAAGTGTTCTCTCCACTGTACGTAATGTAGAGAAACCCATCTTCATCTTTCTTCTCCTCATAGAGAGCAGACATTAGAGATCCTAATTAAAAAAAGGTTTAAAATGATGTATAACAACATAAAGAGTCGATCATCGATAAACTTTGTAAAGAACTAGCTATGCTACAAAGTACCTGAAGTTGGAAGAATATCATCTATGAATAAAAAGATGGCCTTTTCTGCAGTAAGGTTGATTCTCTTCCGAATAACATAAGCAAACTGTCCAAGAGTCAACTCGCCAGGAACCAAGTACCTACATTCAGGATATACCAAAAATTACTAAATTCACAAAAACACAGAAAAATTTGGCCAACTCGAGGAAATACCTGACGTAAAGGCAGAATTAAAAAGTATGAGTAAACATCATTCATCGTCCAACAACAAAAAAGAACTACTTAAAATGTGAATTAAAGAGGACAGAGCTGAGTGCGCAACAAAAAAAGGCACTTACTTTCTCTTGTCGACACTTGGAATATCACTTTTCCCTGCCTTCTCCACGATCACCTTAAAAATCACAGAAAGCAGAATTCTCAGTACATTTGATCGCCTATGCATTATATGACCGAGAGAAGATAAGCAGCATCTATAAAGCAAATTCAAAGTAGAAAAGTTGAATGCTTATGCTTGTGTTATTGACAAAATATAATACCCTGAAATGACCAAAATATAACATTAAAAAAAATCTTCCAGAAACAAGCTATGACGAACAAGGGAACCAAAGGACACTTAGGTGCAAATGCATTTACAGATCCTCAGTATACGTGGGGCTGAGATCTAACATTGATAAATAGATAAAGAAGTTCATTTTTCCTTTTTGAACAAACCGTGTTTCTTAATAGTCAAAAATATTTTATTTATTTATTTATATGAGATGGTTCCTTAAGATTTATTAATGAGAAAGTTCTGATGCATTTGTTTTATATCAAAGTATGGCCTCCAAGGGGTGAATTTAGTAGCAAATTAGCTATTCAACCTTGAATTAGTTGTTCTATTAGTAGTTTATTCCCCAGTGGGGTATTTAGCTAGAATTAGATTGCTTAGATGTTTTGTCTGAAAATATTATAAGTGTCAAAAATCATGTGTACCCCAAATGTAATCTACCCAAATAGACATCATGCGGCATTTACAATGTTCCTGTACAGCGATGTATACCCCCAAAAAACTCCAAATATAAGATTAATGCCAAGTCAAGCTTATATATGTAGAACGTTAACTCTCGGATATTTGCGTATGTTCTTCAAAAAGCAACAAAAAAGGGGAAATTATAGCTGGTTGTAGTTATCTATTGAAAGAGATATGGCATGCAGGGTTACCAAAAATCCACCAGTTAGGGTACAAATGTGTGTTGAGCTGTCATAAGGAAAAACAAGAAGAATAGTGTGATTTCTTTATCACTTAGGGAATGCAAGATTGATCTGCTTACGATGAGAAGTTACAAAATGACCTGGTATTCAGTAGAATTTTCTCTCACGTTAATATAAAAGCCATGTGACTGAAATTATATCCACTGGAACTTAGCTTCAAACTAGAGAAGGGTAAATGAAGGGGTCTTGATTGTGTTCCTTCTTTTACCGTATGATCCACACCACAAAGCATCTGGAAATAAAATTGCTAGAGCATCCAAAAAGAAGCTAAAATTAGCCCCTATCACAGTGAAGCCAGGAGAAAGATAAGTTCACTAGTTATATTCATTCACCTACCAACTAATCAACATGTATTCTGGGAATTATAAGACTTTTCCCCTCTGTTACTGTTTAGCTAAAACTATGCATGTTTCAGGAGCATGAAGAAGAGGATTCCCGTCCTCAATAGTTTAATGGCTTCCATTAGCACGGGCCATTCATATGTTCAAACAACAATATCAGTCGCAAATTGCAAAATCAACATTAATAATTTTGAACAGGACATGTCCAGCTCATCACTGGGCAACCATAACAATAGCCATAACGATGATAATCAAGCCACCATTACCCAATGACCATGAATTACTAAACTCAACAAGCAAGACGTAGACTATCAACGAATTATAACACTAAGTGCTAATTATATCTCCAAGAAGACTATGATGACCAAAGTTATCATGTAGCCAGTAGTACTTAACCTCGCAAAGCCAATCATATACTTTTACTACAGAGACAAATGAAAAGGCAACCTTAGTTAATAACTAATTACCTGCATAAACCTTGGTTAGTCAATAAGGTTACCTACAAAAAACTTAACAATCTTGCAGCAAAATGCTTCAATATATCGGTAAAAACAACAATCCAATCTGTCACGTACTTGCTCATCGCTATAAATTAATTGTTGGTCAAAATTGGCTGCCACCAAAAGCCAAAGCCACCATCACCTCCCAATCCCATCACCGAATTCGGTGCCGAGTTTTTGACAAAGGAAAAGGTGGGCGGGCCCCATCACAGGAAATAATATTTTTTATTGATGCATAGTGTTCTCCCAAACACTATAAATAGGCCCCCAAACTCTTAAAGAAAACTCATCCCAGAAACAACTCCTCTTATAGAAGAATAAGAGAGAGAAAAGAGAGGCTTAGAGAAAAGTCTTTGTGAGAGAAAATTGAGAGCAATTTTCAGAGTTGGGATTGAGTTGTGAGAAAATTTGTGAGAGTGTTGTAAATTTTCTCTTCATAGTGAAAGATCTGCAGCAGCCCGTGGACGTAGGCAATTTTGTGCCGAACCACGTAAATCTTGCGTGTCCCCCAATTTTGCGCTTTTATTTTTCGCTTTCTCTCAAATCTGGCAATAGGGGAATCCGAGTAATTTCCCAACAACTGGTATCAGAGCTCTGGTTGTGACGTCTGTCAAATTTCTACAAGATTACTATTCACGTGAATAGTAAATTTCGTGAATAGTGGAATTTTGTCGGCAGAGGTGTCTTAATACAGGGTGGTTCGCAGAAATTATCAGAAACGATCCAGAGGAAGTCAGATTCGAGTGGGAGCGATGGCTGCAGATGAAGGGAAGGTGAAAATTGAAAAGTTCGATGGTGCGCACTTCGGCTTTTGGAAGATGCAGATCGAAGACTATCTGTACCAGAAGAAGCTGTATCAACCTCTCTCGGGAAAGAAGCCAGATGATATGAAGGATGAAGAGTGGGCTCTCCTCGACAGACAAGCCCTTGGAGTTATCCGATTGACGCTATCCCGCAACGTTGCCTTCAACATAGCAAAGGAAAAGACTACGGTGGGTCTTATGGCGGCTCTCTGCAGCATGTACGAGAAGCCCTCTGCCTCAAACAAAGTCCACTTGATGAGGCGGCTGTTCAATTTGCGAATGACGGAAGGCGCATCGACAGCTCAACATCTCAATGAACTCAACATAGTCATAACCCAGTTGAGTTCAGTTGGGATTGAATTTGATGAAGAAGTACGAGCATTGATACTTCTTTCTTCTCTACCAGAAAGCTGGAACGCTACAGTCACGGCTGTGAGTAGCTCATCGGGAAGCAACAAGTTGAAGTTCGATGATGTTCGTGATCTGGTTCTTAGTGAAGAGATCCGACGGAGAGAATCGGGTGAAGCTTCAACCTCCTCAGCTTTACACACGGAGTCTAGGGGAAGAACTTCAGAAAGAAGTTCAAATCACGGCAGATCAAAATCTAGAAGGAGCAAATCTAGATCAGGAAAGAAAGACTTTAAGTGCTATAACTGTGGCAAGAAGGGTCATTTCAAGAGGGAGTGTCGGGCACCGAAGAAAAACACCGACGCACAGGAGTCTGCCAACGTGACTGAGGAAGGAGGTGATGCTATGATTCTAAGCGTCAACAGTCCGATTGAATCATGGATTCTTGATTCAGGGGCATCTTTTCATTCCACCCCATGCCGAGAAATCATGGAGAACTACGTCAGCGGTGATTTCGGAAAGGTACATCTAGCAGATGATGAAACCTTGAAGATTGTTGGCAAGGGAGACATTCGATTAAAATTGCCAAATCAGACCACATGGAAGCTGCAAGGAGTAAGACATATTCCTGGTCTTAGAAGGAATTTGATCTCTGTGGGACAGCTTGATGGAGAGGGTTATTGTACAACCTTCTCGGGTCATGAATGGAAGATTACCAAAGGAGCACTCGTCATTGCTCGAGGTAAGAAAAGTGGTACTCTCTATATAACCTCTAACTTAGAGAATATCATTGCAGTAACAGATGCAGATGAAAAATCAAACCTATGGCACCAAAGGCTTGGCCATATGAGCGAGAAAGGGATGAAGACACTTCTGTCAAAAGGGAAGCTGCCGGATCTGAAGAATGTAGATGTCGGCCTATGCGAGGATTACATCTTTGACAAACAGAAGAAAGTCAGTTTTGCAAAGATTGACAAGACACCCAAGACAGAAAGGTTAGAATTAATTCATACCGACGTATGGGGACCATCTCCAGTTTCATCTCTTGCAGGCTCACTGTACTATGTCACCTTCATTGATGATTCTACAAGGAAGGTGTGGGTTTATTTTCTGAAGAAGAAATCAGAAGTCTTTGATACCTTCAGAAAATGGAAGGCCATGGTGGAAAATGAAACTGGTTTGAAGATAAAGAAGTTGAGGTCAGACAATGGAGGAGAGTACAAAGACAGTAGATTCAAAGAGTTTTGCGCAAACAGCGGGATCAAGATGGAGAAAACAGTTCCCATGACACCGCAGCAGAATGGCGTAGCAGAGCGCATGAACAGAACTTTGAATGAACGTGCCAGAAGCATGAGGTTACATGCCGGCTTGCCCAAGTTCCTATGGGCTGAAGCTATCAATACCGCAGCCTATCTAATCAACCGCGGACCCTCAGTTCCCTTGGATGGTGGAATACCGGAAGAAGCTTGGAGCAGAAAAGAGGTAAACCTTTCACATTTAAGAATTTTTGGTTGTATCTCTTATGTACACATAGATTCTGCTGAAAGAAGTAAACTTGATGCCAAATCTAACAAATGTGTTTTTGTTGGTTATGGTGGTGATGAGTTTGGTTACCGATTTTGGGATTATGAAAATCGGAAGATCATCAGAAGCAGAGATGTCATATTCAATGAGAATGTGATGTACAAAGACAGATCAACTGCAGAATCAAGTAGCTCCAGTACAAAAGCTGAAACAAAGGAATTTGCTGAATTTGAGGAGATTTCTGAAAATGATGTTCAGACTAGTCCTGAAGTAGTTCAAGAAGAACCAAGCACGCCAGAAGTGAGACGCTCCTCCAGAATTCCTAAGCCAACCCAGCGTTATTCGCCTTCTTTGCACTACTTGTTGCTGACTGACAGTGGTGAACCGGAGTGTTATGATGAAGCAATGCAGGTGGAGGATTCAGTTAAGTGGGAGTCTGCTATGCAAGATGAGATGGACTCACTTATGTCAAATCAGACGTGGGACTTAGCTGAATTACCACAAGGTAAGAAAGCTCTGCATAACAAATGGATCTACAAGATCAAAGAAGAGCATGATGGGAACAAGCGCTACAAGGCAAGATTGGTTGTCAAAGGCTTTCAGCAAAAGGAAGGTATCGACTACAATGAAATTTTTTCTCCGGTTGTGAAACTGACTACAATCAGATTAGTGTTAAAAATTGTATCTGCTGAGAATTTACATCTTGAGCAGTTAGATGTAAAAACAGCTTTCCTTCATGGTGATTTGGAGGAGGAGATTTATATGAAGCAACCAGAAGGCTTCATAAAGGCAGGCAAGGAAAATCTAGTATGCCGTTTGAAGAAAAGCTTGTATGGATTAAAACAAGCTCCCAGACAGTGGTACAAGAAATTTGACAACTTCATGGGCAGCAACGGTTTCACTAGATGCCAAGCAGATCATTGTTGCTATATCAAGAGGTTTGACAATAGCTTCATTATTTTATTGTTATACGTTGATGACATGCTCGTTGCAGGATCAGATCTGCAAGAGATTATAAATTTGAAGCAAAAATTGTCAAAGCAGTTCGCGATGAAAGATCTTGGTGCTGCAAAACAGATTCTTGGAATGAGGATCAAGAGAGACACAAAGTCTAGGACTTTGATGTTATCACAGGCTGAGTACATCAACAAAGTACTCTCCAGGTTCAACATGCAAGATGCAAAACCAGTGGGTACACCTTTAGGTGTTCATTTCAGACTTTCCAAAGATCAGTCACCGAAGACAGAGAAAGAGCGTGCACACATGGCGAAGGTCCCGTACGCCTCAGCAATTGGAAGTCTGATGTATGCCATGGTCTGTACAAGACCGGATATTGCTCAAGCAGTGGGAGCTGTTAGCAGGTACATGAATGATCCGGGCAAGGTACACTGGGAAGCAGTCAAATGGATCCTCAGATATCTACGAGGCACTACAGGTAAAGCACTTTGTTTCAAAGGTGGAGATACAATACTAACAGGCTATGTAGATGCTGATCTAGCAGGAAATGTTGATATCAGAAAGAGCACTACAGGGTATGTATATACTCTAGGAGGTACTGCAGTGAGTTGGGCTTCTCAACTGCAGAAGATAGTTGCTCTCTCCACAACTGAAGCAGAATATGTCGCTGTTACAGAAGCCAGCAAGGAAATGGTGTGGCTTCAAAATTTCTTGGATGAATTAGGCAAGAAACAAGAAGAAAATGTCTTATACTGCGACAGTCAAAATGTTATTCATCTAGCGAAGAATCCGTCTTTTCATTCCAGAACGAAGCACATACAGATGCGGTATCATTTTATCCGGTCACTTCTGGAAGATGGAATTTTGAAGCTTGAAAAGATCAGTGGAGCTCAAAATCCGGCAGACATGCTGACAAAGACGGTGACTATTGACAAACTGAAGCTGTGTTCAGCTTCAGTTGGCCTGCAATAGTATGAAGACCGGGAAAAGCTGCTGCATAGATCGAGGTGTGAAGACAGATTAAAATCAGTCTTCAAGTGGGAGATTGTTGGTCAAAATTGGCTGCCACCAAAAGCCAAAGCCACCATCACCTCCCAATCCCATCACCGAATTCGGTGCCGAGTTTTTGACAAAGGAAAAGGTGGGCGGGCCCCACCACAGGAAATAATATTTTTTATTGATGCATAGTGTTCTCCCAAACACTATAAATAGGCCCCCAAACTCTTAAAGAAAACTCATCCCAGAAACAACTCCTCTTATAGAAGAATAAGAGAGAGAAAAGAGAGGCTTAGAGAAAAGTCTTTGTGAGAGAAAATTGAGAGCAATTTTCAGAGTTGGGATTGAGTTGTGAGAAAATTTGTGAGAGTGTTGTAAATTTTCTCTTCATAGTGAAAGATCTGCAGCAGCCCGTGGACGTAGGCAATTTTGTGCCGAACCACGTAAATCTTGCGTGTCCCCCAATTTTGCGCTTTTATTTTTCGCTTTCTCTCAAATCTGACAATAGGGGAATCCGAGTAATTTCCCAACATTAAGACTACAAGTTATATATGTGATAACTGCAATTTAATTATGACTTTCAATCATTTCAAAACCATTTAAAGTATTAAACAAAATAGACACCGTATAGCGGTACAATTTTTATAGGAAACGATTATGAAGATGATGTCATATTTCAACAATTATCAAGAGTTTCAATTTACTGACAAATAGCTATAGCATTATGTAAATTATCTAAACCATTGAAAAAGGCAAATACAAAAAAGATTTCTAACTTGCAGAAAAGCAAGCAAGTTTGTTTCGTTGTTCATAAGACCTAACGCAAAATAACTAAAGCATGCACATATACATGCACCAAGTTCACAACAAATTAAAAACTTCTAATAGTGGGGGTATGTCAATTTATTTAAGAACAACAACTTCAATTATCAACATCTCCAATGATTAGGAGATAATCAAAAGACCAAATATTCTTCGAGAAAATACAATTTTAGATAGAAAACATATCCAAAAGGACAAAAAAATTTAATAAAGAGATGTAATATCAAAAAAAAATCTTACTGGAACCCTCTCAGGGTATTTCTCCCTGATCCTCGCAGATTCTGACTTCCTCTTCTCTGCAAACCAAATTCAGATTATGGATAAGAATAATATGCAATCTTTCAAAAATAAACATAAAAAACTAATTATTATGCACCAAAATTATGCGCTTGCTTGAAAGACTTAGCTGAAGGCCCAGCCATCTCTCTCCTGCAATCATCAAAACCAAGACAACCAAATCACCTCAAAGAAAATTATACACAACCCACTTCAAGAAAATAAAACCAACCTAGATCACCAAAACTGAAGAAAACAGGATGATGTTCACACACCCAACTCAAAAAAAAAAATTTGATGAACTTTTGGGGGCTTTGTTGGCCTTTGGAGAGTTTTAAAGGAATGAAGCGGAGAGAAGAAAGGATTGTTCTGGGATTTGGATTTTGGATAGAGATGTCGAGCGATAATGATATCTTTTGACGAATGGCTTGAGTATTATTTAATTACTTTATTCAAGTTTGGAGTCTTCTATAATTAATATATTTAAATAATTAATTAGCCGACTTATTTATTTTAGCTGATAACTAACTACTTCAAGCGGCATAGACTTTGGATCAGTACCAGCCCAGGGGCAAACGCGTAATAAACTGGGATATATGGAAAATGTTGATATTTTTTTTTATGAACAGTGCAATCAATATCTAACGATGCTCTTTGTTAATTGTTATGAACAATGCACTTCTATTATTTTTTTAAGATATATCATCAAAATGCATGAAGAGTCCATGATGCACATAGATAAAAAAAAGTAAATAAAATATTCAACGCAGAAAATAAGAATTCTCTCGTTGAAGGAAAATTGCTCATATAGTTTATTTCCTCGTGTGACGAGACATAAAAATATTATATTTTCCCTTCCAAATAAAATATTATTTAAATATTTTATATCTTCTCTTTTTTTTTCCCTGATAAACTCCCAAACACACTATTTTCTATCTTCTTTTTTTTTATTTTATCTTTCTTTTCTTTTTCCTAGTAAACTCTCAAACACACTATAGTTTATATTTTTTATATTGATTTTCATAAGAAAAGATTCCATGTCTTTAAGACTTATAGTACAAAATAATATAGCTTCATGTAGTTATCATTAGGGGGTGTTTGGTTCACTCATTTTATTTGTCGTCAAAGTTTATGCATATAATGTATTTATTATGTAAGCCCTCCTTCATTTTTTTTTAAAATTTTTATAAAGAGCAAAATGGGAACGTGATTAAATATTTTTGTTATGTAAGTAAAGAAAGAAGAGGGTTTAAGATCATTTTAGCAAGGAAGGTGAAGTCTATTAATGACTAGCAAGTAGCAACTGTGAGTCATTAATAAGGTCCATCAAGTTGATATAAATAAGACCTACATATTTGCAACTAGAGTTGAAAATATTGTCATAAATTTAGTTGTACTAATTTGCTAACCTTGTCAACTTGATCAACTCTTTTAAATTAGACAATACTAGGTAAATCGCATTTATGAGTGACACTGCCAAGTTTCAACTATCTATAGAGTGATGAAAAGGAGATCACAAAAGAAAAAAAAAATTTGTTTTTACCAACGATATCATGAACATTTCTATATAAGATGATCCTGTGATTTCTATACAAAAGAAAATATTATTGGTTTGACAAACGGATATTAGCAAAATGTTAATTTAGACTGTTAAATAACGTGATAATTCTAATTCTTTTGTAATTTGTTTAGCATTTAGCGAAGCATTGGCATATGAATCCTTTGAAGATTTTGTTTCATTGGGCCTAAGCATTCATCAGGACTCCTTCTCTAGCCTAAGAAGGGGCGCATTATTTTAACATATTTACTTATTAGCCCTATTATTTGCACTCAACCCACCACACAAAAGCCCAATTTTCTCTAATATGTGACCAATGGCTCGCCACTCAAACATCCAAAGCCCATCTCTTTCAATTACACAGGTACAAGTATACTACTGGTCCAAGAGCAGACTGGGCCATTTAAAACAATGAAACGTGCGGTTTACAAAAAAAAATCACATCATATTTAAAAATAATAATAAACCTAGTCCCTAATAATAAGTCAATTAAAATTTATTTTCAGGATTAGAATTGCATTTTGATATTGGTCATCAAAACATTTGCTGGTCCATATCAATGATGCATTTCAAGATCACTTTTCCAAATTTGGTCCCTCCTCACATAAGCTTTTCAAAGAACCATGCAACCTACACAACCATATATGATGATGATGATGATAGTGATAGCAGTGATGATGATGACTATGATCACTCATCACTCTTGCCATTTTAAATTGCTTCCTCAAACAAACAATTGGACGGAGATTTTTGTTTTCTTTTTCTCTTATGTCATTGAGATACACACATATCATATCATATATGTACACATGATCATATGCAAAATCTCATTGGCTCTTGTCCCTTTTGCCCTAATTTGGGAGGATTGAAAGAGACAAAGGAAGTGGGCTAAAGGAGCTGGCAACGGCATTTGATTTGGGCTCTATATTGCTTGAGGTGTAGGAAGTCCTCATGGGAGAGGAAAGAACATGTCACCATCCTCCGTAGTTTGGCCAGCAAAGCATAGGCAATGTGAGAGCGTGCAAGAGAGGGGAGTGGGGGGTTTGGAACTTTTTTCCCCCTTTAAGATCATCTTTATTTTCGGAAATAAAAAAATTACGCATGTGTTGATGACAAGCGGGCAACAAGCTGCGCGGCTAATCCTTTCTGAATTGCAAAACCTAACCTACGAAACACGTACTCAACCACACTTTTTTTTTGGGTGTAAGATTGTAGAAGGTTTTAGAATTTCATGTTAAGAGGAAAGAAAACCGCATTTATCTTACTACTGATTTTATACCAATATATAAATTTCAAATATTGATATAAACGGTTAAAGTATCAGTAGATAAATTCAGTGAAATCATAAATATTGAGAGTTTGAATTTCACTATTCAAAGGAAACTTTTGTTTCTACCCTTGGCTTCTAGAAACCAATGGATTTATATGTTAATTTCTTTAGCTTCCAATAATGCTTTTTCCCCCCCTATGAAATCTTATATAAAAAAGATTTAACGATGTGACTGAAGAGTTAAAAAGATGGGGGACAAAAGATGAGAAACAAGAGGTTATGGACATTCCCAATGGCCTAACTAAACATGAGTTAAAACACCGCCCCCCCCCCCCCCCCCCCCCCCCCGAGAAAACTCAAAATAAATGTGGATATGGGTCACTTTGCTAAATTGTTTCTTCTTGCAACAAAGGGATTAATTGATCGAGTAGGCAAATCACATGGATGTGTAGATAACAAAGGCAAATCCTCCGACACGTCTAAGTCATGGTTTTCCTAAGCAATAGCACAACACCCAGGCGACTGATGCCCCCTCTTGATATTTGCCATATTGTACCTGTAGAAAGCTCCAGTCTTTATTTTAGTTGGACAGGGACCCCCCCCCCCCCCCGCCCCACCCCACCACACACACATCCGTCACTTACTCCTTTTGGTAGTCATTTGCTCCCTTACCCTATATTGTCTATAAGGTCTACAAGGGGTTGTTTGGTTCATTTACTAAAAACCCAAGTTTGGAAGATTAGTCATAGGTTGTGGGACCCACTTTCATATTTTCAAACCTGTTTCATAACTTTCTGAAAGTTAAGGGTCCGTTTGGTTAGAAATTTTTTCCCTTGAAAGCCTACCAAAGTGTCACTTCTTTGGCAGGCTTTCAGCAAAATCGCCTCTAAAAGAAAGCCTACC
This sequence comes from Asparagus officinalis, assembly GCF_001876935.1. Classification (NCBI taxonomy): domain Eukaryota; kingdom Viridiplantae; phylum Streptophyta; class Magnoliopsida; order Asparagales; family Asparagaceae; genus Asparagus; species Asparagus officinalis. Next base: position 3,264,797 of record NC_033801.1, on the reverse strand, counting down.
AAAAAGCGACACTTTTGGCACTTTTGGCAGGCTTTCAAGAGAACCTTTCCCTCAAAAACAGGGAACCAAACAGTCCCTAAATGGGTTTTCTTAAATTTGGGACCCATGATACTTTATCTTACTAGTGGGTGAGTCACACATGCACAACATCTCTTTTTTACCTCTCTCAACCAAACACAAGAAAAGGAAATCAAACACCTTCACATGGATGTGTCGGGTGTTTTGTTTCTTCTCTTAGTTTCCCAGCCAACCAAACAGCCCCTAATTGAAAAAATATTGGGTAACAAAAAAGAATCTATTGAGGAAGTGTTGGACAACAAGAAACCACCTTAATAATTCTATCATTGCTGCACGAAGACATCCCGAGTGGCAGCACGGTTCACAAAACCTCAACAAGGCTATGGAAAGGGCATTGTGGCAGCGGTGGCAATTACCAAGAACGTAACTATCGTGTGTAAGCCTCAAAATTGCATATAGGTTCCCGCACACAGCTCGAGACGAAGAGAAAACGATTAACGCCATCATCAGAGTCAGAGAGGATTATCTGAAGCGACAAAGCGATGGAGCGACGAAGCAAAGGAATGTGCGAATCGACAAAATGACGAAGCGCGCAAATCAACAAAACGGCGAAGAGAGACAGCCAGATGTGTCTCAAAATTTGCGATACACATCAAGGTGTCTCGCATGCATGGCGAGGCACATCAAGGTGTCTCGCATGCATGGCTAGATGTTGGGATTGTATATTTGATTCTTCGTGGAACTTCATAATAATTAGATAGGGTTAGAGATCTATCATGATTAGGAGTTTGGGTTCCATCATGATTAGGAGTTTTATTCCTATTCTAATTAGGAAGTTAGGCTAGAGATAGATTTTTGGCTAGAGATAGATTTTGTGATCTTTATCCGTGCAAAAGATTACAATAAGTGGGCTCTGGAGAGAATATGAGAGTTTATTATGTATGTGAGGTTGAGAGATTGAGAGATGAGAGTTGAGTGGTTCCTCTTGTAGTTCTCCCTGATACATAGTAAATTTCTCATATTGTTGCCCCGTTGACGTAGGTCGAAGTTGGTCGATCGAACCATGTAAATCTCGGTGTTCTTCTTTCTTCTTGATTGTGGTCGTTTTATATCTTGTTGATTGTGTGTTGACTTCGGAGTTGCGCATATTGTAGTAGACGGGGAGAGTGAAATTCCCCAACACTAGACACATAAAGGTGTCTCGCCCGGTCAGCCTCCCGACGACGCGTATTTTGATAGATTTTTGGGATTTGTGTGTTCCAGTGGTTTCCTAACTGTCTTGGGGTTATCCTTAAACGTGGTAAAGTCGTTTCTAACTGAAGATACACTCAGATCACGAGATCTTATCCACAAACATGGTATTCGAGGCCTATAAATAACCCCCCTTCATGCAATTGTGAAGAGGACAGACGAGTACTGACGAGATCTGAGCTCTTAGGCGAGTTGTTGACGTTTTCCAGAGCAAAGTCACGAATTTCAAAGAAAGAGAAGTGAGGTTTTGGCGATTTTCTGAACATAAAGGAAGAATTTCGAGAGATCCATAGCTTTTCACACCTTCCCTTGATATCAAACTTTATTTTGATCTTGAGAAGAGTAGTAATCCCACCTTGTTGAGGTTATTCACTTCTGTTTTAAGTTTCCTCGATTGAGACAGAGAACACTACGTCTTCTTCATGATCAATTTGAATATGTGATTCGGTGGTCTACGGGCTAATGCGTTCCCGGCACAGACAAAGATCTCACGCAAGCAGCGACCGATAAACAGTATCTGCGTATGTTTCTAGGAGATCTCATTTGTTTGTTTTCATTTGTGTAAAGAAGACTTATAAAAAAGGCTCACTTTTTGAATCTGTAATTCGATAAATGAGTTGTAATGGATTCCACAAATAAACTGATTTCTGATGCAAACATAGTGGTGGACAACTTCAAGATCATCAAGGTCATAGCTCAAACAATCACCAAGGAAAAGTTAAGGGATTGATCATATGTCATATCTGCAATCAGAAGAGGCACCCAGTCAGTGATTGATGGGAAAGGTTCAACCATGCTTTTAATCTCCGAAAAGCCAAAGCAAGTCGGAGCCATGGTTGCCTCGCCTCCTCCATCAACTGACCACTTTGGTACGTTGATTCGGGGCATCTACTCACCTCAATTCTGATCTCAACAGCCTCTCTATTCACTCCGATTACAACGGTGAGGGATCGTATTCAGGTTGGGAATGGTAAGCTTTTACCTTATCGATCACATGTTGGTTTTGGTATCTTGCCGCACAAAACAAAACCTTCCATCTTTAAAAATTTATTGCATGTTCCAAAAATTACCAAGAAAACCTTCTGAGTGTGTCACAACTTACTTTTGA
>NC_033801.1:3233254-3262401 GCF_001876935.1 Asparagus officinalis | reverse complement strand
CTTGACCATAGACTTTACAAATTGTCGGGCAAGGCAATTCTTCCAACATTCTCTCACCACTTAGCTTGCGTTGGGGAGCGAACTTCTCTTCAAGGGTGGCACAATCATCTTGGCTACCCCAATGAGAAGGTCCATCGGCAAAGTTGTTTTTACTTTCAAATTACCAAATTCATCAAATAAACAATTTTTGTGTGGTGCACGTCAACAAGGAAAGATGCATAAATTTCGCTAAACTGGTTCGCATGTACGGGCTTCTAGCCCTTTTAAATTGACTAGTTTTTACACACGTGCAATGCACGTGATTTAATACCATGATTAAGTATTTTTGGCAGTTTGTGCTCATTTTTTTTTTAAACTCTTACATCCCGATTATTTTTTTATGTTTGTTTAAATGGGATACACCCAATTTAAATTTTCATGTTGATATTTGAATTGACAAAAAACAAATATAATTTAAAAATAATTTGAATTTTCATATTATTTTTGACCGATATGAAACTAAGCTTTATTTGAGAAAGTATAGCATTGCAAAGTGAAAAATATTAAAATAGTGTTATACAAGGAAGGTGAATATTTAAAACCAATATGGCAAAATGATTGATTTAAAGTATGTTAAAACGATGCAAAAGAGAATATGAAGTTTATTCCTAATCATTGATAGACTTCATAAAAAAATATAAATTAAAGATTAATGCTAACTCTAGTATACTTTTATATGATAAAAACATCCACATAAGAATATAAAAGTACTGAAAAAAATTCATGAAACTCCCTTCTAAAGATTCCTAATTTCACTCAAAATAATTAAACTATTCTATAAAATATTCATAAAATATTGTTTTTATTTCTTCTATTTTATTTTTTATTGAGTTAAGATCAATCCTTTTTCAGGTTTATCATTTATCATTTCTCGGACAATTCTAGAGTATTGTCTTCATCATCTACATCAATTGTGACATCAGGCTAATTTTATATTTTTTATGCTATTATCTTTCCTAGGCTCGTTAATTTTTTATCATCTCATTTAACTTTACAAAGAAGTCAAATGTACTTATGATGTTCAACACAAACTGCTCAAAATATATACTTTGATTTTTTTCTATTTCAATGAGAATAAGTATTAATTTCATATATATAAAATTCTTTGTGTTCCTAATTTATTACTTAAATAAATTAGAAGCTATCTCTTTATTTTCCTCTAAAATGAATTCTTCTGATGTGCATCCAATAATAATTTCTGTTGTTTTAATAATATTACCTGTGCTCTATCCCTGTCATTTTTCATAAAGATCTAAACTAAATACATGCATTATTCATTACCAATTTCTCTTAGATTATAATATTAATATTTAATTTGAAGAACACGGTATGGAATTTATGAATACTTACTAATTTTTCTTATGTCTTCCATGGAGATTTTTTCTTTGATTAGGATAAAGTTATTAAATTATTTTTTAATGTAACTCATTCAGTGCTTCATTAATAGATATGTCTTATGTTAATGCCAATTCAAGTGATTCATTGACGTTTTCTGAATTTTAGATTTATTTCCATCACTTTCCCATTTGCAATGGAAATAACTCAATTCTTTTAAAGTTATCTCTAAATATTCTAATAGTTTCTCCATATGTAATTCCTTGTATTCTTTTACCCTATAAATATTATTAACGTCAAAGATTAAAGTTTCTAAATTAAAATCAATTAATGCTAAGGTATAATATTATAGTGTTTTATCATTTCTATGGATTTAAACATCTATCAATTAATGTTACGAATGTATTTTGGCTACCCCAACTTATTACTAAAATTATATGAAATTACTTTAATTTATATAGTGCCGATAATTTTTAATCTATAATATTTTTAAAAATTTTATCCATTAACCGGATGTTTTTAATCAATTCTTATTGTTTTTGTTTACCAGTATCAACTTAGACTATTCTTAGATGCTGAAAATGGATAGTAAATCCCTAAATTAGAAATTTTAATATATATATATATATATATATATATATATATTTTTGAGGGTGTCTTTTACAATTATTAAAACTATAGATTAATTTTAAAAAATATTAAATTTCAGCGGTCTACCAATCGACGAATTTGATGTGTGCTAGTTAAAATTTTTGAAAATTTAGAGTTTTTTTTATGATTTTTAAATTTTGAAGGAGTTTTTTAAAAATTTTGAGGTTAATTTTGGTAAATTTTAATTTTTTAGGTGTCTAAGGATAATATCTTGAATTCATCTTATTTTATTTACAAATTTTAGAATTTTAGGGTGGCTTTTTATAATTTAAACTTTTGAATGTGTTTCTATAATTTTTGAGATATTGAGGGTGTTAATTAAAAAATTTAAATTTAAATGTCAAAAATTTTAGGTGTATCATGGTAATCTCTTGAATTCATCTGTGTTGTTTGTAAGTTTTAAAATTTTAGAATTTTAATGTGCTTGTCTGTAATTTAAACTTTTGAGGGTGTTTCTATAATTTTTGAGACATTGAGGTGTTAACTGTAAATTTTAAATTCTTTGCAAACTGATGTTAATTTTTTAATTTCATGTTTTTTATTTTAAGTTTTAAGACATTTGAATGAGTTTTATAATTTTGAACTTTTCAGAGTCTTTTCTGTAATTTTAAAACTTTTTATGGTTTTTTTACAATACTTCATGTATTATAATATGTTATCTACTTGTAATTTCTTTATCTTAACAAACTAATATCATTTTTATGTTTTATATATTTTATTAATATTTTAGTTTTTTTAAATTGTTAAGCTAAACATGGTTCACATAGGACTAGGATAAGATATGATTATGATTAGGATAGATTAAGATATAAATAAAATATTCAAAATAGTGAAGGGTAATATTGACCATTGAAAATTAGAATTTGATTATAGATAAGGTAGTTCAAACTATAAAATGGTATATTTGTCTAAAAAAGATTTTCCGAACTCGTGCTTTTAAAGGGAGTATGATTTTCAATGATGTTTAGGGTCTTCCCCTTATTGCTTCCACGAATAATAATTATTATTTTGTGCAATTTGTGGATAACAATAGCAAGTTTGTATGGTTATATTTCATGTCAAGTAAAAATCAAGTTTTTGACCTGTTTAACAAGTTAGTACTATGGTTGAGCCGTTGAGGGATAATTTGGGTGCCAAAAAAAAAAGCACAAATGGACTGTGGGAGAGTATCGGTCTTTATCCATTTTTTTTACTTCCCTTGGTATACTTCATCAACACCCACGTCCTGTCCTCATAAAACGCGGCTCCAGAGAGACATTACAAGGACATAGTAGCTAAGGGATATGATTATCCTTATTAGCTCATGCTCATCATCCATAACCTTTAGGGAGCAAATGTTTTCCACTATAGTATACTTAATGAATCGTACAATAACATCTACCGTTCAAAATAAATCTCCATATCAATTGCTCTGCAATAAACAATCCAATTATAAATTTCTCAGAAGTTTTGGTTGCTTATGCTTTCCTTTCTTCCATCGCTATAATCGTCATAAGTTGGATTTTCTTTCCAAACCACGTTTAATTTTAGGGTATAGCATGTTAGTCTAAGTGTGTAGACCCAAAGTTGAATAAAAAAGACGAAGAAAACATGATTGACATGGGTCGGTCGACCGACGAGGTGGATCCGATCGACCACGACGCCTACAGGAAATTGAGAATAAAACCTCACTCTGTCCGGTCGACCGCGAGAGCTGATTCGGACGACCGCGAACGTGCACCAAACTCCTGTAGGAAGTTGGCGTTCTGGCAGGTCGACCGCGTGACATGATCCGGTCGACCGAAGTCGAGTTTTCCCTGTTTCCAAATCTGTTTGGTATTCTGTTTTGATCCGGGATCCTATATATGCCTAAACGCTTTTAGGGTTTGTAATGCATCAAAAGAAAATGAGAGTTTTGAGAGGGTTCTTTAGAGAGATCTCAGGGAGATTAAACCCTAGTTTGTGAGCTTGTAATCTTTCTTCAAATTAATCAAATAATTATGTGGTGTGGCTCCCGAGGACATAGGCACGTTGCCGAACCTCGTTAAATATTGTGAGTTCTTTCTTGTTTACTTTCCTGCAAGTTTCATCTTTTATTTGTGGTGATTTTTCTACTTTCCTACTCTCAAACACAAGGTCCGGAAGGGTACGGATTCGATTTGATTGTTTCGAATTCCCAACAAATCTTTGGGTATTTTACATGCCCTCACAAGATTAAATTGCTGATGTTCTCACCAAGGCTCTTTCTGTTGGGGAATTTCAGTCTCCCCGCCTACGTCCACGGGGCAACAATAAGATAGAACAACCACAATCAAGAATAAGAACACCGAGATTTACGTGGTTCGGTCGACCAACTTCAACCTACGTCCACGGGGCAACAATACGAGAAATTCACTATGTATCAGGGAGAACTACAAAAGTAACCACTCAACTCTCGTCTCTCAATCTCTCAACCTTACATACATAATCAACTCTCATATTCTCTCCAAAACCCACTCCTTGTAATCTTTTGCACGGATAAAGACTACGAAATCCTCTCTCTCTCTCATCTACTACATCTCTACTTTTTTCTTCATGGTTTTTCCTTCACCAATAGAAGAATATATATAGGGAAACCAAAACCCTATCTCTAGCCTAACTTCCTAATTAGAATAAGATTCAAACTCCTAATCATAATAAAACCCAAACTCCTAATCATGATAGAACTCAAACTCCTAATCATGATAGAACCCAAGCTCCTAATCATGATAGAACTCTAACCCTATCTAATTCTCATGAAGTTACACAAAGAATTAAAGAAAAAATCCCAACAATCTCCACCTTGGATTTGATTCCCAAACTCCATTGAAGATATATCATCGTCGTCTTGAAACTTTGCCTCTCTCGCTAGAGTCTTCTATTTCTTTCGCACTTCAAATCAGAACATCTGCACTCCCAATTGGATGCCTTCATTATCCTCACTATCTTCTGCTTCGCCGTGACGCCTCCACCTCTCTTGTGCGCACCAAGAGATCTTCGTCACCTCTGATAATAAAAGCAAATCAATCATGCTTTTCCTCCCAATTAGAGCCTGACAATAGCCTCCCACCGCTTGTTGTCCTTGTGCTCCAACTGCATCGTTCGTCTCAACTATATCGGTGCACCTCTCTTACTCCACACTACGAGCCGGATGCCTTTATCTCCTCCATCACTTGGCTTGGACTGAATATGATTGCTCACCATCTTCAAGTACAACGTCACCATCTTCATCTCCATGTGTGTCACTCGGTCGTGTCCACTTGAAAGCTCCACCTAATCTGACATTGTCCTCCTCGAGTATACACACCAACCAACTCGTGCTCCTCATCTGCCATCAGATTTGTCTTGCCGTTAGTGAAATATCAAACTTCGGGCCCGAAGAAGTCATCATCCTCTAACCAAAATTCAAATCAGTCACCGTAGAGTTTGAATTTGATTAAACCGATGCCAAAAACAAATTCAGCACGTCGAAAAACCCTAGGAACGACTCCTGGATTACCAAAATCCGCCTCCAAATTCTCAATCGGCTAACAAATCAATCTGTACCGTCGGATCCCAACGTGAACAGTGCCCGTCGCGCTACAGTTTTCTGCTACAGTACCTATGCTACAGTATTTTCCTCTTTTTCTTTTCATCTTGATTCTTGTAACGCCGATTTTTAATCTTGCACGGCGTCGTCTTCTATCTTGCAAACTCGCTCCCGGATCCATCACCATCGCTGTGATACCACTTGTTGGGGAATTTTAGTCTCCCCGTCTACCATGATATGCGCAACTCAGAAGCCAACCCCAATTAATAAGATAGAACAACCACAATCAAGAATAAGAACACCGAGATTTACGTGGTTCGGTCGACCAACTTCGACCTACGTCCACGGGGCAACAATACGAGAAATTCACTATGTATCAGGGAGAACTACAAGAGGAACCACTCAACTCTCGTCTCTCAATCTCTCAACCTTACATACATAATCAACTCTCATATTCTCTCCAAAGCCCACTCCTTGTAATCTTTTGTACGGATAAAGACTACAAAATCCTCTCTCTCTCTTATCTACTACATCTCTACTTTTTTCTTCATGGTTTTTTCTCCACCAATAGAAGAATATATATAGGGAAACCTAAACCCTGTCTCTAGCCTAACTTCCTAATTAGAATAAGATTCAAACTCCTAATCATGATAAAACTCAAACTCCTAATCTTCCTAATTAGAATAAGATTCAAACTCCTAATCATGATAAAACTCAAACTCCTAATCATGATAGAACTCAAACTCCTAATCATGATAGAACCCAAGCTCCTAATCATGATAGAACTCTAACCCTATCTAATTCTCATGAAGTTACACAAAGAATCAAAGACAAAATCCCAACACTTTCTACTAAATGATTTCATAAATTTCAGTTCAGTTTGTGTATTCGCCTCATGCTCAGTTGTGCGGGGGCATATTAAGGAAAGAATGGGCAACGATAAATGATTTGAGGAAGGGTTTGACAAGAAGAGACCAGCAATTGAGGTAAGGTTGGAGAGCGAGAAAAGCTAATTACCTTGTCAAGATTATGTTGTCGGTTGTAACTGAATCATCGTAACGTATATACATATTATTTCCCACGGTCGGGGGAAATGTGTGAGGTTCACCAAATTAGCTTTCTTTTTATACTTGGTGCGGTGTGTGATTGATGTTACTTGGACCATTTAAAATTGAAATGCTCAATTTGCTCCAAATAAACTCTTCCAATAATAAAATGGATCTTCCGACCTCTAATGGGCATCCCAAACTATAAGTGGGTTTGGCTTCATGGGCCAAATTGTTACCCGACCCATTATAGAACTTAACCTGTTTTGTTGGAAATATCCCACGTTCTGGGATTTCTTCCGTTGGAGAGAACGGGTCTTATGGAGAGTTCGGTTTTAGAGAGATAATGGGCAGATTTTTGGGGACGCAGGTGGAGAAGAAACGCCCATAAATAGAGATGAGTTCTTCTCATCTGAATATAACAGTCTCCATCGGAGTCCCAAAAACAACCGCTCTCTCATTCCTTCACTGGTATCAGAGCCTCCGATCTTCCCCTTTTCTATTAAAATTCATTCTGATTCTTCCCAACAACCGAAGACCCCAAAGCCCCAAGTCTTCACGATTCTTCCCACTTCCAGATCCCGCACCTCCTTCTCCTCAGAGCTCCCTAAGAAACAAAGCGGCAGCGAGCCTCCGGCGGTCTTTTTGACCGACAGCCGCTCCTATACCCTAGCTGGGACCAGCGCCGGCTGTCCTACTCCATCGACGGCATCACTTGTCGCAGATCCAACATCACTAGCGTTAGCCTCCACGACTCGGCTCCGTACCTTTCCTATTTACTTGATCTCAACAGGTTTTCTTTAATTGATTATATATACGTTGTTTTCAATGTGCAGGTTTAATTTTTTATTTGATAGTCTACAACAAGTTAGGGTTTTTGATCTTAATTGACGCCACTACTCATTGTTCTTTTGTTTTGATTCAGTGTGCAAACCTTTTTCGTTTACCTTGCCCCTAGCCAATAATTCAAGTTTTATTTTTTTAACAATAGAAAGTTGTGATCTTAATTGACTTCTAGTAATACTGAGATTTAATCAGCTACACAAATTGACATGTTTTCTCTTTAGCGATCATCAATTGGAATTTGTTGCATGATAGTTAGGATTTTTTTGATCCATTTGAGTTTCTTCTATAATATACTCTTTGTTTGTAAACTATCTGACAGCATTAGATTTGTGTGATTAATTTTTTTAATTATTGTTGTGCTTAAGTTCTGTATTTTTTAGATAAAATATTATTAAAAAATCATTTATAATTTAGCATCAATTACTGTTTTTAATTATTAAAACATTATTATTTTTAGTTGTTTAAGCATATATTAGTTTTATATTTTAGCAACCTGAAATAAATTCTGTTTGAAATATCATACAGCTTTATTATCGTCATGGCTAGTAAGTTGATTGCGTCTGAACTGGCTAAGATAGAATGCCTTAATGGTTCCAACTATGACATGTGGTATAGGAAAATTAAGTATGGACTTATCCATGACAATCTAGATAGTGTCCTAGAGGTTTCTGCACCAACTCTTAGTGAAGATCCCACTGACGCTCAGAAAAGAGAGCTTGATTAGTGGCAACTTAAGGATAATAAGGCTAAAAGCCTAATGTTAATGTTCATGGAAGATAGTTTAATCAAAATTTTTAAAAACTATAATACGGCTAAGGAAATGTGGCTTGCAGTTAAAGAGAAGTATGACACTACCTCTGAGGTGAACATACAGCTCTTGATGCATAGATTTAATTCAAGCCGTATGCAAGAAGGTGAAGATGTTACCGAACATGTGAACAAGATGATTGTCATGGCTAAGGACCTAGCTTCAGTAGGATCTTCTTGAGAAATTGCAGGTGGCAACTATTTTGAATAGCATGTCACCGTCACTAGATATGGCTGCCACAACACTTAGGCTTAATGGAACCATTAAACGTGTTATTGACTTGCCAGCCCAGTTAGCAATGGAACAAGATTTACTAGCTAGGAGAAAAGGTTCAGATGTGAACCTTGTGCAGCAAGAAGAAGCAAATGCAGCTCAATATCGCAAGGCACAAGGAACTCATCAGTTTGGACCTGTCAAACCTTCCTTCAAAGGACCTGGCCAGCAACGTGCTCACGGTAAGAAAGGACCTCCTGGATCATGCTATATATGTAGGAAGTTCGGCCACTTTAAAGCCAACTGTCCACAGGCGAAGAACAATGGTGGTCCCAAACGCCCAGAACAAGAAGGATCCGGTAAGCGGGAGTTCATCGGTGTTATTGAGTGCAATGCTGCAACTACTGACGCTGATGGCTGGTGGATTGATTCGGGAGCTACCCGACATATTGCAAAGACGAAGGAAGGGATATGCGACTTCAAGGAGCTGAAGAAGGGAGATCAAAGGATTTACATGGGGAAGGTATTGGTTCGTACAGATTAGATCTTGGGGACAGCATCATGGTTCTCAAGGAAGTGTTTTATGCACCTGGCATAAGACGTAATCTGATCTCCGTCCCAGCCCTCCTGAAGAAAAGCCTTGAAGTTAGGTTTTACAACAATAGGGTCTTTATTGGGAAAGACAAGAAAGTGTTTGCTATGGGCAAGTTTGTACCCGAACATGATTTATTCTGTCTTTCTGTTGTAAAACCTAAAATTTGCAATAAGAATTCTGATTTGCTTTATTCCTCGTGTCTTTTATCTGATTTTGATCTATGGCATATGAGACTAGGACACCCTGGTAATAGAAAGATAGATCAGATAATTAAAATGGATTTGTTACCAAATCTAACAGGTGTAAGGACATTACCCTGTGAACACTGCTTAACAGGAAAAATGACTAGAAAGTTATTTTCTGAAGGTCAGAGGGCAAGTGAACTTTTAGAGTTAGTTCATTCTGACATTTGTGGTCCGTTAAGCGTAAAGACACGTGGTAATAAAGAATATTTTATAACTTTCATAGATGATTATTCCAAGTATACTTTTGCGTATCTTTTAAATAAAAAATCAGAAGCATTTGAATGTTTTAAAAGATACAAGACAGAAGTAGAAAGGAAACTTGGAAGATATATTAAGGTGTTAAGAACCGATAGAGGTGGAGAATTCAATTCAAAGGAATTTGAAAACTATTGCATTCGTTATGGCATTAAGAGACATACCACTATGCCTTACACGCCACAACAGAATGGTGTGGCTGAAAGAAAAAATAGAACATTGATGAATGCAGTGAGATGTATGCTGTCACATTCTAGTCTCTCCAAGGATTTTTGGGGAGAAGCAGTATTGACTGCGAATTATATTTTGAATAGGATTCCCACAAAATCAGTCGAGTCAACACCATATGAGATTTGGAATGGACACAAACCTGAATTAAGTCACTTAAGAAAATGGGGTTGTGTTGCACATGTTTTCATTTCATATCAAGTTAGAGATAAGCTGGATCTCAAAACCTTAAAGTGTAGATTTATAGGCCATTCTGAAAAGTCTAAAGGATATAGGTTCTTCCATGAAGAGAAAGGGGTCATTAAAAGTAGAGATGCTACTTTTCTAGAAAATCTAGAGGAAAAGGAACAAGTTCAAGAGGCAGTACAACCTCTGGTAGACTTAGATGATGTTCCCAACGATGGCCTGGACATAGTGGATGAAGTAAATCATCCAATAATAGAAGATGAGCCCTTAAATGAGAATATGCCTATGATAAATCAACCAGCTGAACCTGTCAACCTTAGTGGTAATAAAAGACCCAGAACAACACCAGCATGGATGGATGATTATTATATATATATGTATTCATGCGAACCATCATGTTTCTCCATATACATTGACATAGATGAGCAAGCTTATCCCTTGAATTATGTGGATGCTATGAACACACATGAATCGGAACAATGGCTGGAAGCCATGAAAAGGGAGCTTGAGTCAACAGAGAGAAACAATGTATGGGAGGTATGTGACTTGCCAGAAAAAAGGAAGTCCATAGGATGTAAATGGGTGTTAAAGAAGAAATATCGGGTTGATGGGTCTATTGATACATTTAAAGGCCGATTAGTTGCTAAAGGCTTTACTCAGAAGGCAGGTATAGATTATCAGAAGACTTACTCTCCGGTGGCTAAGTTTGCTTCTATAAGAATTATCTTAGCAATTGTTGCACATCTTGACTTGAAACTTTTCCAAATGGATGTCAAGACTGCATTCCTCAACGGAGAGTTGAATGAAGTAATATATATGAATCAACCTGAGGGATTTTAGGTTGAAGGAAAAGAAAACAAAGTATATAAATTAAAGAAATCTTTATATGGTTTAAAACAATCATCTAGACAGCGGTATCTCAAATTTCACAATACTTTTTTCCAGCTTGGTTTTGTTGCAAATAAATTAGATAACTATGTATATGTCTTGAAGAGTGGCAGTAGTTTCACAATATTATCCTTGTATGTGGATGATATTTTGCTGGGTGGAAATGACATAGAAGTACTGAACAAAATCAAGTCAGCACTTAGTAGTGAATTTGAGATGAAGGACATGGGAGATGCATCTTATGTTCTTGGTATACAGATCCTTAGGGATAGAAAGTCTAGAATGTTAAGTTTAAACCAAGAAAGATATTTGCATACAATACTTTGAAGGTTTGGGATGCAGAATTGTAATCCTACGCCAACACCTTTGGTTATGGGAAATCGGTTGTGTAAAGAACAATGTCCTGGAGAAGGACAGAAACCGTTTGGTGTCCCGTATGCACAAGCTGTTGGAAGCTTGATGTATGCAATGTTGTGTACTAGACCAGACCTGGCATATCCGGTGAGTTTGGTTAGTAGATATCAAAGTAACCCTGATCCAGCACATTGGGAAGCTGTTAAGAGGATTTTGAAGTACCTGAAAGGTACTGTGCACCATAAGTTAGTTTATCAAGCAGACTCGCTTGAGGTTCTTGGTTACTCCGATGCTGATTTCGGAGGAGACAAAGATGACGGGAAGTCCACTTCCGGACATTTGTTCATCTTTGGTGGTGCAGCTGTTTCTTAGGGTAGTAAGAAACAGAGATGTGTGGCAAGATACACACAAGAAGCTGAGTACATAGCCTGTAGTATGGCCACTACTCATGCAGTCTGGATAAGACGATTGCTAAAGGACTTGGATCTCAATTTGGTGGATGGACCAATTAAGATATACTGTGATAATCAAGCAACCATCAACTTGATCAACAGTGGTGCAAACAGTTCTAAAGGAAAACATATTGAGATACAATATCATTATATTCGTGATATTGTGGAAAAAGAAGAAGTCAGTGTTACTTATATTCCTACTAGTGACATGATTGCTGATCCCTTGACGAAGGGTATCCCAGCAGGTACATTCATCAAACATGTTGGTTTGATGGGACTTAGAAATGTCTAAGTCAAGGAAACTTTCATGAAAAATGAAAGGAGACGATCATGGATAATGGTTGTACTCGGCTTATTCACGTAGAGTGAAAATATGCATATATCTCACGGATAGTGGGAATATGAAATTACATCTTGAGTCACATCTCACGGATAGTGGGAGTGTGTGCTTGGAAAGTATTTGGCCATTTCGGACAAGTGGAAGATGTAAGTGGGTTTGGCCTCATGGGCCAAATTGTTACCCGACCCATTATAGAACTCAACCCGTTTTGTTGGAAATATCCCACGTTCTGGGATTTCTTCCGTTGGAGAGAACGGGTCTTATGGAGAGTTCGGTTTTAAATAGATAATGGGTAGATTTTTGGGGACGCGGGTGGAGAAGAAACGCCCATAAATAGAGATGAGTTCTTCTCATCTGAATATAACAATTTCCATCGGAGTCCCAAAAACAATTGCTCTCTCATTCCTTCCCAAACTCCATCCTCGTGTCGAAAGCTCCGTTGACGTGTTTGCTCGCGTGTGGAGATCATCATCCTCGCGGCGGAGCAACGCAGAAATGAGTCATGTCGATTTCTTTTCGGACCATCTCTTGATTTCCGACATCAAAAACCATTCGTCTGTTTAACTTATGTAGATTCTGCTGCTCAGATCCATCCACGTTATCAAGTGACGGACATCCCTTTCTAGTGTTAAAAATATATATATATTATTTTTATCTTTTCGAACGATAACCATGTTTTTTTTTTAGCGGCGGAAGCGTACCAAGGTCTTGATCATAGTATTGTGACGCACCAAGGAGTGGACTTTGGAAATTTATGTGATGACATAATCGTGGATGCCTCTCTCCTTAATTAACATGTCGCTTCTAATTGACTAACTCGCTAAACATACTAATATAAAGAAAAATTCCTCAAGGATCAAAAATATGGGACCAATAGAGGGGACAAGTGAGGTGTCTCCCTCCTATTGGATAATGAGTTGGCCATCATTAATGATGGTCAACTCATTATCTAATAGGAGGGAGACAACTCACTTGTCCTCTCTATTGGTCCCATATTTTGGGTCCCTATAGCAAAACTCTGCAAGAGAAAAAACAGGGGACCCAACAATGACTTCATTTAATGCTCCTAATACAAAATCCAAATGACTTCATTAATTGAAGTGGGGATTTATGTAGAGTCGTGCCAGGATCATATATGTACAAGAAACCAAACCCAACATCCGACACCCAACATCCTTGGGTTTGGACCCGTATGGACCATCTGGCTCAAAATGGTCCCAAAAGCATGAGAAGACGTTTCAATTGGGTGAGATTTGACCGTAGCCAACAACGTCCACTCTTTTATTTTTTGTACTCATCAAAGGGCTGTTTACTTTGGAGCTACTAGGAAATTAAGGCCACGTATGGTTGTATTTTGAAGCAAAGGGCTGGAAAGTTTCCCAGGATGATCAGATCCACAGTTAAATTTCCAAATTTTATTTGTTCGGTTTGTCTTTTTAAAATAGATATAAGGGTGTGTTTGGCAACTTTCGAGGTTTTATTTTGGCCTATGAAAACATGAATAAATCTGGTTTAAACATAGATGAGAAATTTAGGTACCAATATGAGAAGTTTTTTTGTACTATGTTATAAATCCTCAACTTCCAAAAAAAAAAAATCTAGATAGACACTGAGTGGATAAAATCTATTATTGAATAATTTTTCTCGCTAATTTAGGACTAAAGATCGACATAAGAAGTTAATTTAATTTGAATGGATGTTTAAAACCAATTAGCGTCAATTACTTTCCGTTAAATACTGTCTTTGAGATCCAACTTATTAGTGATTAAATATTAAGATTGTATCACAAGGTTTCAGATTTCAAATAAGACCAACCATCTTTTTTTTGAGAAAGAAAAGAAAAGGTGTCTTTGATGTCTCCCTTCAAATTTCATTTATTGTCAACACATTCATAAATATTTAAATGTTAGAACTTGTATTATTATTGTTATTATTATATACGCTTAGCTCTTTAGATTAGCGTGGTTGCGTTAACTGCTAACTTTGGCAGTTTGCATACTTAATTGGGTGGGAGTTGTCTTTGTCTGTTTGTTAGTCTAATGTCAGATTACATTATTGTTTCCTAAAATTAAGCCCTCGTAAAGATAGGGGAGATCAGAAGACGGTGCGTTAGTACATTATTAAAAGCGTCATTAAATTATAGAAGAGCAATTAATTAGCAAGAAATGGTTAGGAATCATGAGATGACTTTTTTTTTATCGAAAAACAGGGGTTATAACCCCGTTCATTAAAAAACCAAAAACAACAAAAGATTGTTAATTACAAAAGCTTAGACACAAGTAGTGTCTAAAAGGTTGTAATATAGAAAGATAGAATTTCTACTAGCATTGATGTATAACTTTCTTCTTCCAAAGATCCATGAAGATGAAGAGAGTGCCTTGCCGTCATTCATCGTTAACACAGATTTTAGGGAGAACCAAAGCCAGCCATACATGTGCATAGTAGAAATTAAACTTTCTATGAAACAACAATAAAAACATAAAAGATAAGGATATCTAAAAAGATATTTACATAAGATAGAAGCCAAAAAAAGATGATCCAGATAAATATCTTCTGCCTTCAAATACTTGCTCGGGAGAGAGGAAAATTTTCCAACCTGGCAGACAATTCCGTAGTCGCTGCACCTTTCCCATACCTGCCCATTCATATAAGTCATATATTGCATTATTAACAATCTTCTTGTAGGAGAAACAAGATTTATCAAATAAAGTTTTATTCCTACTGATCCAAATGTTCCAGCAGATATAGGAGAAAAAACAACGCCAAATATAACCAGAAGTTTTATTCCTACTGATCCAAATGTTCCAGCAGATATAGGAGAAAAAACAACGCCAAATATAACCAGTACCTCCTCGAAGCTTGCTAACAACATGTAATAAATCTGAAAAGGATGATGGCCATGTAAAAGGAAGATAGTAGCTTTTAAAATGAGACCAGACATGTGATGTTATTGTGCATGAGAAAAACAAATGATCCCTGGTTTCTGATTCTGAACTACAGAAGATACACATCGAATCTCCTATCCAACCCTTAGACAAAAGATTATCCTTAGTATGAAGTTTGTTACTGCATAGGAGCCAGATAAAGAAACTAATTCTAGATGGGGTTTTGGTCTTACAAGTAACTTTAAAATGAGGTGATAGGATACCTCTTTGGTTAATAAACTGATAAAAGGACTTGACTGTGAAAATACCAGAGCTTGTAAGTAGCCATCTAGGACTATCTGGTGAAAATGAAATTTGAAACCCCATTAAAAGCTTCATTAGATTACCTTTTTCCATTTGAGGAGAAGAAGAGATGCATCTTCTCATGAGAGGTCTCCAATGCCAAATTGAATTTCTAAGAAAACCTTGACTGGCAATAGTAACATTTGGGGATAGAGCTAGCTTATATATAGAAGGATAAAGGCTGGCTATGGAGTTGAAACCTGTCCACTTATCCTCCCAAAATCTGATTGTATCACCTAGACCCAGAGACCACGAGATATTATGAAGAAACTCATGCTTAAAAGATAAAATGTCATTCCAGAAATGTGATTTTGATGCTCCTGCAAGTGTCATTTGAAGAGGTTGGCCTCTGTTACAATACAGTTGACGAAGGAAATTTCCAGTAATTGAATGTTGCTCAAGACATTTCCAAAGTCACTTTGATAGCAAGGCAATATTAAACAGACGGATATCCTTAACTCCTAATCCTCCTTCTGATTTGCTTAAACAAACTTTTCTCCAGCTGACTAGACACTTGAAGCCACTTGCTTTATCAGATCCTGTCCAAAGAAATCCTTTTCTAATTTTGTCAATTTTTTTTGTTACCCAGATTGGCAATCTGTAGAAGTACATGATATATAAAGGGATTGAAGAAAGCACAGGGTTAAGAAGTACTAATTTCCCTCCATAGGACAAGAAATTCCTCTTCCAAGATGCAAGTTTTTTATGGAGATTGTCAAAGATAGGTTGCCATTCAGATTTGGTCAGCTTACCATACTTGAGAGGCATACCTAGATATTTAATAGGAAGAGAGTCTACTTTGCATCCAAGAGAATTTGAAAGAATATGTTTTTTCATGGGATTTTTACCAAAGTAGACAATGGAAGACTTTGAATAGTTTATAGCCAGACCTGAGACCTCCTCAAAGAAATAAAGAATAGTTTTCAACACTGAAATGTCCTTGAAAGAGCTTTTGACGAAGAGAAGAGTATCATCTGCAAATTGGAGAATTCTCAACTGATTAAGAGGTAACTTTATATTAAGATTTGACAAAAGACCCTCTCCAACATTGTTGTGAATCATCTTGTTTAAAACATCAACTGCTATATTGAAAAGCATTGGAGATAAAGGATCTACTTGTTTTAGACCCCTCTTACAAGAAAAGAATTTAGAAGGATGCCCATTAACTTTAACAGAACACTGAGAAGAAGAGATGATGTGATATATCCATGTGCACCACCTACTTCCAAAACCTCTGGATTTGAGCAGACTAAGGAGAAAATTCCAGTTGATGGAGTCAAAAGCTTTTGTGAAATCAAGCTTTAGCATAGCTACTTCACTCTTCCTTTTAGAACAGTAATGAATCATCTCATTTGCCATCACAATAGAATCAATAGTTGATTTTCCTGACTGGAAAGTTGTTTGGGTAGATGATACCAAATTTGGAAGAAAAGGAGCTAATCTGTTTGCAATAATCTTGGAAAAATTTTTGAAGATACAGTTAATTAGACTGATTGGCCGGAAATCCTTGACTAAGACACTGCCTTTGGTTTTGGGTATAAGAGTGATGAAGACTTTATTCATCCTACATAAGCTAGAAGGATTCTGATGTAAATGAATCATCAAGCTAACCAAGTCAGTTCTGATAACATCCCAAAAATTCTGATAAAAAGCCATAGAAAAACCATCCGGACCAGGGGCTTTATTTGCATTCATACCAAAGACTACTGTTTTGATTTCATCCTCAGAAAAAGAGTCTTCTAAGGAGGAAAGGTCTAGATTATCATTTGGATAAAGGTTAGACCAATTTATAGAGATATTTGGATTAGAAGTCTGCCCAAAATTGGATAAGAAGTATTCACAAAAAGCATTAGAAATATCTATATCATTTGACAGTTCTTTTCCTTGGTGATTGATGGATGCAATGAAGTTTACATTCCTATGAAAAGTAGCAGTCTTATGGAAGAAAGCTGTATTAGCATCTCCCTCCTTTAACCATTGAATTCTAGATCTTTGATGCCAATAGATTTCTTCTTCCTGGATAATGGAAGAAAATAAAGTTTGAAGAGATTTCCTATCTTTGAATTCTGACTCAGAAAGAGGCCTTTGTTCTTCCAGCAGATCAAAAGAATTTATTTTAGAAAGAAAATCAGTTTTCCTATAAGAGATAGATCCAAGAACATTTTTTGTCCACCATTTAATTCTTCTTTTGGTAAGATTGAGTTTTGTTATAAAGACATCGACAAGGTTTCCTTTGCAGTTAAAAGAGTTCCAGCAGCTACTAATATAAGGAATGAAATCAGGATTAAGAAGCCAACTCCTTTCGAATCTGAAAATTGGAGGACCAGGAGGAATGCCTTTGCTATCAAGAACAATAGGAGAGTGATCAGAGCCCATGGCTAGAGGGGAAAATTGAAGAGAGGAAGGGTATTTACTATCCCATTCAGAGCAGATAAGAAATCTATCTAGCCTTGCTAAAGAAGGAGATTCACGTTTGTTAGACCAAGTAAAAGATCTACCTGATAGAGGAAGGTCTGTAAGACATAACTTGTTAATGAGATCTCTGAAAGAATTAGAATCCCTATATGAACCACTACTGCCATTTCTCTCATCGGCATATAAAGTAACATTGAAATCACCACAAAGAACCCATGCTCCTTTGAAAGAGGTTTTAATCCAATTCAACTACCACCAACAAACTTCCCTATCTTCCCTATCATTGGGAGCGTAGACCGACGTGAAAGAAAAGCTCCAATTTGATTGTTTATGGAGGAGAGAAACATTGACAGAGAAAATCCCAATATAAGATTTGATTAAGGAAAAGGAGTCTGACCAACCAACAAGAACTCCTCCCCTGGAATCCAAAGAATCTAGACAACACCACTGAGTAAGTCTATTTCCGCCTATAGATTTTAATTTTCTATCTGAAGGTTTGGAAATTTTACTTTCTTGTAAAGTAAGTCTATTTCCGCCTATAGATTTTAATTTTCTATCTGAAGGTTTGGAAATTTTACTTTCTTGTAAACCAACAACATCTATAGCTGAACGGGATAAGAAGTCTCTGACCATACGTCTCTGTAGGTGTAAATTTTGATCTCCCGAAAACAGGGAGCTTCGTTTGTATTGATAAGAAGGCTTATTACAAACTAATAAATCAAATGTTTACAACAAAAGCGGAGGGAAGACCCTCCTTGTTTAACGTTGAAGATGGGTTTTAACAGGCAAGGGATGGCATGGGCTCTCCCTTGATTCATGGGATTTGACCACTAATAGAGGTGAGGGAGATAGCTTGACTGCTCCTTGAATTATGGGATGTGACCACACGTTGTTCGGAGACGTCCTGCTGTTCATTCGTACCGTCAATGGTCATTCGAAGAGCTGTGCTCTGCATCACGCTACATAGGAGTGGGAAAGCCCCTCCTCGTATGCGTGACAACGGCTGTCAGATGCTTGCGTGGATCTGACCAACCACCGAGCGTTGGCGGCTCTCGTCCCTTCACCTGGACAACTGAGGTGAGCCGCATTTATGAGGGTGCAGGCTGTTTCGGCGCCTGTCCGCTCATTCGTACTGTGGACGGCCATCTGACGGGCCTGGAGTATTGTGCCCTCTCCCTTGATTTGTGGGATTTGACCATTGATGTAACTGTTCCCATACTCCAAGTGGGCAGTTGACAGTGAGCTGGCGAGTCTGCAGCTTGGGTCTGCAGGCGAGCTTGCAGGCGAACTGGGTCTGCAGGTGAGTTTGGGACTGCAGGCGGACTTGGGTCTGCAGGCGAGCTAACAGGCGAACTGGGTTTGCAGGCGAGCTCAGGTGCGCATGCAGACTTGGGTCTGCAGGTGGATTTGGGACTGCAGGCGAATTTTGAGTTGCAGGCAAGCAGGCAGACTTGGGTCTGCAGGCGGATTTGGGACTGCAGGCGAATTTGAGTTGCAGGCGAGCTCCTGAGCATGGATTGAAGAATAGGCCGTAACTTTCAAACCGTAAGTCGGAATTGGACGAATTATATATAAAAATCGCCTATCTCGACGAGATGGAGCCATCCGAACCAAGCCGAAGGTTTTGGTTCGCTTCCTCCGTTTTGCCAAATTCCTTACGGTTTGGGAGATATCTGCGTTTTCCCCTTTTTCGCTATTTCGGGTGAGGTTTTAGCAGTTTTGTTCTGAACTTCTCTGATAAGGATTTAAAGGCAATTTTTATTGCCTACAAAACCCCCTCCAAAGTTTTCAGACCTGAATCAGGCCGCATGGGGTCTGGAACACTTTGGATATGAAGTCCCGTAAAGTGATCCCTGCTCTTCACTCGCAGCTGATGATCGCCTTCTAGGATTTTGAGCAAACCCTCAGCTATCAACGGACTTGATTTGTCTTTACCAACTGCCGTTTGAGTTGGACTAGCCATGCTCTTGCCCTTAGCATGGTAAGTTGTCGAGGAGTCTCTCTTAGGCTCAATGCTAAAATTTCTCCTCTATCCTTAGCCTTTCGAGGCGTTTGGATTTAAGGGAGCAGTTTAACCTCGTATACCAGTCGGAGGGTAGGAGCAGTTTAGACTCATGCACCAGTTGGAGTGTAAGGGGGCAGTTTAGACTCATGCACCAGTTGGAGTCTAGGGGGGAAGCTTATCTTAGGGCAAAGATGAAGACGAACCCTGATTTGTCTTCTCTTGGGGCAAAGACGAACCCTGAAATAGCAGCACATCGCATAGTAGGCCACTATCAAACAACAACGCCTTTTATGGGAAAGACGGTGCTGGGAGAATCAAATCGTTCAGGGACGTATGAGTGTGACGATTGATTGGACAACATCATTTGCGGGAATGATGGTGTCGGCTATCAGAGGTAATCGTTAACATGATAGGGATTGCCGCGATCGGAGCGACTTTGAGGACCTACCATCCTTTTGAAGAGGATTGGTAAGTTGATTTTGTCAGAGGTGACCGTTAACATGACAGTGGGGGTCCCGCCATCCTATTGAAGAGGATTGGCGGGGGATTGTGGCTTTGGTCCTAACTATCTGAAGGTTTGACCAAGTGGGAGTTTGATGCAGCCCACCTGAACTGCTAGTCTCGCCTGTTTTGAGCGGTTCGCCATAACCGGGAACCTGGCTCAAGAAGTGGGGCTCGCCTAAACTGTTAAACTTGCCTGATTTGAGCGGTTCGCCGAAACTGGGAACCTGGCTCAAAGAGATGGGCTCGCCTAAACTGTTAAGCTCGCCTGATTTGAGCGGTTCGCCGAAACTGGGAACCTGGCTCAAAGAGATGGGCTCGCCTAAACTGTTAAGCTCGCCTGATTTGAGCGGTTCGCCGAAACTGGGAACCTGGCTCAAAGAGATGGGGCTCGCCTAAGCTGTTAAGCTCGCCTGTTTTGAGCGGTTCGCCACGAATGGAAACCTGGCTCAAGAAGTGGGGCTCGACTAACTGTTAGGCTCGCCTGATTTGAGCGGTTCGCCGAAACTGGGAACCTGGCTCAAAGAGATGAGCTCGCCTCAACTGTTAAGCTCGCCTGATTTGAGCGGTTCGCCGAAACTGGGAACCTGGCTCAAAGAGATGAGCTCGCCTCAACTGTTAAGCTCGCCTGATTTGAGCGGTTCGCCGAAACTGGGAACCTGGCTCAAAGAGATGAGCTCGCCTCAACTGTTAAGCTCGCCTGATTTGAGCGGTTCGCCGAAACTGGAAACCTGGCTCAAAGAGATGGGCTCGCCTAAACTGTTAAGCTCGCCTGATTTGAGCGGTTCGCCGAAACTGGGAACCTGGCTCAAAGAGATGAGCTCGCCTCAACTGTTAAGCTCGCCTGATTTGAGCGGTTCGCCGAAACTGGGAACCTGGCTCAAAGAGATGAGCTCGCCTCAACTGTTAAGCTCGCCTGATTTGAGCGGTTCGCCGAAACTGGGAACCTGGCTCAAAGAGATGAGCTCGCCTCAACTGTTAAGCTCGCCTGATTTGAGCGGTTCGCCGAAACTGGGAACCTGGCTCAAAGAGATGAGCTCGCCTCAACTGTTAAGCTCGCCTGATTTGAGCGGTTCGCCGAAACTGGGAACCTGGCTCAAAGAGATGAGCTCGCCTCAACTGTTAAGCTCGCCTGATTTGAGCGGTTCGCCGAAACTGGGAACCTGGCTCAAAGAGATGAGCTCGCCTCAACTGTTAAGCTCGCCTGATTTGAGCGGTTCGCCGAAACTGGGAACCTGGCTCAAAGAGATGAGCTCGCCTCAACTGTTAAGCTCGCCTGATTTGA
This sequence comes from Asparagus officinalis, assembly GCF_001876935.1. Classification (NCBI taxonomy): domain Eukaryota; kingdom Viridiplantae; phylum Streptophyta; class Magnoliopsida; order Asparagales; family Asparagaceae; genus Asparagus; species Asparagus officinalis. The sequence goes on along the minus strand of NC_033801.1, from coordinate 3,240,961 downwards.
GCGGTTCGCCGAAACTGGGAACCTGGCTCAAAGAGATGAGCTCGCCTCAACTGTTAAGCTCGCCTGATTTGAGCGGTTCGCCGAAACTGGGAACCTGGCTCAAAGAGATGAGCTCGCCTCAACTGTTAAGCTCGCCTGATTTGAGCGGTTCGCCGAAACTGGGAACCTGGCTCAAAGAGATGAGCTCGCCTCAACTGTTAAGCTCGCCTGATTTGAGCGGTTCGCCGAAACTGGGAACCTGGCTCAAAGAGATGAGCTCGCCTCAACTGTTAAGCTCGCCTGATTTGAGCGGTTCGCCGAAACTGGGAACCTGGCTCAAAGAGATGAGCTCGCCTCAACTGTTAAGCTCGCCTGATTTGAGCGGTTCGCCGAAACTGGGAACCTGGCTCAAAGAGATGAGCTCGCCTCAACTGTTAAGCTCGCCTGATTTGAGCGGTTCGCCGAAACTGGGAACCTGGCTCAAAGAGATGAGCTCGCCTCAACTGTTAAGCTCGCCTGATTTGAGCGGTTCGCCGAAACTGGGAACCTGGCTCAAACAGGTGCCCTTGGTTCGCCAAAATTGAACACCTTGCTCACAGAGTGGGACTCGCCTAAACTGCTAGGCTCGCCCGATTTGAGCGGTTCGCCAAAACTGGGAACCTGGCTCAAGAGATTGGGCTTGCCTAAGCCGTTAGGCTCGCCTGATTTGAGCGGTTCGCCGAAGCTGGGAACCTGGCTCAAAGAGATGGGTTCGCCTAAACTGCTAGGCTCGCCCGATTCGAGCGGTTCGCCAAAAATGGGAACCTGGCTCAAGAGGTTGATTCGCCTCAAGCCTGAATAATAATTCAGGCTGTCGTGGGGGATGAGGGATTGCGCCTCGAGACGAGCGAGAGCTTTTCGTCGCCGCTGTTTGGATCTTTTTGAACGAGGAGCGTTCATGTCGACGACGGAGGCGTATTCTGCGTCGACACAAATGGTTGATTCCTCTTGCACAGGGGTCTGCGAGGATCGTTCATCGACCCATTCAGCAGCCCCTAGACCTGCATTCTCGAATCTCGGCTCGGCCTCAACTGGTTCGGGGGGAAAAGAACCCCCTGCCTCGGCTTGGGTAGATCCCTCAGGCTTGGTTGCCTCAGCCTCTTGGGGCTGGGCCACCCGCACGACTCTGCAACCATCGCGAGATGTATTGCTGCGAGAAGAGGACGATTGTAAGTACCCTTCGAATTTGATCACAAGGGACTCAACAGTAGTCCCTGCAGCAACTTCGTCAGACTGCGCCACCACCAATTCATCTGAATGAACGGATTCTCCCACTGTGGTCGCCATCTTCTGTAGGGTGAAAATTTGATTCTTCCGAAGAAAGGAGTTTCGTTTGTATTTATAAGAAAGCTTATTACAAACTAACAAATCAAATGTTTACAACAGAAGCAGAGGGAAGGCCCTCTTTGTTTTGTGTGGGGACTTTAGGTGGCGATAGGATGCCTCGCTCGGTGCTCGTGCCGAGTCTGCTTCCCTTGGACGATCCGATCGAAGTTGATGCCGGAGCCGGAGCTTCGGTTCTCAAATGAGGGAGCCTTTGGCAAAGGTCCAGGTTCAACCTTTGGGAGATTAGCCAGCAGAATATGCAACGGCCAATCCCCCTTCTTCATGCTGCTGAAGATGGGTTTTAACAGGCAAGGGATGGCATGGGCTATCCCTTGATTCATGGGATTTGACCACTAATAGAGGTGAGGGAGATAGCTTGACTGCTCCTTGAATTATGGGATGTGACCACACGTTGTTCGGAGACGTCCTGCTGTTCATTCGTACCGTCAATGGTCATTCGAAGAGCTGTGCTCTGCATCACGCTACATAGGAGTGGGAAAGCCCCTCCTCGTATGCGTGACAACGGCTGTCAGATGCTTGCGTGGATCTGACCAACCACCGAGCGTTGGCGGCTCTCGTCCCTTCACCTGGACAACTGAGGTGAGCCGCATTTATGAGGGTGCAGGCTGTTTCGGCGCCTGTCCGCTCATTCGTACTGTGGACGGCCATCTGACGGGCCTGGAGTATTGTGCCCTCTCCCTTGATTTGTGGGATTTGACCACTGATGTAACTGTTCCCATACTCCAAGTGGGCAGTTGACAGTGAGCTGGCGAGTCTGCAGCTTGGGTCTGCAGGCGAGCTTGCAGGCGAACTGGGTCTGCAGGTGAGTTTGGGACTGCAGGCGGACTTGGGTCTGCAGGCGAGCTAGCAGGCGAACTGGGTTTGCAGGCGAGCTCAGGTGCGCAGGCAGACTTGGGTCTGCAGGCGGATTTGGGACTGCAGGCGAATTTGAGTTGCAGGCGAGCTCCTGAGCATGGATTGAAGAATAGGCCGTAACTTTCAAACCGTAAGTCGGAATTGGACGAATTATATATGAAAATCGCCTATCTCGACGAGATGGAGCCATCCGAACCAAGCCGAAGGCTTTGGTTCGCTTCCTCCGTTTTGCCAAATTCCTTACGGTTTGGGAGATATCTGCGTTTTCCCCTTTTTCGCTATTTCGGGTGAGGTTTTAGCAGTTTTGTTCTGAACTTCTCTGATAAGGATTTAAAGACAATTTTTATTGCCTACAGTCTCTTTAAAGGATCATTCAAACCACGTACATTCCAAGTTGATAGCTTCATAGATAACATAGGGTAAAAACACCATCATCTACTAACGAGAATCCATACCATTTAAGCCTCAAGGCTGGCATTAATTTCTTTGGCTTTGAGAGAATCAATGGACTATTCTGATAGAACTAAACCACAATTTGAAGCTATATTTTCTATATCATTCTTAGACAAAGAATTGATAGGCATAGCTGAAGAAGAAGCAGAGGTTCGAATAGAAGTACCTTTGATATTTGCCCGAATTTTCTTTCTAGCCGCTAAGGACTGCTTGATGAAGAGATTGTGCTTTAAGCTCAAAGATGTCTTCCTGTCAGTCCTGGTGGAGATTCCCACAACAGACCGACAAGAAAACCCTGGAGGAACTGAAGTAGATGATTGAACAGCTGGTGTCTGGGCTGAATTAGGCACCTTAGATGTGGCTGAATTTGAATTTGATGAGTCAGCTTTCCCGCTCAAATAGGATTTCCAGGTGGATTTTTCAATAAAGACCGTATGCCCCTTCCAATTATGTTTAACTAGGTCAAACGGGAAATCTTGCAGAGAATCAGGCAATGAATCAGAGTTGCCATTGATAAACTCTTCCACATAATTCGCCTTATTTTCCTCAACCATGTTAACAACATTTTGATTTTGAATTATTTCCTTTGATGGAGGAGAAATAGCAGGAAGATCCACAAATATTCCCAATTTGAATTAATTCCTTAGGCGGAGGGGGAATAACAGGGAGCTCCCCAAACTTCGCTAAATTTGAATTCTGCTCAATTACTTCCTTGCCCTTGACATTATTCTTTCCTTCTGCATAGAGATTATCAGTGACATCATCCTTTGCTGCTACATTCTGATATGCCCATAGAGTCTCTAACACATCATCGCCTTGGGCTTCCAAAGCGTTCAGGTGCCTGCCAATAACTTCAGATCCCAAATGTCCAACTCCAATCGGAGTAATAATAAGCTTCACTTCTCTATTGAAAGAATCAATTTGAGAAATGTAAGAGCAGTTGATAGAACGAGGAATACAATCTGAACTTTTGACCTTAACTAAAATACGAACATCTTGGCCATTGATTTTATCCTTTAGATTTTTGCAAATTCTAACAAGCTCACCAAACGAACCCACAATTTGTTTTAAAATATCCGAAGACCATAAATGAAAAGGCAGATTAGAAATTTTGATCCACTGATAAAAAGCAGAATCGATAATCTTCATGCCAATATTTTCAGTCCATGGAGCCAACCATCCTTTGAAAAAACCAAAATCAATAACCCGCTCATCTACAGCATCAGACATCTGAAGGAGAGAAGTAAATTCTACCAGATAGGACTTATCCTTAATAGGGATTACTTTTCCCCTCCATTCCTTCCATTGAAAAATTAAACCCAATCTGACCTTAATTAATTCTAAAGAGGGCGAATCTTCAGAGATGGTCAGAATAGCAAATGAAGCTAGGACTTTGGCATGAGATGACTAGACTACTATTGCTAATAAGGTCATGAGAAATATGCGTGTATACAACTTATTAAGATAACTAAACTATAAGAGTTGCAAATGTTATTAACGTTTTTAAACTATATAAGAGAAACACCCAATAACAAAAAGACCAAGGTGTTTAATGCTAAAATTAGTATAATCCTTTAAGATAAGTTTTTTGGCTCTGTACATACTTGATTATTAAAAATACATATCTTCCACACTTTAATTCGTTCTCACCAAATGGCACGAATACGATCTAGAGCAATTTTATCTATCAAAAATTTAAAACTAAAAAAAAATCTACATAAAGCAACTTATGCTATAAGTAGAAGTGTTAAACATAGTAACATATATTCTCTTTATATCATATCTTCTCATTTAGGTAGCATGCAATAGTATATTAGATAGCACATTCTCTGTTTTTTTCTTTACCTTTATTGGCACTTTCCGTATTAGGTCTTCTTATTGTATAAATGCATGTTATCATGCATGTATGAAATATTAAGCCTTCTTCTTTAGTTATCATAGTATCAGACCCATCATCTTTATTCAAAAAAGAGCCCTTCCTTCTTCCTCCCCCTCGAGGCCGCCAAGGGGTTTTAACCCTCAACGGCTTCTACATCAACTCCTTTGGCCAAGCCAACTCTGGTCGGACCTCCATCCCAAAATCCTAACCCTAACTCCCTCGCCTGCTTTGTCACTACCCTCAATCAATGACCACCACCACTACTCCTAATCAACCATCGACCTTGGACAAAATCCTAATGTCACCGCGACAGACCATCAACACTCAACACCTGCTGTAAACAAACTTACATCACAACGCGTAGGCTCTCCATTCACTGAAGGCCTAGATCCTGTCACTGCCCCTCCTCTCCCTGCCGCATGTTCTGCCCTCTCGCAACCACCATGCTTGATCTCCAATCGCCGCTGTCAGATTCCACTCTCCGCTCACTGACAGCCCGGCTCTAGTCACCACGCCTCCTCTCGCGATCGCATATCTTGCTCTCTCGCGACCACAATGTGTGACCTCCGATTACCGCTGTAATACCATCATCTCCTCAATCACCTCTGCTCATCTCGATCCAAAACCTTGGTTCTCAATCCACCATGAGTTTAACGGTAGGTGTTAAAGATAGTAACATATATTATCTTGATATATTATCTTCTCATTTAGGTAGCCTATGATATCATATTAGGTAGTATATTCTCTATTTTATTTTCTACCTCTATTGGCCTCTTTCTATATTAAAATTTTGTATTGTATAAGGGGGTGTTTGGTTCAATTTCTAGAAATTATAGGAAATGTTTTCCACCTAAAATATGATTTCCTTGTATTTCTTTAAAAAATTATAGGAAAAGTTTTGAGAAATCAAAAAGTATCAATTTTCTTGTTTTTTGTACTTTGCTTGTTTGGTTCAAAACAAGAAAATAGCTCATAACTTTATAGAAAATAACAAGATTTTGTAGGTTTTTAATTAAATATGGTATGTGTCAGATTTCTGGTGATTTCTTTATAGAAAATAACAAGATTTTGTAGGTTTTTAATTAAATATGGTATGTGTCAGATTTCTGGTGATTTTCTCTTATTTTGAGAGGAAATTACTTTTTGTAAAATTTGGTAGATTTTGATATTTTATAGAAAATATTTCTGTAAATTTTTTGTTAAACCAAACACAATTTACAGAAATCTCTGGAAAACTTTTAATTGCAAATTTGCCATTATCAGATGTTTTGAGAAAAGTTTTCTCAAAAAGTGTGCAACCAAACAGCCCCTAAATCTCATATAAACTATTAAGTCTTCTTCTTTAATTATCAAGAAGCAATAAAAAAGCATTGGAAAACTCAAGACATAATATCACTAGTCGCTAATAAATGCGTTTATGTAGGAAATAAATAATATGAGCATGAGATGACAATTATTTAATCAGATAATTAGTTTTGTTCCTTACGTGATTGATAACAATTAAGCGCAATCACTAATCATTGGTAAATACGTAATAATCCAAAAACAACAGGGTTGTTTCCGTCTATCAAAAAAAATAAAGAGACGCTGCAGTGATCTCTGGCCATAGCCTGTCCATTATCGTACAGTAGGGACCACATGGTCCACCGTCTGCGAATGTCCCCTAAATTAGGGGTGGCAGTTTTTGACCCGACCCATCAACCCGACCCGACCCGACCCGTTTATATTGGGTATGGGTCAAGTTATATGGGTCGGGTCATAAACGGGTCAACCCTAACTGACCCATTTATTAGATGGGTAAGTTAGGGTTGACCCGCCTGACCCGTGTAACACAAAGAGCTCACCCGTATAAGCGCATAACACCGCGACCGAAAATATCAGACCATCACATTCCTTCGTCTAGCAACTCGTCCTCTCTTCGTCTCTCATAAACCAAACCCTAGATTTTCCATCTGCGTGCGGCGGCGAGCGGCGAGCGGCAGCGAGGAGCGAGCGGCGGCGATAGGCGAGAGGTGACGGCGAGCGGCGTCGTTTCATCAAAAGTGACGACGAGTGACGGCGAGCGACGAGCGGCGACAAACGGCGAGCTCGATCTATTCTGTAAGTTCTCTCTTTCTCTCTCTAAGCTTCATCAAAATTAGGTTTCTTTCATTTTGCTCAAATTTCTTTAAATTAATTTGATTCAAGCTCAAATGTTCCGTTTCCAGAGTTGATCATTGGCTTTCATGTAAATTAATTTGATCATAGATAATCTATTCCTCTTTCTAAGGTTTCATTCATGCTCATTTATTGCCCAATTTGTGATCTGTTGAATTTTGGGGATTCTATGATCTAGTGATTCTTTTCGTACCATATATTGTTCTTTTCGTATTTTTAATTTTCAGAAACAGCCTACGAAACAAGCACAAGGTACTAATTTTTCAGTTAGTTAAGACAATTTGACATGATTAATGGCTGAGTTGAGGGAAAACTATATTTATTCATTAAATAAGTATATATGTGTGAAGACTTTGACCTGGTTCTCTTGTCTTAAAGTACTATTTCTTCATGTTGAAGCTGGTAAAGGGTAGTTGGTGAAAGATATATGATTTAAGCTGGGTTAGGTAAGACTCTTGAATTTGGGAATATTATTTGGATTAGTTCAGAGTACTCTTTGGTTGCAACTTATGGTTGCATTTTGTACAAGGAAGTTGTTTTCTTAATGCAATAAGAAAGATGATGAAAGTCTTAAAGTACTATTTCCTTTTGTGTTTGTACTGACTAAGTAGTTATGTGACAGGCAGGGATTCTTTATTCGGTTAAAGTGTTGCTTTGCTGAATTTGTGTTATCTGTTGAATTTTATTTAATTTTATGAATCTTATGTAGTTTTGTAATTTTCATTACAGTTAATGGAGTCTAATTAGCATAATCATCATGATATGTTTACTGATAAAAAAATCTATGTTCCTCGGGTTTCTCATGAATTTATAATAAAATTTCATCTTTTCTATGTTCCTTTTTGTTTCTCTGTCATTTATATATTACAAGTTGTATTTTGGCCGGAAAAAAACCCTTAAGTTATTAAACGGGTCATTCGGGTTATATGGGTCGGGTCGGGTAACCCGTTTAATAAATGGGTCGGGTCACATTGACCCATTTATTAAACGGGTCGGGC
>NC_033801.1:3220036-3232714 GCF_001876935.1 Asparagus officinalis | reverse complement strand
TTTTTTTTTGATGCGTATGTATGTAGAATGACATTGTAGCCATTCAATATTTTGAAAGAATTTCACTTAAAAGAGTACAATATCTATGCCTGGTTTTGTTTCTGTTTCATTTTTTGATGATGGTTTGTTTATTATTTTGTTTATCTCCAAATGTGCATAGGTCAGAAATTTGCAGTGAACCTTTATAAACATATCAGAAATAGTAACCTGGTTTCTGTGTGCATAAGTCACTTAAAAGAGTACAATAGAATATGCAAGTTTCTACTACAACCACACTACATGTTTAGTATTCTCTACCATTTGGGTTATATGGGTCGGGTCGGGTAACCCGTTTAATAAACGGGTTGGATCGCATTGACCCATTTATTAAACGGGTCGGGGCGGGTCACACTTATACGGGTCGGGTAAACTATGACCCGACCCGACCCGACCCGACCCGACCCGTTTGCCACCCCTACCCTAAATCAATCCCGACCGTGCATTTATTTCCATCAAACTCCCCAAACTGCTTTATTTTGTTTATTTATTAGGCTAAATTAATAGTCCTTAAATACCTTTCTTTACCGTCTTTACACAAAAATATCTTAAGTTACAAAAAATAGCACATAAATATTTTAAGTTGTCACCATTAAAAACTCATTACGACAAAAGTCCCTCTTCATAGAAATTTAATAAAATATTGAGGATATAGATAGTGGTAAATATGACAATAAATTGAGTCAATACAATTATAAAAACATCATATGCTCATCACATGATAATATTTCTAGAAATATTCCAAATGTAACTAATAGAAGGTACTAACGTTTTATTTTTTTCATCTTAGGGTACTTAATACTATTTTTTTACAACTTCGGATATTAAAGTACCACTTTTTATATCTTAACCATATCACATCCTTGATCTCATAAAATAGGATGAATTTGAGACAATATTTTCTAAATACGTAATTATCTTGAATATATCAACCATTTCTTTATTTCCTAATTGCTTGAAAGAGATAAAAGAAACATCTTGATTTTTCTTTAAAAAATTCTAATCTCTAATGAACCTCTTAGTAGAATTCGAACCCAGATGAAGTTCTGATCATTTGTCAAATAAAAAAGAATGAATTGATATTGTAGGATCCCCAATAAATTCTTTGATTTCTTTCGAAAGCAAATGCTTATTCATCTGCTTCTCACATTTCCTGAATATCTGGACATTGAGGAAGATCCAAAAAAACATTTTGGGAATTGATCTAATTCTATCTCTGTTCATTTCGCTTGAAGAAAGGGTCCCAAAGAATTGATCTTTCTTGTAGATGTTGAATCTCAGTTTGATCGATCAATGTCTGATGATCTTAATCCTCATTTCTAATGGAATCGAAATGATCTCTGGATTGGTCAGAATATCCTTTTAATTGGCTAGAATCATTTTGAAGTGTAAAGATTGAAAGAGGGATTTAAGTGTCATTTAGGCCGTTATTATGAAACTTTCTAACATTATTTTAGGAAATTTCTAATTGGTGGATGTTAGCACACATTAGAAAATGAGAGAGATGAGAGAAAATTCGTGCAAAATCAGAGGGCAGTCACTTGTTACTCACTTCTCTTTTATCTCTCTCATCTCCCAGTGAGTGCCTAGTGGCACCTTTTAGAGAAACCATTTTTTTTATTACAATACTTCTCTGTTGTTAAGAATTTTTTTAATATTTTATTTTATTTTTATCTTATTTTCTAAAATACCCCTCAATAAAGCCTACATTCTCTTTTAAACTATTGCATAAAGATTCTATTTGCTATCCACCAAGATATGAAGTAAAAGTTCCCTCCTATCGTTCTAATAGTAGTATAATGACAGAAAAAATACAGTTTGGTAACATTAAAATTTTCTAGATCAAGCCCATCGACACCGGTATATATAACCTTTTCCCCCATTTTAGATCTGTCTTGTTTGGTTAGATTTTGTTTCATAACCAAATATTCATTCTCCCAAAAAAAAATGACGCCCTTGGAAGGATTTTAATTTGAAATTTTTAACCAATGCCACACTTTTTTTTTGGAGAAAGATGAATGTCCCATGATTATCCGAAAAATTAATTGTAGACCCTACAATTTACTTTACAACTTTTGGACATAAAAAAGAGTGGGGAAAAAAAAAACATGCAGCCATACCAATCAGCCATTGAAATTTTCTTATTTTCAATATTTTTTATTATTATAAGGAAAAGATAAAAGGTAAAACGCAATCCTCATCCTTCTCAAAGACCTCGAATTTCCATCACGTAAATACTGCCGACTGCTGCTACATTGTACTAGCTTTGTTAACGAAGGACATTTTGTAGGACCACAGAATTAGTTGTGTAGGCTATTGGCGCCCTCGGTCGGATAAAAAATTTCGCACGCAAAACGAAGGGAAAAAGATGGTCACTGGTCAGCCTAAGGTTGGGTCTTGGTCCCTAGCGTGTGGGTTCGAACAAGCCAGAACTCCCCAATTTTGCAGCACAACTGTCTGCAACCCACCCATCCCCTCGTTAGCCTTTTAAAAAAAAATAATAAATAAATAAATCTACATGAGGAGAAGAGGTTGAGCTTTTAGGTGCAAAAAAGTGGTCAAATTTTAGTTTCGGACTAATTATATTTTTCCTCTTACAGTTTCATATTGGTTTTCTAAGTGGATAATTTTCTAGTGTCACTAATAATAACATCCAAGGTGAAGATATTGTAGATTCACAAACAAACTTTGAAGCTCCAAATTGCAAAAATTAAATTCATAATGATAGATATGGTTTATTGTCTAACTGATTTCAATGTGTTTTAATCCTGTATTAAGGGGCTGTTTGGTTCGTTTCCTAGATATAGGGAAATGTATTTCCATGTACAAAACCACTTTGAGTTTTTCAAACTTTTCCAAGAAATAGATTATTTCGCTTTGGTCCGCATAAAAAATGGTGGGAAACCAATGTATTTATTTTTCTTGTGTTTGGTTCGCATGGGAAAAATGAAAAACTTTTGTTTATACGGTAAAAAGCCGACATGGCTGTAGTTTTCGTCGATTTCACGAGGTTGAGGAAGGAATTGGGGGAGAGAAAAAAATCTGATGTTGCGACGATTTTCACCGAGTTTTCCTTCTTCAACATTAGCGAACCAAAAATGGAAAAAAAACCAATGGAAAACTTATATTCTACGTGGCCATAAAAAATCTGATGTTCTGATATGAAGGCGGTGTAAAACTTTTCCATGGAGTTAAAAAACGAACCAATTAACGCGGAATGCATGATTAAAACACGTTGATGAGATTATAGTTCCTGTATTGACCACGTCTTGTATTGAAGCATAAAATTCTAGGATTCATAACTGTTATATATTTTGAAAGTGTAAACTAAAAAATCAAGATTTTCAATGACCCTCCTATGAGCTAACAGGTTAAAGTGTATCATTATGTTGATAGAGCTTTTAGGTAGATTACTCCTAAATTAATAAGGGTTAACTCCTTTTCCCTCCGAAAGTAGATCGCGAGAAATTACTTTAATCCAACACATCTCAAGAGATCTCACAAGCCCGAGATCTCGTTGCTTTTAATTTCAAAAGTGGTACGAAAGCAGCTCAGATGCAAATGACAAAACTACCCTCCTAAAGTACGGCCTCCACGTTGGTGCAGACAACAGTATGGGGGTGTTTCGGTCAAAATACAAGCAATGATGGCGGTATCTCTGGCTCCACCCGCCTTTATTTTATCTTTTACCAACGCTAGTTGTAGGTTTTGACAGTTTCGAACTCTGGGCACTGTTCAGTGCAGTAACAAGCCAAAAAAATAATGGATCTTTTGCTTGTATAACCCAAAGCGTGTGTTTATTTGCAAACTTGCTTCTCGAATCCAATGCTTTTTTTATTTCACACCCCGGTACTACAAATTATACTCCTGATTAAATTAATTAATTTTATTAATTAATAATTAGATGGAGAGACGGAAGAAAGAAAGAGAGAGAAGATGACCTGCAGTAGATTTTAACTGGTATACCTTCTGTCTTATCTCTCTATCTAGTTATAAATTAATGAAATTACTTATTTAACCAATAATATTTTAGAGACGTCAAAAATTAACGAGGTGAAATACCATTGTGATCAAGGGCAATTATCCAGTATCAAGATCAATTTTGTTACATTTAAAAATACATTTGATTGAAAATTATATTTTTCGTGGAAAAAGGAGAAAAAGTAGGAAAATAGAAGGGGGAAAAACTCTAGAGAGAGAAAGGGTGAGAGGGGATGGCCACTTTTTTAACTTTTTTATGCTGCACGCATCCACAGCAGGGGGAGAGAGAGAGAAGCTAAAGACCACCAACACCACCTCTTCGTCCTCAAAACTATCCGCTATAGAGAGAGAAAGTAGAGAGAGAAGCTCTGGGGAACGAGGGGGAGGAGATGAGAGAGAAGACAACGGAGAGGAGAGAGATAACGGGAGATGAAGCAAAGACGCTGCCCTTAGAGATTGTAGTGCATTGAGATCCAGTCTTCACCAAGATTAGATCTTTCTTCGTTTTTCTTGTAGTAGAGCTGGTTTCCTACAAACCCATCTCCTTAGTTTAGAGATTGAAGCAAGAGGGATGCCCTTTACTCAAATTCAAAGCCAGGGGGTTGAAGAACACGAGATTAGAGCAGATTTTTGGAGCAACAAGAAAAGGAAAGCAGTTGCGGGACTGAGAGAACCGACTTCGGTTCTTGACAAGAGAAGGAGCCCAAGCCCTCCAACTTCTTCATCAACACTGTCTTCTTCTCTCAACAGCGGCAGCGGCGGCGGAGGCGGAGGCGGCCCGCCGGAGCGCGGCCAGATTTCACCAGGTCCCTCCCTCCTCGATGTGGGCCCGGAAAAATGAGCTTTGTTGGGCCCCAGTAGAGGATGCCGGCGGCGGCGGAGGCCAAGACCCGAGCTTTCTCAGGTGGATCATGGGCGATAACGTCGATGATGTCGGCAACAACGGATCGAGCTTCGGGCTAATCGATCCCTTGATGGGGCTCGAGCCCAATCCTTTCGGAGCTCAGGCTAACAATTTCCAATCTCTGTCATTGCCAACGGCGACGACGATGAGCACTCTCAGTCTCCCTCTACCTCCTGTGTTTTTACAAGAACCCATCGAAGAAAAACCTATCCATTTCAGTCCAAATCTCATCCTCAACCATCACCAGCAGCTCCCGCCTCCTCAAAATCCCTCCTTTTTCCTCCCACTTCCCCAATTCAACTCCCACATCGAAACCCATCACCCCCATTTCCCAGATTCTGCCAATGGAAACAGCCTCTTTCTCCGTCGAAACCAGCTTCAAAACCCTAGCTTTTCAAACCCTAAGGTCAAGGACGAGTTCTCCGGCCATCAGCAGGCGATAGTAGACCAGCTGTTCAAGGCGGCGGAGCTTGTCGAGGCCGGAAACTCCATTGGCGCACGTGGGATATTGGCGCGGCTCAATCACCAGCTCCCTTCATTTCCTGTTATAGGAAAACCCTTGTTTCGTTCTGCTTTCTATTTCAAGGAAGCTCTCCTTCTTCTTGCTAATAACAATCCCCCAAATTCACCTTTATCGACTCCCTTGGATGTGCTCCTCAAGCTTGGAACTTATAAAGCCTTCTCAGAGATTTCCCCAATTGTTCAATTTACGAATTTTACTTCGATTCAAGCAATTCTCGAGGAGCTCCATGGATGCAATAAGATTCATGTGGTAGATTTCGATGTTGGGGTTGGAGGGCACTGGTCTTCGTTTTTGCAAGAACTTGCCCATCGTCGAGGAGGAGCTACACCTTCTCTCAAGATAACAGCTTTTGTTTCCCATTCATCTCATCACCCACTCGAGCTCCATCTCACGAGAGAGAACCTCTCTCATTTCGCAGCTGAACTCAACATTCCCTTCGAATTCAATGCGCTTAGCCTCGAGGGCTTCGACCCGTCAGCATTTCTCGCTGTATCGTCACCCGATGAAGCAATTGCAGTGAATTTCCCAATTGGGTCAGTGCTCAATTACCAGTCAATTCCGACAGTACTTCGATTTGTCAAGCAATTGAACCCAAAGATTGTGGTCTCAGTAGAACATGGGTGTGATCGCAGTGATCTCCCGTTTTCTACCCATTTCCTCCATGCATTTCAGGCTTGCACCATCCTTCTTGATTCAATTGATGCTTCAGGAGCTAATCAAGATGTTGCCAACAAAATCGAACGATATTTAGTTCAGCCAAGGATTGAGAATGTGGTTCTATGTCGTCATCGGTCAGTTGAGAAGATGGTCCCTTGGAGAGCTCTATTTGCGTCGGCTGGGTTTGTGCCATTCCAATTCAGTAACTTCACCGAGACGCAGGCTGAATGCTTACTGAAGAGGGTGCAGGTTCGAGGTTTTCAGGTTGAGAAGCGGCAGGCTTCGCTGTTCTTGTGCTGGCAAAGGGGAGAGCTCGTCTCGGTTTCAGCTTGGAAATGCTGAGGAGAGGTGATCCTTTACTCTTCATCTACCTGCTAGTTAGTTTGTTTGCCTTTGTATTATCCGAGGCAACGTCTTTTGTTGTCATATATGGTAGTATAATTGTCTGATGCCGGGGATTGTTCAAACCCAAAAATTATCTATATGTTTGTTATTTGGATTTGGGCAGTAATGTTTATGGTGTTTCGAATGTTATATTGTGATTTGGAAGCATTGATAGCTTCTGGTTTAGGTGAACTGTACACTTTTAATGGAAAAAAATGGTGAGGATATTTCACAAATCCAGGTCCCTTATTAAATTGCTAGCATGGATACTGTTTACTCATTATGCGCCAATATTTGCCAGTGTACGTAGTTCCATAATTCATAGAACTTAAAATCTTCTGGTTCGTGAAATTTCTGATTCAAATCTTAGCATTTACGTTTCAGAAAAGGTTCCATCTTTCATTGGCTATCTGATTCAAATCTGTTTGAATATCCCAGAAGTTAAAACTCATGTTTTTTTTTTTTGTGAATGTCATGTTGACATGCTTCTTTCCTGTAGAATTTAAGAAAAATCTTTAGCAACAGAATCCTGCAATCTTCTCTCTATTCATGATTCAATGAATCAAATCCTCTTTTGTCTTGGATTAGCAAATCTAATATAATCTTTGTTTTACATTATTATAATACGTGCATATGATTTTCCGGTGCTCTCTTTTTTGCCTGTATGCCTGCATTGTCATATTTATCTTTGGATTAATTTTCATGGCTTTATATAAAATGTTCACTCCTTTGATCTATCACATGGTTTGCGTCCTATTCTCACATGCTAGCCTCGATATTTCATGCTTTTCTCCATCAGCTCTTGTCCTCTCGTTGCCCACCATTGCCATTAGTTTATATCCCTCCTCTGCTTTGTTCAGAGCCTGTTTCATCTTTTAAATCTAAAGCGAACAGAAAAGGATTAAATATAAAGCAAGCCCATGTTGCAGGTAGAATGGAAGTCTTATGCCCTTCCATTATACTATATAGTTTGTCATTTATTAGATCAAGTTAATGCCAACATGCTTTGAATATGGACAAAACAACAATCCTTATCTAACTCAGCGTTTGGTTTAAGTAAAAACTTTTGTTTGTATCCTCACAAAGCAATAATCAAATGTTAGTCTAGGATTAAGGGTTGATAATCCTTATTTTTCTGAGTTTACCTGTAAAATATTCGTAGATCTAAACTAGGGGGTAACAAATACTAGTTCATTTATTGTGGTTGGAATGCCGTAGAGCTTTTGGGACCACATTGTAGTGCAAATACCATGAATATGTTATATATCATGAACTTAATTCTACATTAATGAACCAAAGCTTGCATTGTAGCATAGCCAACCTCAAAAAGGTTTAGATACCTTGCATAAGATGTAGGCAAAAAGAAAGTCGAGGCAATGGCTCACAAGTTTTCCTTCCTTGAGATTTAGGGAAGGCACCCAATATCACAACTTCGATTCAATAGTATCCTTTGTAAAGTTTCAATATGTTGACAAATGCTTACGACAATTTATTTGTATACAAATTAGAGCTTTAACATGGGCATGTGTTCTCTCTGCTTCATTGGTTTGCACTAGACTCTAAGATGATCTTCCATGATCTTTTGCTATGAAACTTTATAGCTATTTGCATAAATAGAGAATAGTTTATTGTAAGCTTTCTTGTAAAGGAGATTCCTTCTTGAGACAAAGGAAGTATTAGCCAAGGGATTTGGGAAACCAAAGCACATCAACAATAGGCTTGAAGAATACTTAAGTAGTTTTTGAGATTGTATACAACACATGTAGATCTTTGGTTCAATTTTTTATCCAAACTTATATAATGGAGGTTATTTTCTTTATTCTTATTCCACTCTTATTGCCAGTGGAATAAACTCTTGGAATAAGAATTATTACATAGTGAATCCTACTATTCCTCCTCACAAAGATTCAAGAATAGCCTATTCTCAAACCATACTATAGGCCTTTAACGATTCATTCCAGCAGTAGATTTCTAAGGATTTTGAAGTTAATCGGGGAAATTAAGGAATCGCCTGTACTCTTATCTAGTGTATTCAAAGAACCTGAAACGTGGAAATATTCAGACTCAATTTGATGCTGAGGGATTGGAATAAATCTAAAAACTTAATGAAGACATGTTTAGAGATTCATTTGACACAAGAAAGTAGTAATTTTTCGAGAAATCGAAAATCTGTTTTTTCTGTCGATAATGGATTTAAAATTCTATTGTGTATACCATATGTGGTCCTTAATCATGAGGCTAATGATATATTAACACATAACACGATCTAATGATCATTTAGTGCTCATATTCTTGGTTATCATTATGAAGAAACATCAAATGATTGTTTCCGTCTTTTTTTTTCTTTTTCTGTTTTGTTACTAATTCTCTCATCTATTCGTGGCGTCTTGCTTTTTTCATTATCAATCCAATGTTAAGATTTTGTCGAAAAGTGGCTCTCCATTATTAGTGCAAGTACTAATTGCAAGCCTCACTTAGATTAACGTTCTTTTTTTAAAACATCTATCTAGTTATGAGGTCAACTAATTACTTAACCAATAAGTTATGTTAGGAGTGTACAAATTGTACCAGAGAGCCCATTTTCTATGGTTCTTAGTGACAAAACCATGATGAGATTTTGTTCTTGCTATCCGATATCGTCGTCTCTTTCACAAGATGCTTTCAACGCATAAGAGCCCAATCATAGTATATGTTTATAACAACACTACAATGCAATAAGGGAGCAAATAGAATTCTTTATCCAAGGCCCTCCTAGCAGAAAAGCTCAACAAGAGGTCGTCATCAAACAAAAAAACATGAAGCTTTTCTTAAGAGAATCAAAGTGTGGAGAGAAGGCTAGTGTCCTTATCATCATAGAAAGGAGATTCTTAAAGAGAGAAGGAAGAGGGGGGGACACATAACAGAGACGGGTCCCGGTTGCGACCATTGTCATATATTTGTCAAAATTTTCTTTTACTATACCAAAATTCTTGAGTTATGAGGACTAAGGGTTAATTTTATACTCTGATAGGCTCTTTATAGGTTGAGCAATCTTCTGAAGAGCCGAAATCTAGACTCGCATGGGAATATCTTTTATCCCCGCCTCCTCAAATATGCTTAAATAAAGTTGGATTGTTACCACGCTAATGACTTTTCCGCTGCACCAAAACTTTAAAGTTATGATCAAGGTTAATAATAATAACTTTATGCTCTAAACATGATCGTCATCGGACGGTGGTCCGGCCCTTTTGGTTTTGATACACACAATAAGCTCTCTATAAAGTGAACCTCCCTTTGCATGTGGGTCTAAACATGCATGAAAGTTGTTCATGATAAGAAACTTTTCATCACGAAAAGAATGAGAGAAGGTACTTTTGTCATTAAGAAGTCTTATAGGATTCGGTGCCAACATTGGAAAACAAAGATTGGGTCAGTTGGCCTAGATGGACCCTTATCTCTTGCATGAAATGGAAAGAAAAGGTTTTCATACAGTCCACTAACTACTTCTCTAATCATGTATAAAGGCACAGTTGGCGTTATTCTGTCATAAAGTTACAACCACAGTTGGCTCTTTCAAGCTGTACCGTTCGAGAAAATATCATGTATGTTTACATAAAGTTTATCTTGTAAATTTTGCCTCTTGTACTTACTGACATAGGTCCTTAAATGCACTCGGTCAAAGAAGAGTTTTGCTACATGGACCCAAAATAAGGGACCAACAGGGGGGACATGTGAGGTGTCTCCTTCCTATTGCATAATGAGCTGGCCATCATTAATGATGATCAGCTCATTATGCAATAGGAAGGAGACACCTCACATGTCCCCCATGTTGGTCCCATATTTTAGGTCATTGGGGAATTTTTCGTCAAAGAAATAATAAGATTACAGTTAAACGAAACAAGCTACTAGTAAGTAGATGTAGGCCTAAAAAATTTTTATGAGAAGCAATCTAAAATGACGTGATAATAATTAATGGAGGGGCGATAGTCCTTGAAAACTAGATGGAAGATTATGATATATGTAGTCGACCCCAAATATTTAATGAAGACTTTATTGTTGTTTTTGTTGAAGCTTGAGGATAAGATGAGAAATAATCAGCACCCAATTTAATATAAGACAAAAAGAACAAATTTTTATATTTCGACCATTATTTAAATTTATTTAGCATTTTCAATACGCTTTTAAAAAAACTTAGTCGAAATTGGTAATCAAGTTACAAAGTAGGCCGAACACGCTAAATAAACTTTATAAAAGACCAAAAATGAATATTTGCCCGGACTAAACTTGTAAAATAGGAATAGAAATTGATTCCGCAAGGAATTTTGAGAAGACGATTGAACTAGTTTCCGGTGGACTATGCTCCGTTGTCAAATTCTGGACTGCTGCTGACTAAATGTTCAAAATTTCAAATCATAATCCTCTGAAAGACAAACTGCTGACACTAGTAACCAGCTTCAAATTCCAACAAATCTCAAAAGTTAAAACGCATCCCAATCGCTTCAGCAACACCATAATTAGTACCTCAAAATCCAACTTTTGGGTGTTATTTTAAATCTGCACCAAACTATTATAAAAGTCAATAAAAAAATACCACATAAAAGTTTTCCATCAAAAAAAAAAAAAAAACGGCTACATTAAAGTTGCACTGATGTTTTTAAGAATCTTTCCAAATTTGAATGCATGAAAGATCTCATTGTCCCATACTATTTCTGCAAGAATGTTACACTTGTCTAGCTAAAGAATTTCA
The DNA here is from genome assembly GCF_001876935.1 of Asparagus officinalis. Lineage (NCBI taxonomy): Eukaryota > Viridiplantae > Streptophyta > Magnoliopsida > Asparagales > Asparagaceae > Asparagus > Asparagus officinalis. The sequence goes on along the minus strand of NC_033801.1, from coordinate 3,221,503 downwards.
ACCATTGTTTACACTCATCTAACCTTTGGTGATCTGTACGTATTTGGTCAGATCTCCTAAAGTTGTTTCAGTGAAAGGAAGTTGACCCTCATGCCATAATTGTATCTACTCGCTAAGGTAATCAATGATCACAACAATATCGTCTTTCCTTTTATGGGGGTAGTTGTAGTACTAGGATTTGGCTTGAGCCAAAGTGGAGATGATGAATAATCCTGCAGGTTGAGCACAAAATCAATGATTATGGAGCACCCGCATAGTCCTAGTGTGGTACATAGCGAAATATTAAATCTGCTACCGCCTATGAAAGCAGACGATTATGCCGACCCACGTAATAATATTGTTTGTTTATGTTGCTCTTTTTTTTTTCTCGTCTGTTCTCTATCGATATCCTTGACACCAATGCAGGTGATCGGCAGCGCGCTGGACCACCCTGGCATAAACATTGTCATCCCCACCCCTCAACAGGCGATATCGATCTCTTCGATATCGATATCTATTGTGCGTCATCAAGATATAGGAGTGAGGAACGGTGAGAGCGAGATGAGATAAGCCAGTGAGGTGAGGGGCTGTAGATTTGCCTACGGGGGGAAAAAATGGAAAAAAAAAGAAAAGAAAGAAGAAGCTTGAATTGTTATCATCAGGGCTCTTTTTGCTGCCTTTTTCGGAGATGCCTTGCCACCGCAACTTTCTTTAACATCTCTTTCAGAGTATTCCTTCTCCATGCTTTGTGTGCAGGGTGTGCGCGTTGAACCGACGCTAGCTTCCCTTCCTTTTTCCAATTACATCTTTCGTTTTCACCGAGCACTCTCGTTAATCAGAGGCCAAAAGTTCGTGTAAGATGCTCTGCTTCCGACTTGTTGAACTCTTTTCATTCGTGAAAAAAAAAAAAAATACGCAAGTGAAAATCTTGCGCAACACTGAACCTGGAGTAAGTAATTGGAAAGTTTTGGCAGCCTCTCTGATCTACAATCAGTGAACATTCAGTGAACATTCAAGTATTTTCCAAAAGAGTTGGTTGCATATGAACATTGAGGTACTTTCAAGAAGAGTGAGTCGCACGTAGACCCCATGTAGTTTCCCTGTTTCGAGCTTGCTACAGGTGTAGTTTCAATTTTGCATATACATCATCCCGTTGGCGAATATTGCTATACGCATCTTCAGACACATCAAATGACGTATCTACGTATCATATGAAAAACATAGGCACATCAAATGACATGGAATCTTCGAAGGGTTGAATACGTCATTGGCTATCAGCTAAGCATGCTAAATCAACAAGTTTGTAAGCCTCGTGTCAAGAGGGAACAGAGGTCACCCCGCGTTCTCAGTTACTAAAGATCAGTCTCGAAAAATTCAAAAGTTTGTCTGGGTGCCAAGATCATAGCTGATGCCAACAATGAGATCTTTACGTTTCTTACATATGATATAAACTGATACTTTGAATTGTTTCTATTACACCGAAGAAAA
>NC_033801.1:3138299-3220026 GCF_001876935.1 Asparagus officinalis | reverse complement strand
TCACCTGCTATCATACATACGAAAGATGTTAATGAAATAAACTAGAAATATAAGCAAAAACTTAATTTTCCTTAAAATGAATTGGAGTTAGAGAAATGGTAATTAAAAAATAAGAATTCAACAGCATTTTAACATTTAGCCAGGTCCAACTGCATGGTGAAGGGGGAGGCCTTTTTATTTCTCAGGGCATGAGGGATTTTGTATCAGACCTGAAGGATTTCAGGAAATAGAAATAGGGGAATTTTCACAAAATCACCATAATTAGGGGTTTCGCGCAGGGCTACCACAAACTAGAATGCATGTCAATAAGGATTAGAAAAATTCACGAGAAACACCGAAAAATTGGCAATATAAAAGAAACTAAAACTAGATTGAGAAATAGCGAGCATCAAGTAATTTCAAACCAAAATTTTCGGTAACTATATTTCTGAAGGCCATGATCACATTGGTCTATTTGTAGAAAGCCATGGCCATATAGGACATAAAAAAGGAAACAAAAACAACCAGGATAAACAACCTTCCTCCGAACAGAACTCTAATTTGTTGCTGGCCTCTTTAGCATTCAATGCATGAGATATAATATAAATTTTCTTGCCTTACATTAATGTCTGCATGAGAAAAAAAAAATAATATGTAAATTCACTGGGAGAAAACAACCATCCGTGCAAAACTGCAAACCATTGTAAAACAGTAGGTGACTTGATAATATCAAACCAATTCAAACTAAAAACAAACCAAAACAGAACCAAGACAAAACCTAAAAGCCTGTTAATGGTTTTAATCACATAAGAAAGGGAGCCCTCAGAGTCCATATACTGGCATTGCTTCTATTTCCATAGCATCCAATATGGCCTTAGCATAACTATGAATGCATCAATGAGTGATAATCCATTAGTGTGCACGAAAAAAAATGAAACAATCAACATATATAAGTGCAGTCCAATATGGCCTTAGCATAACTATGAATGCATCAATGAGTGATAATCCATTAGTGTGCACGAAAAAAAATGAAACAATCAACATATATAAGTGCAGTCCAATATGGCCTTAGCATAACTATGAATGCATCAATGAGTGATAATCCATTAGTGTGCACGAAAAAAAATGAAACAATCAACATATATAAGTGCAGTCCAATATGGCCTTAGCATAACTATGAATGCATCAATGAGTGATAATCCATTAGTGTGCACGAAAAAAATGAAACAATCAACATATATAAGTGCAGTCCAATATGGCCTTAGCCTAACTATGAATGCATCAATGAGTGATAATCCATTAGTGTGCACGAAAAAATGAAACAATCAACATATATAAGTGCAGTCCGCCAAAAGGCAGCATCTCTCGATCATGTTGATCAAAGTTAGCTTCCAAGTATCAAGAGATCAGAATCATTGAATTATCTCCACAGAGAGAGATGTTTTACAGTATCAATGATACCTCAGTTGCATGCTATTATTTTCCAAGGTGATCCACAGAAATCCTTTTTTCTTCTTTGAAAAGCAAAGTATATTACAGACATGTTCCCTTGACAAGTCCTAAAAGTTGATTTTAAAAACTGAACTTTGCTCATAGATGAATTGCAGCACAAAAGTTGTTCAGATTTAGATTCACCTCATTCATGTCCCCACTTTTCGATCCAATCGACACTTATCTCTACATTTATTTTTATTTTAACATTTTGACAAACCTTCCAAATATTTTAGTATGACGAGTAGTATAGATTTTCAGATATAATTCCTTGTGTAGTCATATCAAATCAATATGGTTAATTCCATATATAATTATGTACCTTATATCCTAGGACATGGAGTCATGGACACAAGACAAGACATGCATAGACCTATATGATAATCCATAAAAATAGGATAAAAGGAGATCATATGCTGACTATGTTCATGCGTGCAAGTGGTTATGTGCACACATTAAACCCGATAGTAGTTTGGACATTTTTTATTCAAATGAGAAAGAAAACTACATGAACTCTTAATGATCTAAACCTATAACTTCTACCATGTAAAGCACGACACATGCTTACAAAGTGTCAACATTTTAGGATTTTTTATTTGTTTGTTTAAGTGATATAAGCTTCATGTTGTTTGCCTCGCAATCATTAGATTATTTGAGTCAACGCCGCGCTGACACATAATTTTGGTTTCTTGAATCTGAAACAGCTCCAGAGTCCAGAGTGTCTAATCCATTTCAGACAAATATGCTGAAATCATTGGTTCTAGCTCCCTCATAAGATATCTCGAAAAACTTAGACCATGAACAACTTGAAGAAATAAATATACAATTCCAATTCAAATGTTCAGCTCAATGTTTCCCTATGGATAAAAGGACAAAGAGAGCTAGCCTCCTAAATTATCATGACACTTCCTTATTCTAGATTCAGTAGATCCTAAGGCTTAGAAGATGATGAACAATGTTGAATGTGAAGGGGGTTTAGAGGCAGTTGTACCAAAAGTTACTAAAGGCCCGTTTTCAGCTACAGTGCAGAATTGTGCGTTCATTTTGCTTGAAAGTGTGATTTTCTTGACAGTTCCTATCTTCATGTCTCACATACTTAGCACAAAGGCAATTTTCTTGTAAATGGTCTAGCAAATTTTAACACCAAAACTGCAACGAAAAATCCTTCTTTATACAAAATCATGCACTTGGATTAGAGTTGCTCACTAGGGTGTCACTTTGACACCGCAAATATGGGTATTGCACTTTTGACTCTCCTTATTTAGGATTATCCATAAACCAAAGAATAAAATAAAATTGTGGGCAACAGCACATTTACATATTAGTGTCACAAAAAGAAAAGGAGGGAGGGCGTGCGGGCAGGAGGGCAAAAACAAAAGAAGTAACCACTTTTTTTGACTAAGTCAGGTATTAAAATACTGCAAGTTAACAACCAAAATGAACAGTGCCACATGAAATCAGTCGAGCCTATTCTTAATCCATTATAGAATGCAGCAACTCAAAGATCCATATGAAACATATTATCTATTGACATACTCTTCTATGACATCTTCCTACTGTAAGAATATGTTTTTGGTATGGAATGAACATAAAATGGTATGATAAAGTAGTCCATGATCTGTAAGTTCATAGCCTGGTGGAACCCAAATGTCCATAAATCTACATCAAACCATCTATACAGTCAATGTGAAACTTGATAGACACAAACATATCACAAAGTTTCCGCAGCCTTGATGCACATGAAGGCTATCTCACACTAGCCCAGTCTCAATCAAACATTGCAAAACCGATACCAACACTTCGGCTTTAGACTAGCATGAATCATAAACAAACAATGCAGTAAGTTGTGACAATTTGACATTACCACCTACGTGATTGAACAGGTAAATATAGGGATCTATTATGATTTGATACCCACCTGAATCAAGGAACACATTAGAAATACACGAAAAATCCTTTTTTCTCATTATATTTCCATTTTTTCTTGTATCTACCCATTAGAAATAATTACACAGGGTCCAAAATTCACTATTATATGACCTACAACACATGATTTTTAGTCATTTTTAGTCATTCCGATCTATTGCCAAAAAAATTTGTGAAAGCTAAAATTCAGGATTTCATGAGTTATTTATTACCCACGATTTTTTACCAATTTTAGTTATTTTAAGCCATTGACATAATTTTACAAAGATAAAATTTCATGGCAACATGAGCTACAACCCACGATTTTTGGCTATTTTGAGTTATTTCTACCCATTGAAAAATAATTCCACGTAATCCGAATTCATGATTTAATGAGCTATCACCCCACGATTTGTGGTTATTTTTAGTGGTCTCTACCAATTGGATAATAATTTTGCAGTGTCCAAAATTTACAATTTCATGAGCAACAATATATGATTTTTAACCATTTTAGTCGCTTTTAACTATTGAAAAATAATTACATGGGGGCCAAGATTCAATATTTCACGAGCCATAACCTACAAATTGTGGCCATTTTTTCTTGTTTCTAATCTATGGGAAAAAAAATTCACAAAGTCCAAAATTCGAGATTTCATGGGCTATAACCCACGATTTTTGGTCATTTTTAATTGTTTCGAGCCATTAGCAAACAATTTTGCAAAGTCAAACACGATTTTGTGTGCTATAACTAACGAGTTTGGCCAATTTTAATCGTTTCTACCCATACACAAATAATTCCACGTAATCCAAATTCATGATTTAATGAGCTACCACCCCACGATTTGTGGTCATTTTTAGTGGTTTCTAACCAATTGGATAATAAATTTGCAATGTCCAAAATTTACAACTTCATGAGCAATAATATATGATTTTTAACCATTTTAGTCGCTTTTAACTATTGAAAAATAATTACATAGGGGCCAAGATTCAATATTTCACGAGCTATAACCTACAAGTTGTGGTCATTTTTTCTTGTTTCAAATCTATGGGAAAAATTCACAAAGTCCAAAATTCGAGATTTCATAGACTATAACCCACGATTTTTGGTCATTTTTAATTGTTTCGAGCCAATTAGCAAACAATTTTGCAAAGTCAAACACGATTTTGTGTGCTATAACTAACGAGTTTGGCCAATTTTAATCATTTCTACCCATACACAAATAATTTCATGCAATCCAAAATTTAGGATTTCATAAAATATAACTCACGATTTGCGATCATTTTTAATTGATTCTACCCATTGAAAACTAATTTCATAGAGTTCAAATTTCACAATTTAATTAGCTATAACACATGATTTTTAGTCATTCGAGCCCATTTAGCAAATAATTTAGCCGATGCTAAACTTTAAGATATCACGAGCAATAACCCATTATATCTGGCCATTGTAGTCACTTTGGCCATTGGTGAATAATTCTGCGGAGGCCAAAATTCATAATTTCATAAGCTATAAACCAATAATTTTCAGTCATTTTTATTTGTTCTGAGCAATTGCAAATAATTTTGTGAATGCCAAAATTCACAATTTTATAAGCTATAACCAATGGTTCTTAAAAAAATTCGTCATTTCGAGTCAGTAACAAATAATCTCGTGGAGACTACGATTACATAAGTTATTATCCATGGATTTCAACCAGTTTTAGTAGTTTCTATCCATTGGCAAATAATTCCGTGGAGGCCAAACTTTAGAATTTCATAAGCTATTACTAATGATTTGTGGCTATTTTTCTTGTTCCCACCTATTGAGAAAGAATTTCATAGAGACCAAAGTCACGATTTCATGAGCTATAATCCATGATTTTTAATCATTCTTAGTCGTTCTGGTGAAATTTTTTGTGAAAGCCAAAAATTAGGATTTCATGAATTATTTATTACCCACAAAATTTGACCAATTTTAGTCATTCTGAGCTATTGGCAAATAATTTCACGGAGGTAAAAGTTCATGATATTATGAGCTATAATACATTATTTATGACTATTTTTAGTCAATATTACCTAATAAAAAATAATTTTGCAACTCTGAAATTCACAATTTCATAAGCTATCACCCACGATCAATGTTTTAAATATCGGTTATCGGGGATTTATCGGATGGCCAAAATCCTTATCGTATAACGGAAATCGGGGATATATCGGGGATAAGTAGTATTTATCGGAGTGATATACTGGACGATGTGTATATATAATATAACAAATAAAAAATATAATCTAATCATGCTTAATGAAATATAAACATACCAAAATGTAAATCATCATGTTTAAAATCACTAACAAATTGTAGAAAGCGAAACTTGCATCATAGCCTTGAAAAAATATAATGTTAGTCAAAATGGACCGATAATCCCGATAAAAAAGTCTTACTTATCGGCTGATAAGTGTCGATAACGCCGATAAATCGCCGATAAACCTACAAAAACGATAACCGATTAAAAATCTAATTTATCCTAGCGGAGAGCTCCTAAATCCGATAACTCGGCCGATAATATCGATTATTGACCGATATTTAAAACAGTGCCCACGATTTATAATCATTTTAGTGGTTTCTACTCATTGAAAAATAATTTTACAGAGATTAAAATTCACGATTTCATGAGCAAACCCATAAATTTTAGTCATTTCTAACCATTAAAAATAATTTTATAGAGGCTAAAGTTTAGATTTCATAAGCTATAACCTATGATTTGTGGTAATTTTTTCTAATTTCTACCCAATTGAAACAATTTCATAGAATCTAAAATTCACGATTTCATGGGTTATAACCCATGATATTTAGTCATTTTTAGTTCTTTCAAACAATTGGCAAATAATTTTACTAAGTCCAACACAGTTTCTGAGCTATAACCTGCAATTTTGGTCATTTTTAGTCATTTTGACCCATTGATAAATAATATCATGAAGGCCAAATTTCAAGATTTTATTAACTATAACCTATGATTTGTGGCCATTTTTATTCATTCCAAACTACTAACAAATAGTTTCGTGAATGTTAAAATTCACGGTTTCATGAGCAATAACATATGATTTTTGGCAATTTTAGACGTTTCACGCTATTGGTGAATAATTTCGCGGAGGTAACTTCATAATTTCTCGAGCTATAACCTATGATTTTTGGTAATTTTTAGTTATTTCTACCCATTAATAGATAATTTGGCGAAGGCTAAAATTCATGATTTCATGTGCTATAATCCGTAATATTTTTTATTTTTTAGTCGTTCTCACCTATAGGTAAATAATTTTGTCAAGGCTAAAATTCATGATTTTCTGAGCTATAACCCATAATTTTTGCCATTTTTATTTATTCTAAACTTTTGGCAAATAACCTCGCGAAGGACAAGATTTAAAATTTCATGAGCTATAATCCACGATATCTGACCATTTTTAATCATTCTGAGCCATCGGTAAATTACTTTAATGAGACCAAAATTCATGATTTTATGAGCTTCTTAGAGGTCGAAATTCATGCTTTAATGAGATATAAACTATGAATTCTGAAAATTTTTACTCATTCCAAGCTATTGACAAATAATTTGCAAAGGCCGAATTCACGATTAATGAGCAATTATTCATTGATTTTTGGCTAGTTTTATCATTTCTACCCATTGATAAATGATTCCACGAAGACCAAATTTAGATTTTCATGATGTATAACCTATTGTGGCTATTTTTACTTGTTCCTATCTATTGAAAAATAATTGAGTCACAAATTCATAATTTCTTGAGCTATAACCCATAATTTTTAGTTATCTTTAATCATTTCTACCCATTGAAAAATAATTTCACGGAGCCTAAGATTCAGCTCATGAGCTATAACATATGATTTATGAACATTTTTCTTGTGTCTACCAAAGAAAAATAGTTTCGTAGAGTATAAAATTCACGATTTCATGATTTGTCACTCAAGATTCATAATTTCATGAGATATTCCAAACGATTTCTAGAAAGTTCTGGTCGTTCTGAGCCATTGACAAATAATTTCGTGGAGACCAAAATTCACTATTTTATGCACTTTAACCCGCGACTTTTGGTCAGTTTTAATCATTTCTACCTATTGGCAAATAATTCCATGGAGTCTAAAACTTAAATTTTTATAAGCTATAACCACAATTTGTTGCTATTTTTAATTGTTTCTACTCATTGAGAAATAATTTACGAAATTTAAAATTCACAATTTCATGAGCTATAATCAATGACTTTTACTCATTTTAGTTGTTTCTACCCATTGGCTAATAATTTCACATCGGCCAAATTCAGGTTTTCATAAGCTATAACCCATAATTTTTAACTGTTTTTAGCTGTTCGATGCTATAGGTAAATAATTTTATTAATGCCAAAATTCATAATTTTATGAGCTATAATCCATATTTTTTGTCCTTTTTAGTCATTTTGACCCATTGAAAAATAATTTCGCGGACGTCAAAATTCACGATTTCTTTAGCTATAACTCATGACTTCTGGTTATTATTGGTTATTTCTATGCATTAGCAAATAATTTCGTTTGCAAAAATTCACAATTTATGAGTTTTAACCCATGAATTTTAGCTATTTTTTTATTATTTCTACACATTAGCAATTAATTTTGTATAATCTAAAATTCATAATTTTATGAGCTATAACACATGATTTCTGGTCATTTTTAGTTATTTTAAGCTATTGGCAAAAAATCTTGAAAAGTCTAACACAATTTCAAAACTATAATCCATGAATTTTTATCATTTTAGTCATTCCGACTCATTGATAAATAATTTCATGGATGCCAAAATTCAAACATTCATTAGCTATAACTCATGATTTGTGGTCATTTTATACTTTTCAACCAATCGGCAAATAATATCGCAGAGGCTAAAGTTCATGTTTTCATGAGTTACGATCTATGATTTATAGCCATTTTTAGTAGTTTCTACACATTAGAAAATAATTTTGCGTTGTCCAAAATTCACGATTTCATGAGCTCTACACATTAGAAAATAATTTTGCGTTATTCAAAATTCATGATTTCATGAACTATAACTCACGATTTGTGATCATTTTACTCATATCCACTCATCGCAAAATAATTTCATAGAGTAAAAAATTCATGCTTTCATGAGCTATAGTCCATGATTTTTAGTCTTATTTTATCATTCCAACCCAATGAAAAATAATTTTGCGTAGTAAAAGGTTTATGACTTCATGAGCAACCCACAATTTCTAAAATAGTTAATTGTTTCTACTCATTAGCAAATAATTTTACAGAGTCCAAAAATGACGATTTCATGAGCATTAACCCATAATTTACGGCTATTTTTGGTTGTTTCGAGTTATTACCAAATAATTTTGTGAGTCATAACTCATGATTTTTAGTCAATTTTAGTCCTTTGTACCCATTAACTAATAGTTTTGCGGAGATTAAACTTCAAGATTTTATTGGCTATATAACTCATGATTTGTGGCCATTTTCATTAGTGTTAACCATTTGACAAACAATTTCACAGAGGCCAAAATTTACAAGTCTATGATTCCTGGTCATCCTTATTCGTTTCGAGCATTTGGCGGATAATTATGTGGAGACCAAAATTTATGATTTTATGAGCTATAACCCATAATTTTTTTGCCATTCTTAGTCGTTTATTTCCATTCACAAAATATTTCACGGAGGCCAAATTTCACAATATCATGAGCTATAAAACCCATAATTTTTGTTTTTTTTATATTCTATTCCATTAGTAAATAATTTCACTGAGACTAAAATCTAAAATTTTATAAGTTATAACCCCATGATTTAGGGTCATTTTTATTAGTTCCGACCCATTAATAAATAGTTTCGCGAAGGCCAAAATTCACAATATTATGAGCTATCACACACGACATCTCGCCATTTTTAGTCATTCCGAGCCACTGAAAATAATTTTGTAGGGCCAAAATTCAAGTTTTCATGAGTTATAACTAACGGTTTTTGGGAATTTTTATTCATTCTGACCAATATTGCAAATAATTTTATGGATGTCAAAATTAACGATTTTATGAGATATGACCCATGATTTCTAGAAATTTTTAATCTTTCGAGTCAATGACAACTAATTTCATAAATGACCAAAATTTACGACTTCATGAGCTATATGACCCATAATTTTTTGTTAGTTTTAGTTATTTCTACCCATTGTCAAACAATTCTATAGAGGCCAAAATTCATGATTTTGTGAGCTATAACTCATGATTTGTAGCCATTTTTTCTTGTTTCTACCTATTAGAAAATAATTCCGCATAGCCCAAAATTTATGATTTTATATGCTACAAATCATAATTTTTTATCATTTTAAGTCGTTCCAACCCCTTGATAAATAACTTTGCAGAGGCTAAAGTTCATTATTTGATGAGCTCTTACCAACGATTTTTGACCATTTTTAATCGTTTCGAGTCATTGACAAATAATTTCACAGAGGCGAAAGTTCAAAATATCATAAACTATAACCTATAATTTTTAGCAATTTGTGGTGATTTATATCCATCAAAAAAATAATTTAATGGAGTCCAAATTTTATTATTTCATTAGCTATAACTCATGAATTTTGACCATTTTTAATTGTTCTGAGCCATTGACAAATAATTTCACGGAGATAAAATTTATGATTTCATGAGCTATAACCAATGATTTTTGGCTTTTTAAAGTCATTCTTATGCATTGGAACATAATTTTTTTGAGGCTAAAATTCACGATTTTAGAAGGTATAGCCCATAATTTCTAACCATTTTTAGTCATTTCGAACTGGCAACTAATTTCGTAGAGGCCAAAATTCACGATTTTATGTGCTACAACCAACGATTTTCAGCTATTTTTAGTTATTTTTGCCCATTGGTAAATAATTTCACTAATGTCAAAATTCAAAATTTCATAGGCTATAGCCCATAATTTCTTGTCATTTTTAGTCATTATGAACCCATGGTAAATAATTTTGCAGAGGTCAAAATTTACGATTTTATGAGTTATAATCAATGACTTATGGCCACTTTTATTCATTCCCACAAATTGACAAATAAATTCATGGAGGTCAAAATTCACGATTTCATAAGCTATAACTCATGACTTGAGGAAAGTTTTAGTTATTCCGAGCCATTGACAAATAATTTTATAGAGGTTAAAATTCATGATTTTATGAGTTTTAACCCACGTTTTTTACCTAGTTTTAATCATCTCTACTCATTGTCAAATAATTCCACGAAGTCGAAAATTTAGGATTTTAAGAGCTATAACTCATGATTTGTGTCCATTTTTAATAGTTTTTACCCATTGAAAAATAATTTTACGAAGTCTAAAATTCACAATTTCATGAGTCATAACTGATAATTCTTTAGCCATTTTCAAGTCATTTCCATCTATTGGCAAATAATTTCGTAAAGGCTAAAGTTTAGGATTTTATGAGCTATAAACCGTGATTTGTGATAAATTTTTTCTTGCTTCTATCCATTAGAAAATAATTTCATAGAATCTAAAATTCATGATTCATTTTTTATCATCCCAAGTCATTGGTAAATAATTTCGCTGAGGCCAAACTCAGGATCTCATAAGCTATAAGCAATGATTTTTAACTATTTTTAATCGTTCCGAGCTATTGGCAAATAATTTTATTAGAGGCCAAAATGCACGATTTTATGAGCTATAAGTCATGATTTTTGGTCTTTAGTTGTTCAAACCTATCTGCATATAATTTCGTGGAAGTCCAAATTCACAATTTTATTAGTTATATAACTCGCGATTTTTTTTGCCAATTTTTATTGATAGTCCATCATGACAATAAATCACCTATCCACACTTAAAACTGCCAAATCAAGCAAAGTAAGCACCATATTAAGTACAAAACTGCTAAGAAGGAAAATCACTCACAAAGAGATGCATCATGATTAAAAAAACGATATATATAGCCAACAAATGTGATGTTCCTGATCTAACCAAACCCAATTCATATCAACAAGGTCCAATACAAAGCTGGCATTATACCTTACTATAATTGACACCTTAGAGGAACTAGGAACAAACTACATCGTAACTGCATGATGTGAAGGAAGATGAAAAGCCTACTTGATAATCAAAAGATTTTAGGTCATTCTCACTCAACCGGACCTAAGAAAGTTATGGCTCTCAGGGGCTACTGCTAGAAGTTCATCAAAGGTTTTGGGCCGATAGGTGCCCTTCTCATTGAATTAACCTAGGGATGGTGCACTCAAGACATCCCCCAAAGCTAAATGTTGTTGACTGGGTAGCTTCCCTTAGAATGAGGCTATAGTCTTCACTAAACAAATTATAATTTAATACAATACTCTGCAATATGGCATAGGATGGTCCTTACACACGAGGGTCTTCTTCCAATTGCTTAGATTAGTAAACAAAGCCAAACAGGGAGATGTATTGGGCTTCTGTCAGTGAGATATCGGTATGAGATATCGGTAATCCTACTGGCAGTCAAGAAGTATCCAACTCACTGATCAAGTGCTCCATATCTTCTTTGTTTTGTGCTCACCAATCAAAATGGAGCTTTCTTGGATAAAGGGCAGTTTATGGTCGATGCCTCTACTCCAAAAGCATCTTCAGCAACAGGGTACAATATTGACAGTCAGGAGCTCCAAAAGCACCATTTGTGCATTACGGATGGAAGGTGGTATGTCATACTTTGCTTGTGTTATCCATCAACACCCAAAATCTTTGTTGAAGGTCCCGCTCCAAGCAATAATAAAATGGTACCTTTGTTGTGTTTGATTGGCTCGCGAAAAGTGCATAATCTTTTTGCTCCTTCTCACTCTCGTCTTGCTATCCGAGTCTTATTGCTGAAAGAATGTGAAAGTTATACGAATGCCAAAACCTGTTGTGCCATCGTGATGTCATTTTTATCAGCAAAACATCACAAGATGCCTTCAAGTTGTGTAGTTATCATTCAATTCGATATACCACAGAGATATGACAAAAGCAAATTTGTTATTGAAGAATGAGGACATATCTTTGATGGTTCGGCAATGCACAGTCCAAAAACTGGTGCGGCACATATCTTTCGATCCACTGATACTTAAATGTTATCACACAATCCTCGTACTCCGATTGAATACATGCTAACCCCAACGCAAATCAGCAGAAGATACAACCAAACATACGAAAACACCATCAAATGCAGATCCCAGTTCGATGCAAACATACAAAAACTACACTATCAATGAACTCAATTCAGATTGGGGAAAAAGAAACCTTGATTTCCTTTTAATTTTAAGAATATAATTCAACAATCATTAAAGAAACTACCGACCCACATCGCGATTTGACATAATAATGCACGACAACAATCCTAGAGAATCCATTACAGTAGAAAATAACGAAAACCAAGAAAAGGGTTCTTTTAAAGGGGGGGGAAATTAACCTGGGTTCCAATTTTTTCCCACTTAATTCGAATCATCGTCGCCCTTCTTGCGCTTGCGGTAGTTCTCCTCGTAGTGCTTGGCCATGGCGATGCCGAAATTAGTCATCTTCTTGATGTTGGGGACGTTGTAGTTTTGGGCGATGTAGACGCCGACGGTTGTTCCCAGGGTAAAGGAGAAGACGCTTCTGAAGAAACCCATCTCTGGATTTGATTGGGAAATTGAAGAAGAATGGGAGAGGGTTTAATATATATATATATATATGTATAGAGAGTGAGAGAGACTTTGGTGACCCCTTTTACAAGAAATTTTAGAGCTCGGAGAGTTAATTCTTCCCCAAGACAAAAGAGTGGACTCGGTATTGGCTTTGGATCGTTGATTCTTCGAAGAATAAACTAATAAGGGTTTTTTTTATTAACCACTTTCATCTTTGATATTTGGAGTCCGTCAATCATTGAAATTGCTATTAGGCCCCCAAGCCTTGTAGCTTGCTGCTGCTGCTATCTTTAGAGGGTTTTAATTTGAAGAGTTCTTTTGTATTAGCCCCTTACATGTTTAGAATTTTGCATTAGTCCCTCAAATTTTCATATTTTGATATTTGTCTTTCAAATTATCATAATACGTTGATATTAGTACCTGCGATTAGTTGACGCTGTAACTTTACACGAATATTATATTTTTAAATGGTTTTTTTCTTAGAAACCACATAAGATAGGGTAATTATATGAAAATCAGCTTCCAATTTCAATTTATACATACAACCTTTAAAGTATGTTTTTGTTACAATGAATCATCTCCCAGACAAATTTTCACTAAAAAGTAAAAAAAATAAGCTTAAAAAAATGCAAGTTCAAGGTACGTGAGCTGTATCCTAACAAGACTAAACACTAAAAAAATGAGTCATATACTTGAATATAAGTTTTTAAGGGTAGTTTTGGTTTTTTAGTGAAAATGCTAACTCTGAGGTTGTTGATTGCAATAAAATCACACTTTACAGGTGATTTATGTAAAAATTAAAAAAAATTAAAGACAGTTTCCCTATAATTACTCTATTTTAAGGTGGTTTTTAGGAAATGCCACTTAAGGTGGTTTCTAGGAAATGCCACTTTCTTTAAGCACAAAAATTAGTAGACATTTTATGACCCTTGATTACCAATTAATAAACCCAAACTGACGATTGTTGAACCATAACACGTTGGGAGCCCCTAATCCATATCTGCTAAACACATTCTCTTTTCTTCCTCTTCCCTTCGGTAAGAAACCTCCTTTCTCAAGGACATAGGGAGGGAGGGAGAGATAGAGGAGTGACGACTGAATGTTAAACTATTGAGGGAATATTGGTAATTAGCTAACAATGGTTAAGATAATTCAACCATGTTTTAGGGGTTTTAACAGTAATCCATACTACATGGAGTAATATCAACATATTATTATAATTTTGGGGGCTAAATATCAAAATATAAAGATTTGAGGAACAAATACAAAATACTAAAAATGCAAGGGACTAAGAATCAAAAAAATCTTAATTGGAAATAATTTATAAGAATTGGGAGACTTAATGACATTCTAAATGAGTTGGGCCAATAATTTTTGAGCAATTTAAAAGAACCGAGGACCTAGTAGCTGTTGCAATGATACCATGGACCGATTCAAAAATATTAAAGGAATTAAATCGGAAACAACCCACTTTTCTCCTCTAAATTACAGAGTTTGAAGCACCAGCTAAATCTGATAGAGACCGGATGACTATTGTTTGTCAATTCATTATATAATTCCTAATCACTTAAGAAGTAGGATTTTTTTCCTTTTTTCTTTTTCCTTTTCTTTTAAAAAAATCCCCCAAGGAATCTTGGTTTTCATGTGAAGGATGGAAATAGTGTTTCTACTATGGATGGAAATAGGTTTTCATGTATGAAGGATTTGTTGGAGATTATAAATTAAGTCCAGTCTCCAGCTAACTTTTATGCATTAGAAGAAGGAGAGAATTAATTCTCAATCTTAGTGCTCTCCTCCTCTGTCATCGATATTTCTTGTTGAGACGAAATTGTTACTGATAAAATTTTTATCGGATGTATATAACTAGCAAGCGATCAAACGACTTTAGACAAAGGTATGAACTTTTCATCGCTGTGTCTTTCATGATTCATACTCTTTTATATCTTAGAACCACAGCATCAATAGTAGTTGAAAAATAACCAAAGGATGAAAAACATAAAAAAAAAAAAATCGAATATCAACTTGAATTTGGTCATCCCGTAATTAAACTGATTTGCTTGGTTTCGATTGGCCTGTAAATTTGAAGCCCAAATCAAAGCCCATCTAGTTAGTGAGTTCTTTGTTGGCTAAATTTCACAAAAAACCTCAATTTGTGGGGCTGCACAGCATCGTGAACCTTTTTACTATCAAACCCACCCTGAACTTTGAGGTGTCTCACAAAACACTTATTAACTTTTAAATATTCCGACGGACCCCTTAACGGCGTTAATGAATTACATCGTGGACCGTTATTTTGATTGTGTACCTCATTGATCCATTAACACCGATAGGGAGTTCCTTTAAATTTCAGAAGTTTAGGGTTTCTCTGAGGCACCGCAAAGTTTCTGGGGGGTATTGTAAAATTTATCCTTCTTTGTCCGGACGCTTGCTAATGGACACGTGTCAGAACCTTAAAAAGGTTATGCGAGTTGAGTTTAGGGTTTTGAACTCGCCTTTTTGAAACTGCTTCCCCTCTTTCAAAGACATCAGAAATCTTATGCAACTTCAAGGTTATGCGAGTAAAACGGTGATTAATTTTTTTTGGGTACTTTATAGTTGTTTTGTTAATTTTTATCATTTTTCTCTAAACTATGTTGATATTCTTTTCCCAAGTGCAGAAAATTTTTCCCCCTTTTATTGTGACGGTATGTGATAGTTTGTCAGATCTGAAAATCTTCCTTTTTCCCCCTTAAATCACCTCTTGTGAAAATATATTTGCTAGAATTTGTTTGATCATTTTTCTAGGAAAGTTGTTTGATCATATTTGAAAATAAAATATTAGTGAATTTGAAGAATAAGAGAAATTTTAGATGTTTAATAACTAGAGATCTTAAAATATTGGGTCGCAATTTTCAATTTACCTACAGCTACTTTAATTTATAATTGAAGTGATTGTCATAAGCTAGTTTGATGTTGCTAAAATTAATGCAATTTGTAGAGATAGTAATTTCTCCATAGTTAGAGATGAATAACAGTTGTATCAATCACGACGAAGAGCTATGATTGTGTTATCTATAGGATATTAATTTTGATCCCTGATCTTTTAAGTACTGTTTTATTTGATGAGCTTAGCAATTCCTTTATCACTGTACATTGAGCTACGTGCATATAGATTGTGTGCTATGAATGGCCTTTTACTTTTTAAAAAAAAATAAACTTCAGAAATTGGTCAGGGACTACTTCATTTCGGTGTAGAAAAGAGTTGTAGCCGAAGTAACTTTAGCTCTCTTAAGGTTTTGAGAATTTTCTTTCTTAGCGTTACAAGTTGGTTTTTGCCAATCTTCTTTCCTAGGGTTTAGAGTTACAGTAATTTTAGACTTGGAAAGACTTTTCATTTAAACAGGACATGCTAGGAATACTGCTTATGTAAAACAATCATCTAATCTTAGCTGGTCCGAGTAGTCAACAATCACCGGTCTCTTCCCAACAGATAGGGGATATGCATCACTTCCCATATAGGGCTTCGTAAGGTGTCATGCCAATGCTAGAATGAAAGCTATTGTTGTAGGCGAACTTTACTAGCGGCAAGTGCACAGCCTAATTGCCTCCGAAATCTAAGGTGCAAGCTCTCAGCTTCTCCTCTAGGGTCTGTATCGTTCTCTCAGATTGTCCATCAGTCTGAGGATATGTTGAAGTGCTGAACTTCAGTCCAGTCCCTAAAGCTCGATGTAGGCTCTTCTAAAATCTTGAGGTGAAACGAGGGTCTCGATCTGATACAATGGATATGGGAATTCCGTGGAGCTTCACGATCTCTTCGATGTATAAGCTGGTCAACTTTTCCATGGTATATGACATCTTGTAGGATATGAAGTGTGCTGACTTGGTCAGCGGTCAACTACCAGCTATATGACATCCTCTCCTTTTGCTGAGCGGGGTAGTCCAGTAACAAAATCCATATTGATGTTATCCCATTTCCATTCAGGGATAGTCAAACATTGTAATAGTTCTGATGGTTTTTGATGTTCAATCCTCACATGTTGGCATGTTAAACACTTTGACACAAATTCAACTATCTCCTCCTTCATGCGGTTCCACCAGAAGCTTTGTCGAAGGTTCTTCTGATACATCTTACTATACACCATGCATTGATGCAAAATTTTTATATTCTGAAATTAGACTCATAATAGTCATTTGGAACTAGTTTCATGCATTTTGGACATCAATTGTTATACCATTCATTTACCTAAATCTACTGCATGTACACTACTTGTGCTGCTGTGCATATTAGAGATATTGGATGTAATCATCTAGAGTGTAAGTTATACAATGATATAAGTTTTAAGTTAGAATATTAAAAAAGATAGTGTTTAGAACCTCATGTGGGTATACATGTATATAGGATAGAATCTTGGATTCATTCGTTGGCTGAGAGGATCCCGACATAATTGGTAGGTAACATTTCATTCTCATCTCAAATCTTTGAGAGTTAGATTGATTACTTCTTAAAATTTCTGCGAGTTAGTTTCCCATGCCAAGTTGTATATCTTATCATTTTCGTAATATTCCTATTTGATTCACTTCATGCGTAGGCTCTTTGTTGATTGCTTAACCATTGCTATCCTAATGTTGTTTATTTCAGTTTTATACCTTTGATTCCTTGAATGATTATATTGCAACAATTTGACTTGCTTCAATGATTCGACTATTGATAATGATAGTATTCTTTTCTATGTTGATGATTAATAGTCTATATTCATGGATTATGTCCTGTGTGAAGTAAGCTTCACCGGTGGGTAGTAATAGTAATGGGTCCCGGTAGGGACAATGTCTTGTGTGAGGACGCTCACCGATAGGTGTATAAAGGCATGCACGGTTTATTGATTATCCCATGTTTGGGGAGTTTGGAATCATGAATATTAGACCTTGATTATTCATATTGACATGTTATTTCATTTCGATCAATGATCATGATAAAAGTATGGTAGCTTATTGTTGAGATCCATTCGTTCAAGTTCGAATATCTATGACTATCATTTTCATTCATCCTTTTATGTTGTATCCGAGATGTTTATAGTTACCTATTGGGCTTTAGGCTTACCCCTATTGTTTTTATATCCATTCGCAGGTCATACAATCAGCAAGGATAAGGGGATTACAGACCTTTGAAACTTCTTAGCCTTATCCGATTCTTCATCTATCAGATGTGGAGCAAACCTTGATAGTTGAGTAAATTTAGCCTCATACTCCTGTACCGTCATGTTGTTTTGCTGCAACTCTTGAAATTCGATAACCCACTGATCCCTAACACCCTCGGAAATATATTTCTTATTCATAAGCTTCACAAATCTATCCCAATTAATCTGTCTTTGGACGGTCTTTTTCAATCTTAAGGTTGCTCTCTACCAATGTTCAGCTTCCCCTCTGAACATAAAGGCGACAAATGACATATTTTGCTTCTCTGTACAGTTTAGGACTGAAAATATCTTCTTCATTTGTAAAATCCAATCCTCCGTCACCAAGGGGTCAGTGGTACCCAAAAAAGTTGGAGGTGTGAGCTTCTGAAACTGTTCTAGGACTGAGATAACATGTGTTGGTTGGTTGCCTCTAGGATTGATACGTTGCTCGATGATCTCCGCCAATCGTTCCAATGGATCTTACATTGGTTCTGTTTGATCAACAGGCCGTTTGCCGGCATTCCATATCATTTCGACAAGAAAGGAAAATCCTTCTTCCAAATTCTGTATGTGTTGTCCTTCCTCATCTTGGGTCCGATTTGTTCTTGTTCTCACCATTATCTACATGAAAATATAGCGAGGGCTCAGATTCCACAGATTACTCATAATACTCACACTGAAATATTTCTATTGCTCACATAATATATATATAAGAAACGTCAATAATCAACGTAGAGTACTAATCCCTCCAAAAACCTTTTCATTGATATAATATTAGCATATACATCTTCATCATTACTAGAGTTCTACAAAAGTACAATAATCCATATCTAAGACATAGATGAGGGTATGCAATCTCAAAATACACCATACTTGGGTGTCCACCCAAAAGTCAAAAGTAAGTAGATTCCTAAGGTTAGTGACCCAATGGGTCAACCTCTAGGAAGAGGTGGAAGAGTTGCTAGAAGTAGACTCCGTATCGGAGTCCTCAATCGGCTGGGGTTCATCACCATCTAGGCTGATCTCCTCCCACTCATCGTCCTCAACATGATCCTACACCATCGGCTCATCCTCCCATGCCCAATCCTCCTCCAAGTCAAGCTCCCATCCAAGTAGAATTCTCTCTACGATGCCACCAAGTAGAGGCTCCTGGACAACCTCAAATTCCCACTCCCTCCTCCTGTGGATCCTCATCCACCGGTTCACCTCTGGGTCCTTCCCGGGATCCTCCTCCATAGGGTCTTCCTGCTTGAGATCCTCCTCCATAGGGTCCTCGAGGGCCTCCTCCTCGGGGCCCTCCTCAAGCTCGTCACTCTTCGCCAATTGCCCGCGGGTGCGATGGCCAATCGGAGAGTAATCTACTCTCTCCCCAAATGTCTCCTCCGGATCAGTCTCCTCAGAGCTTATCTCCCAATCCTCCAAATGTGTTGACCACACCTCCCCGCTGCTAATGGATCCTTTCATCCCAGAAACATTCGAATCAGAATCTACCATTCCTGCCAAAAGTCATCTATCATCATCCAAGGGTACAAAATCAATCTAATAGAAATCTAGATATTACAAGAATGCCAAGGAAAGATAATATCTCCATGACTGGTGTTTGACACCGACTCGAATCATCCCTAAGTCTTCTGATATCAGAGCACCGGTTGACAACTTAAGAGTCCTACATTGAATACCAATGGGACATAGAGATGATTCGAGTCGGTGTCAAACACCAGTCGTGGAAAGATTATATTTCCCTGACATTCTTGTAATATCTAGATTTCTATTAGATTGGTTTTGTACCATTGGATGATGATAGATGACTTTTGGCAGGAATAACAGATTCCGATTCGAATGTTTCCGGGTTGGAAGGATCCATTAGCAGCGGGGAGGTGTGGTCAACACATTTAGAGGATTGGGAGATAAGCTCTGAGGAGATTGATCCGGAGGAGACATTTGGGGAGAGAGTGAATTACTCTCCGATTGGCCATCACACCCGCGGGCAATTGGCGAAGAGCGGCGAGCTTGAGGAGGACCTCGAGGACCCCATGGAGGAGGATCCCGAGAAGGACCCGGAGGATGAGGATTCACAGAAGGAGGGAGTGGGAATTTGAGGTTGTCCAGGAGCCTCTACTTGGTAGCATCCTAGAGGGAATTCCACTTGGATTGGGAGCTTGACTTGGAGGAGGATTAGGCATGTGAGGATGAGCCGATGGTGTAGGATCATGTTGAGGACGATGAGTGGGAGGAGGTCAGCATAGATGGTGATGAACCCTAGCCGTTTGAGGACTCCGATACGAAATCTACTTCTAGCAGCTCTTCCACCTTTTCCTAGAGGTTGACCCATTGGGTCACTAACCTTAGGAATCTACTTACTTTTGACTTTTGGGTGGACACCCAAGTGTGGTGTATTTTGAGATTGCATACCCTCATCTATGTCTTAGATATGGATTATTGTACTTTTGTAGAACTCTAGTAATGATGAAGATGTGTATGCTAATATTATATCAATGAAAAAGTTTTTGGAGGGATTAGTACTCTACGTTGATTATTGACGTTTCTTATATATATATTATGTGAGCAATAGAAATATTTCAGTGTGAGTACTATGAGTAATCTGTGGAATCTGAGCCTTTGCTATATTTTCATATAGATAATGGTGAGAACAAGAACAAATCGGACCCAAAGATGGGGAAGGACAACACAGAGAGAATTTGGAAGAAGGATTTTCCTTTCTTGTCGGAATGATATGGAATGCCGGCAAACGGCTTGTTGATCAAACAGAACCAATGCAAGATCCATTGGAACGATTGGCGGAGATCATCGAGCAGCGTATCAATCCTAGAGGCAACCAACCAACACCTGTTATCTCAGCCCTAGAACAATTTCAGAAGCTCACACCTCTAACTTTTTCGGGTACCACTGACCCTTTGGTACGGAGGATTAGATTTTACAAATAAAGAAGATATTTTCAGTCTTAAACTGTACAGAGGAGCAAAATGTGTCATTTGTTGTCATTATGTTCAGAGGGGAAGCTGAACATTGGTGGAGAGCAACCTTAAGATTAAAAAGGGCCACCCAAAGACAGATTAATTGGGATAGATTTGTGGAGCTTATGAATAACAAATATATTTTCGAGGGTGTTAGGGATCAGTGGGTTATCGAATTTCAAGAGTTGCAGCAAAACAGCATGACGATACAAGAATATGAGGCTAAATTTATTCAACTATCAAGGTTTGCTCTACATCTGATAGATGAAGAATCGGATAAGGCTAAGAAGTTTTAAAGGGGACTCAGGGAAAATATTAGTGGCTCTCAGGATTAGGAATTACGCAGAACTGGTGGAGAATGCGTTTGAAATTGAGAAAGACCAGTTAGAGTATCAGGAGCTCCGCAATAAGAAGCAGAGTCTAGCTAAACGCTCACGGACAGAAGGAGGTCCCATAGCCGACAAGTTAGCATCGAATTAGCCCGGGAGGTCAGCGATAATAAAATTTTCCTTTCGTCGTGATCAAGCAAACCAGCCAAACAAGTCAGCAGTCTCAGTCTGTCCAAGATGTGGCAACCATCACTCCTGATATTGTAGACTTCACCGTGGATGTTATGAGTGTGGTCAACTTGCGCATTTCAAGAGAGATTGTCCAACTTTGAGGAATCAATCGATAACAGAGCGAGCACCAGAAGAAAATCGTACAGTTTGAGCTAATGCCTCACAACAATCAAATGCTCCCTAGTCCAACCAGAGTGTGCAGCAGAACCAGAGGAACCAAGGAAGAGTTTTCGCTCTAACAAGGAAGGATGCACAAGCATCGCCATCTGTAGTGGAAGGTACACTTCTCATATGCTCATTCATCGCTTATGCACTTTTCGACCCTAGATCTACACACTCTTTTGTATCACCTCACTTTGCTAGGAACTTTCCCAATTCGCCGATACTATTAAGTAGTGAAATAATTGTCTCCACACCTATGGGTGACAGTCTCCTAGCAACATATGTTTATGAGAATTGTGGAGTTTTAGTGAGTGATCATGTCATGAATGCAGACCTTATATGTCTAGATATGTCAGATTTTGATCTTATCCTAGGAATAGATTGGTTAGCATCTCATCATGCTACTGTAAACTATTTGAGAAAACTGATAAAATTTAAACTACAAGAGGAGGCGAGTTTTGTTTTTCAAGAGGAAAGTAGAAGACCACTCACACACCTAATCTCACTTATGAAGGCTAACAAATTGTTAAGACAAGGTTGTAGTGGATATTCAGCTTGTGTGATAACTGACCAATTGAATGAGAAAAAGCTTTCAGATATACTTGTTATAAGAGATTACCCGGATGTCTTTCCAGAAGATTTGCTAGGATAGCCTCCAGATCGAGAGAGAGAGTTTGCCATAGACTTGGTCCCAGTGACCACTCCTATATCTAAAGTCCCTTATAGATTGGCGTCAGCTGAGATGAAGGAACTGAAGGATCAACTTCAGGAGTTATTGGATAAAGGATTCATTAGACCCAACTTGTCTTCATGGGGAGCATCGGTCTTATTTGTGAAAAAGAAAGATGGGAGTATGAGACTCTGTATAGATTACAGAGAGTTGAATAAATTGATCATTAAGAATAAGTATCCACTCCCAATGATAGATGATCTATTTGATCAACTTCAAGGAGCTCTTGTATTGCAAGCCCTAAGGGAACAACAGCTATACACAAAGTTTAAGAAGTGTGAATTTCGGCTAGAAAATGTTATGTTTTTGGGTCATATGATCACTAGAGATGAGATATCCGTGGATCCAACGAAGGTTGAAGCTGTCGTGAACTGGTCGTGTCTTACCTCAGTGACTGAGATTCGTAGCTTTTGGGGACTAGCAGGATATTATAGAAGATTTGTCAAAGACTTTCCCTAATTAGCAGCCCTTTAACTTATTTGACTCGTAAGAATGCCAAGTATATTTGGAGTGAGAAATGCGAAGAGCATTTTCAGGAGTTGAAGAAACGGTTGGTAACTGCTCCCATCCTCGCTATCCCTACGAGTTCAGATAAGTTTGTGATATATAATGATACATCTTTCAGAGGTTTAGGATGTGTTCTGATGTAGAAAGAGAAGATGGTGGCTTATGCCTCCAGGCAATTGAGGCCTCATGAGAAGAACTATCACACTCATGATTTGGAATTGACTGCTGTGATTTTTGCTCTGAAGATATAGAGACACTATTTATATGGGGTATCATGTGATATTTATACAAATCACAAGAGCCTAAAGTATATATTTACTTAGAAGGAGATTAACATGAGGCAAAGAAGATGGTTGGAATTGCTGAAAGATTATGATGTAAATATCCTTTACCATCCAAGTAAAGCTAATGTAGTAGCAGATGCACTTAGTTGAAAGAATCATATTGCATCAGCTTTTTTGCTAACTGTTGATGCAATTTATCAAACAGCCAATTAATTCAGAAGAGGATGGTTGCAGGGTGATGAAGAATGATGGAGGGCCCGCTCCCTTATTCGACTTTATGCCTAGTTCTTGAACGAGGATTTGATGTCCACACTGCACAGACAAGAAAAATCCGTGAGAGGGCGGGGACCGATTCCCCTGTGATTCCTCCGACGGTCAAGTTTAGTTGATAAACTTAAGCTTGAGCGGAGTTTAGAATTGTGTTCTTATGCTATGTGCATTAGAGATGATCATCTCTAAGGTTTGGATCAGGAGGAAGATTTGAATTGCTCCGAGAGTTTTTTGTTAGGTTAGATTGGGTTAGATCCTCCTCCCCCTCTCTTCCTTCTTTTCGTTAGATGTTGAACAACCTCTATATATAAAGCGGATGTCCATGGCAGACTGGTTATTTCGATCATACAGAATGGTGGTGACAAAGTGTTAGCTGGAAGGTGAGTCATCCTTCGTCCTATAGGTATCGGCTGGCGACTGGAGGGGAAGACATTTCAGTATGGGAGATAGTATCTCCGCGATGTCCGGGAAGTGACTTGTGAGGGTGGCAGAAGTCACGTGGACATACTGAGTCATCCCTTGTTTTACAGATGTCAGCTGGCGACTGGAAGGGGAGTTACTTCATTATGGGAGAGTGTCTCCGCATTTCCTGAGAAGTGATTAAATTGACAAGTCATGGAGATTTGTCAGGCCAAAATCTGGATAAGACTTGTCTAAAGTGGACTGAGGCGTCAACATTTGCTCTGGGGGAGAGGCTTGAGGCCGGGGTTGAGCCCTCAATTTAGTAGACAGCAGGGAATGTCCCTTAAGTCGTTTCTGAGAAATGTCCATTGAGCGGTCGAGTGCCCTAAGTAGAGTCATCCTCGATGATAGAGTCGACCAGTACCGCATTTCGTGTTGACTCAGGAATGTCGGCATGTTCAACTAGTTGGAATGTCGTCTTGCCTTAGCTAAGAACTGTCTTTTGAGTCGATATAAAAGATGTTGACTCGTCTGGGAGGTCAGGATCTCTCGTGTCGACTCATATCGCATCTCATGTCGACACCAGAGTGTCTGCTTGATGAGCTAGTGGAGCCGAGGCCTCTGTGATTGTGCCTTGGGTTTATTCCTTGATAAAAAGCCAAGAGCTTTTTTATTCAACTGAGAAGTCGTTGTGCCTTGGGTTTACCCTAATAAGGTACTAAGGGCTTGAAATTCGACTGAGGAGTCCAATGCCTAGAACTCTTGAGAGTTTACTAAGGCTCTTATTGCATTATTTTGCAAACACTGTATCTTAGGTGAGTGAACACCATAACACTAACTAAACAAGCAGAGGAGCAAACAAGCTGAGTTAAGTAAGGAGCTAGAGAGAATAGAGATTGAAATTAGAAAGTATTCTTCCGAAATGAAGATTTGTCAGATAAGCCTACAACCAACTCTATTGGACCAAATCAAGGAGCGGCAGAAGGAAGACAAGGAGTTATGTGAGATAAAGAAGAAGATGGAACAGGAAAATATTCAAACTTTTAAATTCAAGACGGTGTT
Organism: Asparagus officinalis; assembly: GCF_001876935.1. Lineage (NCBI taxonomy): Eukaryota > Viridiplantae > Streptophyta > Magnoliopsida > Asparagales > Asparagaceae > Asparagus > Asparagus officinalis. The sequence continues at coordinate 3,194,895 of NC_033801.1, read as the reverse complement.
TTGAAGATGAGTAATCGCCTTTGTGTACCCAATGATGGAGAGCTTAAGGATCATATATTGATAGAAGCTCACCAAACCCTATATGCTCTTCATCCGGGTAGATGTATCAGAACATTCGACAAAACTTCTGGTGGAACCGCAGGAAGGAGGAGATAGCTAAATTCATTTCAAAGTGTTTAACATGCCAACATGTGAAGATTGAACATCAGAAACCATCAGTACTATTACAACATTTGCCCATCCCAGAATGAAAATGTGATCACATCACCATGGATTTTGCTACTGGACTACCTCGCTCAACAAAAGGAGAAGATGCTATATGGGTGGTAGTTGACCGCCTGACCAAATCATCACACTTCATACCCTACAAGATGTCGTATACCATGGAAAAGTTGATCAGCTTATACATTGAAGTGATTGTGAAGCTCTACGGAATTCCCATATCCATTGTATCAGATCGAGACCCCCGTTTCACCTCAAGATTTTGGAAAAGCCTACATCGAGCTTTAGGGACTGGACTGAAGTTCAGCACTTCAGCACATCCTCAGACTGATGGACAATTCGAGAGAACGATACAGACCCTCGAGGACATGCTGAGAGCGTGCACCTTAGATTTCGGAGTCAATTGGGTTGTGCACTTGCCGCTAGTAGAGTTCGCCTACAACAATAGCTTTCATTCTAGCATTAACATGGCACGTTACGAAGCCTTATATGGGAGGCGATGCAGATCCCCTATCTGTTGGGAAGAGACCGGTGATCGTCGACTACTCGGACCAGATGGAATCCAATAGACGACTGAGAAGATCCAAATTAGACAAACTGCTTTTTTATTATCCATGTAATTATTCTAAAGGCATTCTCTATCCTCGTCAGACTATACATTACTTTGTGCTACTGTCTTACATCATGTTTTTATTCTTTTTCTTATAAATATAATCATTCTAAAGATGCAGAATGTTCTCCATCCTCATTAGAATATACGTTATTATTTTATACTACTGTTTTGGGTCATGTTTTAACTTATCAATTACTTAGTCTATTGCCTCGTGATTTTTTTTCCTAAATTTTTTCTCAGTATTTATTTTTTCAGGAATATTATAAATGGGCTTGTTAGATGAACTCTATGTTGATATCTTGCAGCTAATCGCTGAAAAGATAGCTGATCATGCGGACATTCTCCGATTTGGTGTGGTGTCGTTTGTAGGAAATTTCGCTCCATTGTCATTGATAGCCTTCACTTGCTTCCACCAAAATTACCATTATGCCACTGTATCCTTCCCAATAAACGTCATTGATAGCCTTCACTTGCTTCCACCAAAATTACCATTATGCCACTGTATCCTTCCCAATAAACCCCCTCCCATACCATTGCTAATGCAATGTACCAAAATTACCATTATGCCACTGTATCCTTCCCAATAAACCCCCTCCCATACCATTGCTAATGCAATGTATTAGCAATGTCATGATAACTAGTGGGAAGACATCAATTACGGCGAGTTACTTGTGCCAGAAATAAGAAATAAGTGGCTTCTTGGATCTAATCATGGTTGGTTGTGTACTGTTGATATCCAAGGCCGAGACATTCAACTCTTGAATCCATTAACAAGAGCCCAAATCCCTCTCCCATCTCTTGATGCATTTCAACATCCAGAGGGCAGTTTCATAGACGGTGAAGTCAATGATTTTAGGTTTATAGAGAAGGTCGTTATATTATCTGATCCTTCATATAAGAGGAGAAACTTCAATAATGATGATGATGATGATCGTGTATTAATTATGTCCAACTTCTGTGTGCTATCGTTTTGCATGCTCGGAGATGACAAGTGGACAAATGTAGAGGATTCTCTTAAACACATCCAAGATATCATCTGTTACAATGTTACAAGGGTCAGATTTATGCTATTAATTATGTCGGGATAGCTGTGGTTTTCGATCTCGCAGGGGATAAGAAGATGAAACAAATTGCAAATGCACCAAAGCCATGGATTGGTGACCACATGTATTTGGTTGAGTCAGACGCGTGGAGACTTGCTGCTAGTTGCAAGAGAGCTCTTATATAGCAATATAAAAAATCTTGAAGATGATGAAGGTTGGTCTACAACTACTGACTTTGTGGTGTACAAGCTTGAAGCTATTGATAAGCCAGTGAAGTTTGAAGGTTGAAGGTCCTACCTATGCTACCATCAACCGCAGAGTCCCAGATTAGAGGTGAGCACAACAGCATAGTCCCAAATGGAGGTGAGGTCAAGTTCAAATGGGTTGTGAGATGGAAAGCTTGGGCGATCAAACTTTGTTCTTGGGCGTTTTGTGTACGAGCTATCGACTATCAAGGCTGCGAGCCAAATTGCATATATTTTAACATAGCATGGGTTGATAGGGCATACAATAACAGCACGGGGAAAATCAAAAGATATTCGTGAGAATTATTCTATTTGTGACATGGTCAAAAGATATTCGTGAGAATTATTCTATTTGTGACATGGGCATATATGATTACAGAGATAAAAGCTTTGAAGAATTTACCGAACTGAATCTTAAGTACCTTGTTCCGCCCATCTGGATCTCGCCAAATCCACGGTAGTTATGTATACTATTGATTGGTTAAGTTTGGTTTTTGTGTATGTGGTGTTTTTACTTATGTAGTGGGGGTTAATTTACCATGCCAAGTACATTACTCTTCATTACATGTATAAACATTGTTCCCGGTTATGCTCTCAGCATTGTTCCTTGTCTTAAATACTCGCAGTATTTAAGTTTCTTAGGTACAAACTGATGACCATTATTATGGACCTGAAGATTATTGCGATGGATGAAATAGTACGACCCCGTGGTGTATTCCGGCGATCCATCGCCTCCTTCATGCCTCTCTAGGAGATGCAGCGAAGCCTGATGGCGGTGTGCTCAGAGATGGAAAAGGCCGTTGAGGTAATCAAGTTCTTTTGTTTTTGATCTAAAATTAGGATCTAGTGATCCAAAGTTCTTGGACCTAAGACTAGTGGCTGAATTTTCTTATGGGAGCAATCAAATTCTGTTGTACCTGATCGAAAATTAGGGTTCTAGTCATCTAAAGTTCTTGGACTTGGACTAGTGATCCAAATTTATTATTTGACTCATTTGTATTTGCATGAAATGAGCCGAGGATCCGTAGGGCTAAAGCACTGTTTGCAATTTAGAGCAGAATTCCTACTGAAATTAGTGGCAAGTTTCTTGCTGAAATTTGGTGACTGTAAGCTAACTCCAATGTAGAAGAACAATTGGAAAGGGTTTGCATTACTCATTTCATACAATTCATAGCTATTAGGAGTCATCTTTGGTGGAAATCTAACACTTTAACAATTTACCAGCATTAAGGTCACAACTACCTTATTTTTAGAGATATTCAGACTAACCATGTTCACATTGCAGCTAATGTAGCCAGATATACTCTTCTATGGATAGGTGCACAGGAGGACAGGATTGCCAGAAGGATCCGTAGGGCTGCAATCAAGCTTCAATTTGAAGAAATTGCGAAAAGGAAAGTAGCAGATGAAGTGGGAGATAATCTCTACAGACTAAGAGGATTATGGAGTTCTGGATTGGTGTAGCAGTTCGCTAGAGGGTCATTTGTATAAAGGTCTGGTGACTGCTTAGGGGAATGCTGCAGAAGTACTTTTGGGTTCTTCTTCTTCGCTTTATCTCTCTCATGGTGTTTTTGGGTTTCTGTCTGTGGTTTCCCTATGCTTCTTCTTGGACGTCCGGTGATATCGTTTTTTCGGTTGTATTAGCATGACTCTCAGTCTCTTTTATTAGTTTTTTTTTCCCGGTTGTGCTCTTTGTTGAGAGGAAGGTTCATGGGTGTTTTGTCTAGATAGGTGACGACAAGGTCTGTAAGGTGGCACTAGGGGCATACCCCCAACCACAATCTCAACCACACCCCCTCTCTCATTCGTTTTATCTGACTCTCATGGTGTTTTTTGGTTTCTGTCTATGGTTTCCCTATGCTTCTTCTTGGACGTTCGGTGATATCGTTTTGTCGGTTGTATTAGCATGACTCTCATTCTCTTTTATTAGTTTTTTTTTCCGGTTGTGCTCTTTGTTGAGAGGAAGGTTCATGGGTGTTTTGTCTAGATAGGTGACGACAAGGTCTGTTCTCTATCTACATTTCGCTTCTGGACTCTTCGGTTTCACAATTTTACAAGTCTGTATATTTTTCTAGCTCTATATATATATATATATATAGAGAGAGAGAGAGAGAGAGAGAGGCAAGAACTCCTATCAAACTTAAGTGGATAGGGAATAGTTATCCACCAAACTTTTAGCCACTCATTTATTAATATAAAAAGTCTCTTCATATCATGCAAGGATCCATAGGCAAGATCCATGGATAAAAAGTTTGGTGACAACTATTTCCTATCACTTAAGTTGATAGGAGTTTTCACCTATATATATTATATATTATATATATAATATATATATATATTATATATATATATATTATAATAATATATATATATTATATATATATTATATAATATAATAATGAAGCAACGGATCTGCACACTGTTTTTCAGCTCAAAAAAAGGGTGGCACTAGGGGCACACCCTCAACCACAATATCAACCATACCCCTCTCTCATTTGCTATAGTGCGTCGGGTTCCATATGAGATTTTAAAATCTCATGTGGAGCCCGACACACTGTAGCAAATGAGAGAGGGTGTGATTGAGATTGTGGTTGGGGGTGTACCCCTATCATTTTCCAAAAAAAAGGTCATGCACGGATTCATATGCGAACTCATATAGTCGTACGTTCATACGCTAACATTATCTTTGTAGTCATTGGCTGTGCCTTTTCCAATGAAATAATATTGGTAATTAACCAGTTGTTGACCTATTCATATGCGAATTTTTTCCTTCCTTCCTTCCTCTTCCCTTTCCTAAGTAAACTCCCAAACAAACTATAAATAAATTTTAAAAACACAAATGGGCCTTTGGACTTGAAGCCCAAATCAAGCCCATATAGTTTGTGAGTTCTTTGTTCGCTAAATTTCACGAAAGCCCTGAACGTTGAGGTTTCTCATCTGAGCCTTTTTCCTACCAAACACCTGAAATTTGGGGTTTCTTGCAAAACATCCCTGAACGTTGAGGTTTTTCTGGGACAACCCAAATTTATGCTATTAATTATCTGGGGATAGCCATGGTTTTCGATCTTGAAGGCAATAAGAAGATGTAACAAATAGCAAACGCACCAAACTCGTTGATTCGTGAGGACAAAATTTTAAAGCCGTCCTATTTACAAAAAAATTTGTCAAAACCGACTTATTTTTAAAAAAAAATTGTCAAAACCGATCTAGTTTCAGCCATCGGGTTGAAACTGGGTCGGTTTTGAGAAAAAATAAGTCTGAAACTTCACGAGACTTGAAGTCCCGTGAAGTTTAGCAGCCTATAATGACATTAATTAAGGGCGACAAATCTTTCACGGGGCCTCAAGTCCCGTGAAAAATTTTAGTAGAAAATGAACCTTTCATTAAGTAAAATGAGCCATTTGCAAGTCTCTGAGTAAAAAAACTTTACGAGACTTCAAGTCCCGTGAAGTTTCAGACTTTTATTTGTCAAAACCGATCCAATTTCAACCAGACGGCTGTAACTAGGTCGGTTTTGACAAATTCTTTTAGAATAGGTAGGTTTTGACAAATTTTTTTAGAATAGGTCAGTTTTGACAATTTTTTTTGTAGATAGGACGGTTTTCAAAATTTGCCCTGATTCGTGACTGCATGTATCTGGTTGAGTCAACATATCGAGACTCGCTGCTGGTTGCGAGAGCGATCTAGTATAGAGATGAGGAAGATTATGAAGATGATGATGGAGATTATGAAGAGAATTGTTCTTTGTTACCGGCTGAGTTTTACCTCTTGATATGTGCAAATGCTGGAACTCTCACCAAATACTTCGTTTAGTTCAGCAGGAAGATTTCAAGATCTCGAGTATTGGCTGTGTGTTATGGATTTGGCGCATGAGGCGGTGCTTTTCTTGTACTAAACTTTGAATAGCTCGCAATTTTTTCTTGTATCAATCGCGAAACGTACCAACCGCTGATGCGGTCAAAAGCCATTGAGGCTGTAATGACTACAGACAATTTACAAAATGCCAAAGCCAACGGTTTTTTTTTTTTTTTTAAAAGAGTAAATGTGAATTTGGACCGCAAAGAGTTTTGGGAGATTTCATGATTTGTTTATTCAGCATATATATTAGTGCTCAGGAAATTTATTGTGTCTCGCAGGATATTCTAGGTAATGCGCTAGGATATTGGTTTGGGATTACAAATGCCACCGTGTATAAATTTGATACGATTTGGGTTCGTAATGTTTGAATCCACATGGAGGGGATTTTGTTTTCACTTTTTTTGTGGTTTTTGAAAAATGATTTAAAGACCCAAAATATGGGACCAATGGAAGGGACATGTGAGGTGTCCCCTCCCTATTGCATAATGAGTTGGCATGACCAACTCATTATGCAATAGGGAGGGGACACCTCACCTGTCCCCTCCATTGGTCCTATATTTTGAGTCCCCGTAGCAGCACTCTTTACAATATTGTTTTCACTTTTTTTGTGGTTTTTTGCATTGAAAACAGGGACCCACGAGATTAAAATCCTAGGTTATTATTATCAAATATAATATTAGTTTATTACTTTTCATGCATCGAATTTCAAGTTGATACATAGGATAAATGCATCAAAGGTGAACTCCTAAAATTATGGTGATGTCACTTGGATTTGTGATTTTAGTTACATATCCTCAGTAAAATGCAAATGCACGTGCAACAAAACAATATTTGATTAGATTTTATCCCTTATATAAACACGCACAAATATGAAAATGGACTCGGTGTGTTTCTGACAACTCCACAAAATTAATGTTAGTGGGTATAACGTTAGTACAAAAGTTAGTTTTTAGTTTTGCAATAATTAGGCCAAAGTTAAACTAGTTTTATTTAGTTCAACATTTAGACTTTAAACTAGTTCTTTCTTAACCACCATATACTTTGACTATCTTTGGCCTGGTTAAAAAAAACTAATAATGTGTTTGGCTTAATTCTACTCTAAACTAGTTTAGTGTTGGACCACCACTCCCTTGGTTCAACACTAAAATGGTTTCATGGCCGCTTTTTAGCCTAAAAAATAGGCTGGAACTAGCCCAGTTTTTGCCAATTAAAAGTAAACTCAAAATTGAGTCAGATTCAGATCGGCCCAATTTTAGCAGTTTGGCAAACACACCAAAAAAATTTAGCCTAGTCTATTTTTGAAGTTGTCAAACACACCCATAATTTGGATAGTGTAATCACTTCTCTTTCTCAATGTTATTATTACTAGTGTGCCCCCTTCAAGGCGCGACCACTTTTTCCTATTTTTTGCTGCAGTAATTCTTTTTTAATGCTACCGTAAATTTTTTGTGAATGCTACAATATTTTTTAAAATGCTACGGCATTTTGTTTTTGTTTTTTTTTTGCTACAGTATTCTATTTTGTGGTATAGTATTATTGCTACAGTAATAACATATAACCTATACTGTAACATGAATAGTGAATTTTTTGATCCTCCTATAAGTATAGAGGAGTAGATTAATATTTCTCACTAAAAAGAAATAACAACAACAAAGCTTTGGCACTAAATATAAGAATGTGGATAGGGTTTTAGGTAAATTTCACCAAAACCCATAACTTTGGGCCTTTTAAGATAAACTGCCTTAACATTTTAAAATTGTCACGAAACATCATTAAGTTTTCAGGTTCTCAAAAAACTCCCTTCAACCTTCAATGTTTTCAAAATAAACTCTCTAAAAGTGTGAACCGTAATTTTTACTAGCAAAAATAATCTGTGTAAATTTACCCACCTATATGAACCTTGTGATTAGCCTCGTTGGAGGGGATTTTTGAAAAATGTTGAAAGCTAAATGTGATACCCCTGTCCAATGCATCGGAAACATTTGGTTGTTTGGATCCTTAGAACTTGGGCAAAATGACGTAATTATAATAAGAATTTAACACAAAAATTAATTAAATTTGGGCCGGGATTAAAGGGAACCGTGATTAAAACTTTAGGGGGAGCCAAAGTGTTGAGAAGTATTTTAGGGTAACAAAATGAAAAAATAGGCAAACTTCGGGTAGTAAAGTCAAAATACGCCGAAAGACAAACTGAGTTTAGTTGAATCCCAAGTACTTGATTGAGTACAGAACAAAAACCACGAAAGATTAGGATAAAAAAAGACGGTTAATCATCACTCAGAAACCAATTAGTTTTCTGTACTTTGCACTTATATATCATCATTTGTATTTGACACCCTTTATATATTCTAAAGTTTTTAAAATTTACACTTTAATACTTTCTATTATTATGCAACATAATAATCTGGGGCAGTAGTACTAGTAAAGTAATTCTATAAATTTTTAGCCCTTGATGTTTGTTGAGCTTACTGTTATACACATCTTAATTCTATCCGATAATATCACCAAGCCTTAATTATTAACTTGATAAAAATATTTGGAAAATAATAATATCCTGTAAAAAAAACATAACAATAATGACAAAGCATTTACCCTAAAATTTTATGGTTGACTATATAAATTCTATTCTTCAATTTGGTCATTTCCTCCTTTAAGTTAAATAATACCATATCCTTCAGCTAAAAAAAAATTATGATATCATTCTTAATTACCTATGACTAAGTGTTAAAGACGTATAAAGTGTCCTATAAAAGGCTCATTATATCCTTCTTAGTTGCCTATGACTAAGTGTTGAAGGTGTATAAAGTATCATATAAAAGTTTCTTTATATAGAATATTTTGAGGAAGAAGAACACTACAGGAGTAGCATTACTATTGAGTGGCACTACAGGCACACTCTCCACCACACTCTTTACCACACCCCCTCTCCTGCTACAGTACAGGGGGCCCATCTGAGATTTTTTAAAAAATCTCAGGTGGGCCCCTGCACTGTAGCAGGAGAGGGGTGTGGTGAAGAGTGTGGTGGAGAGTGTGTCTGTAGTGTTATTTATTACTATTATATATTTGAAGTCAATGATCACACTGATACAAATAGTATAGCTACAATGCTCTTTCAATTGCCTATTTAGGAAATTTTGTTTAACGCATTTGTTATTGTTGTGAGATGGGAATTTTTTGCATTTGTTTATGTTCAAGTAACATGCAAAAAGTTAACCCAACGAAAGGCTTGTTTACACTATTACCCCAAGTTTTACTAAATTTTCAGTTTGATCACTCAAACTTAATTTTAACATTTTGATACCCAAAGTTTTGAGCTCATTTTGCTTCCATAGCCCCATCCCAAATTCATTGTATTTTTTGTTAAACTCATAACACATGCTTAGCTCGCTATACTCCCGTCTAGACTTAGTCTTTTTTATTAAATTTATATTACATGCTTAACCTGTGATATCCCTAGAAAAGCTTCTGAAAATGTTGGATTGTTCGGATCCTAAAGCCTGGTAAATTGGATTAAATATAATACAGGGACAAATTTTCAAAACCAACCTATTTACAAATTTAATAGCAGAAAACAACCTATTTCAGATTTAATTGCAAAAACCGACCTGGTTTCAGCCCTGGAGCTGAAACCAGGTCGGTTTTTGAAAATTTTTATCCGAAACTTCACGGGAGTTGAACTCCCGTGAAGTTTCGTAGTTCAAATTTTTTTTTTTTGTACTGGGAAACTTCACGGGAGTTCAACTCCCGTGAAGTTTCGAAAGTTTTTTCACAAAAACCGACCTGGTTTCAGCGCCAAGGCTGAAACCAGGTCGGTTTTTGCAATTAAATCTGAAGTGGGTTGTTTTCTGTGATTAAATTTGTAAATAGGTTGGTTTTGAAAATTTGTCCTATAATACAGATTTAACATAAAATCTTATGAATGAATTCCAGGCTAAGATCAAATTGAAATGGATTTGAAACTTTGAGGGTATGAAAGTGTTAAAAAAATGTTTCGATATATTACACTAAGAAAATAGGTGAACTGTGGGGTGCCAAAGTGAAAATAGGCAAACAACAAAAACAGTGATACCCTCCTCCGTGCCAGTGCCACCGATCTGATACTCCGCCGGATCACCAATAGCAATGATACCCTCCTCCGCCGCCCTCGATCTCGACCGCTGCGGCGTCTTCCCTCTCTCCCTCACCTCTCTCTGCCCTTGCCAATCCCAAACCCTAAGACCCCTAAGTTTTTCCCGCCAAGCTCGATTTCGATCTCTGCAGAATCTCAAGCTCACCATCTCGTTTCGACGATCCCGTGGCGGATTCCTGCGGTCCATCACCGCGTTCGTGCCTCTCTCCGGCGATGCAGTGAAGCCCGATGACGACGAGCTCAGAGATGGAAAGGCTGCTGAGGTAATCGAATTCTTTAGCAATTAATCGAGAATTAGGGTTCTAGTGATCCAAAGTTCTTTAACTTAGACTAGTGATCGTAATTTCTCGTAAGAATTTTTTTAATTGCATTAAATGAGTTGAAGTAACCGTATTCAGTTGTACCTAATGGAAAACTAGGGTTCTAGGGATGCAAAGTTCCGGAACTTAGACTAGTAATCGAAATTTATTATCTGAATGTTTTCAACTGCATTAATGAGTTGAGAATTCTACAACCCTGTGATGTTGATGTTGTGTTAAAAGTATTGGTTGAAATTTAGTGCAAATTTATTGCTGCAAAGGGCTTACATTACTCAGTTTGTAGATTTCCATCACTATTTAGGGTTGTCTTTAGTTAAATCTAACACTAAAATTTTACCAGCACTGGTGTCATGTATTAATATGTGAACTCATACGGTCATACTCCGAAGTTTTTAGTAGGTATTAACCTGTTGTGGACCTATAATTGGTGTCAAACTTCTTGCAATAAATCACGAACATCTGATGATCTTGACACAGATCCTACGTGGCAATTAAGCATATAGGAGAAGTTTGAAAATCAAAGGGAAAATTACTAGATGGAATTTGTCCATATGTTGCTTTTAGTTAAAGAAAGAATTTATTCATGCTTTGAGTTAAAGATAGAATTTATTAATATGTTTGCTCAGGGATTGTGGCAGATCCCAAAACCTAATCTTTGGTCATGTTCACTGCCATATAAACCCATGCTTGTGGTGCAGGGTTCACAAGCTTTGGCTATGGATCAGCTAAGAAAGCGGGTGGTGTTTGGGCTTGGAATTGGGCTCGGCACTGGTGCAATAGTTGTGGCTGGAGGATGGGTGTTTACTACAGCAGTTGCAGCCGCAGTGTTTGCTGCATCCAGGGAATATTTTGAACTTGTAAGGAGCCGGGGTATTTCTGATGGGATGCCACCTCCTCCGAGATATGTGTCCAGGGTTTGCTCTGTGATATGCACACTCATGCCCATGCTAACATTGTAAGTTCAGCAACCAATTTTCCAATAGTTTAAGCTTCCAGGTAGATGAGTCCAAAAGTTTACATAATTTCCCTAGCTATTAACTAAGTTGACATGGATGACCTTTGCACGTACTACATTTTTCATCATTGTATGCTTGTTTTCTTCATTAATTACACCTACTTGTTTGAGTAATTCTTTGTTGTGTTGAAAGTCGATAGGCTTGGGCGTGCTTCTTTCCATTTGTTTCTAAGAATACATTTTTGGTTCTTGCACTTTTAGTTTTATTTACGACGATGTCTTCAGTATTGAGGAAATGTCCCTACTTCTAAGGTGAATGTGGACAATGCAATCACTCTTTATATGGTTGTTTTGACAGTATGCCGTAGTTTTGCATGCATATGTTGTATATAAGTTGTCTTTCCACATTTGTATTCATCACGAGAAGTCTTAGCTGAATATTTTCTTTATTGTATTGGCTAGGTATTTTGGTCAGATGGATGTACCTGTGACATCGTCCGCTTTTGTTGTTGCAATGGCATTAATTCTACAGAGAGGGAATCCTCGTTTTGCACAGCTTAGCAGTGCCATATTTGGGCTGTTCTACTGTGGCTATCTTCCCTGTTTCTGGGTTAAGCTCCGATGTGGTTTGGCAGTTCCTGCATTGAATACAAGTATGTTTTCATCTTCTTTTTACCAAGTATTGATCTGAGGAGAATGCTTCAATGAACCATAGCATGGAGACTAGCAGTTGTTCAGGAAATGAGAACTCATGGTTGAATATACACTTAGTAACTTGATAATTAATATCCATGAATTCTCTGGTGGACAGCACAAGTTGAAACAGTGAAAATCATAGAGTGGGAAAAAGTTTTTTTAGTTGCACATTTGCTTCTATTGGAGACTCCTACTTGTTACGTACCCACCAAACCTAGCCCCCAAATTCCTGTCTTTCTCCAGCCTTCCAAAAGATGAAAATAACCTCAACCAAGAGGAATACAAATTCCAATGCTTGCTCGCATCATGTTGTTACAGATTATGTCAATGCAATAAGGCAATAACTTTAAGATGACGCAAATTTCTTTTTTACAGCTTTGCAAATATACTCATGCATGCCTTGTTGTTCTTGTCCCTGATTCTATGAAAAAGCTTTTACCTTTTTTTTTAATTTTATTGCTGATTTACCCTCCTCCCTAATAGCATCATCTATGACCTCCAAAGTTTCTTTCGTGTATCGGTTGACTATTCTTACATGTTTGTGCACATCTGCATACCAAACCAAGTTGCATTATACGTATTTTCATTTCATAAGACCATCTGTATTTCTTAATACTAGTATAATGCATGTGCTTTGCACATGAACATATATGTTTTAAGTTGTGATTTTTTATTGAATAATAAAACTATGTAATAATAAATAAAATTGTATAATATGATTGCTTAAAAAGAAATGTGTGAATTAATTATTATTATGTAGTTATTGTAATTGAATGCTTTTCTCATAACGATCGCCCAATGTTAACCTTTTTCTAAATAAGTCCCCAAATCTAAAATTGTTCTTAAATAAAACTGTCAATTCTATAAGTTCTCTTAAATATGTTCTTCAAACTTGAAAATTGTTAACTTAACTCTAAATTAACTAAGCTGCATTAATATTGCTAGCTTTTTCCTGATGTTCCCCAGATAGTTACACTTGATACTTGCAACATATTGTAATTGATACTTCTCATTATAATTATTTAATAGGATAAATTATACTAAAGCTTTATGAACTTTTAGCTCATATGAACTTTCAAAATTACACTAAATCACTAATGAATTTTTTGTTTCAAAGAAGAACCACAATAACTTTCTAAATTTTGCAGGTAACCCCTATAAGTTAGAACTAGGAAATGGCATAAAAAGGCATTTTGAGAGTTATTGGGGGTTGGTGTAATTTATCTAAAAGACAATGGGGGCTTTCTACAAAAGTTATTAGAGGTTTAGTGTGATTTTGAAAGTTCACATAGTCTATTTACTGCAAAATGTTGAAATTTCATGTGGGTTTACTATAATTTACCTTATTTGAAAATATAATTCTTAGTTCAAGTAACATTATTAAACTAATTATATTGTCCATATACTATAAAATATTTATCTAATTTAAAATTTTAAATTATGCTCTTAAGATTTAGCACTATAAATATTTTATAAATTTTTATTATACTATCATTAACAATTAATAGTACTATTATTAATATTAAATAATTTTTTAAAAAAGGTTAGTTTCAATCATTACCAAGTGTAGATTATTCAGTACCATGTAATAATCTTTGAGAAAATACTCTAAAAATAATATTAAATTATTTATTTAAATTTTTTATAATATAATACTAAATAAATAGTGTAATTCATAATTTATGTGATATTATAAAAATAATTACACTATTTATGCCATTCAAAATTTATTCTATTTATTTTTTGCTCATTCTTAATAGTATTTAGTAATATATTATTCTATTTATACTATTATTTTATTATAATTCATAAATAATTATTATAATAATTTTACTACTAATAATTGTGTATGCTTATTTTATAAATTATTTTACTTTATTATTTTTAGACAATTAATAGTTATAATATTATTGATAATTATAATTATTTAGGAAGGTGAGGAGGTGCATAATTAATAAGAGGCTATATTTATTTAATGAAAGATTAATTAGAGATAATGGCATAGTTAGAATTTATTAAAATTTGAGAGGGCTAAAAAGGAAATTAAAAATTTTAACATTCTAATCCTCTTTTTATAGAGTATAGATATTTTATGCTATATATATGAAAAGAATCACTTCCTAATCAACTCCAAGTCTACAACTCTAATAAAGATAAATTTCAGGCCACTATGACCCTAACAAAAATAAAACTCAGTTCCACTGAAAACACTTCAAAACAGTAAGAGTTTAATCTACACAACAGATCATTCCTAAAAAATTCTAGCATATCTCCAATGTATATAGTGAAATCTAAAATCTATTCAAGGATTTTCATCTCAACGTCTAGCAGTTAGAAAATAGTTAAATCTTCTTCCAAAATTTAAGGAAAACTGTTTAATCAAGTCGTTATACGTGTAGATATGTATGAATTTCTCTTATGATAGATTTAGTTTCACATGCTTATTTTTTTATAGTACCAAGATTGCAATAGTTATGTGATTATTTCATGTGGAAAAAAGTATATGCTCACAGAACATAGTTTTAAGGACAAATTTTGAAAATCGACCTTTTCTCAAATTTAATAGGCAAAACCGACCGTCTAACAAAATATTTGGGAAAATCGACCTTTTTTTGCACGGGACTGCTAGTCCCGTGCAAAAAAAGGTCGATTTTCCAAATCCACTCACTCGTTGCTGGTGGCGCGACGGCTTGGGGTGGGGGATCCGAGCTGAGGTGGAGCTCGAAGAGGCGCGGTGAAGGGGGAGGCAAGGCTGATGGCGTGCGGAGCTGGTGCTGGTGGTGCTGAGGAGGAGACGAGGGAGAGGGCTAGAGGAGGTTGGGCGGTGCGGAGGGGCTCGTGGCGGAGCTCGGGGCGATTGAGAAGGTGAGGCCGTCGGAGGAGGTGGCGACGCGGGTCTGGTGAGCTTGGCGGTTGATGAGAGAGATGAGGAGAAGGAGCTGAGGGAGAGGGAGAGGGAGAGGGAGAGGGGAGGGGAGGGGGGGACGTGTGAGTTGTTTGGAAAAACGACCTTTTTTTGCACGGGACTAGCAGTCCCGTGCAAAAAAAGGTCGTTTTTGCCAAATATTTTGTTAGAAGGTCGGTTTTGCCTATTAAATTTGAGAAAAGGTCGATTTTCAAAATTTGTCCTAGTTTTAAGTGTGCCTTTCTAGTACATGCTTATATATAGAAGTACGAGCATACACATATGTAAAAGTCCAGCATAAATTTATTTTAAAAGATTCATTAGAATGCCAAATCTGCTATCATTTAGACATTTCTTGCATTTGCATTAGACTTGCATGTAAAATCTCTGATTAGTGTCTACATGTACATAAATAAGCATGTTAAGCTACACACAGCACAATTATAAGAAAGCTTAGCCCCTCGGATCACCTTTAGGTTTATTTATGCAACTATTTTTAACTCTAAAATAAAAAATCCATGAAGAAGTTCATCCACACAAAAACCATATTATTGTTAAATTAAAGATTCAAATTTGTGAAGTATATTATTTTAATATTTTATATTATATGTTATGTTGTAAATCACTGGTTGGAAAGGGAAGCATAAGAAAACAGTATTAAAACTGTTAAGATGTCTCGAAAAGATGAAGAAACCATAGTTGCCTGTAATAGATCTTGAGCTATGTTTCACAGGTACTGGTGCGGGTGCAGACACAGACACAGATACGGGACACGACAAATTTTTAAAATGTAGGATACAGGGACACGAATATATATAATTATTGAAATTAATAATATATATGAGGTCGATATTATTTTTTATTACATATTATGAGAACTAAAGTCCATATAACTTATTTATGTTTCTTTTATTGTGTAGATTATTAATTGAAAAACTGCTCATTTTTGGACTAGATATCCAAATCATCATTTATGAACATGATATCGACTGAAATGAACCCGATCCGATTCCAACAAGTTGCAGAAATTTGATGTGAAGTGTAAGATATACGTCCAAGAAGTGTACCACGAGTGTTTTAAACTAAAACATGCATTGTATAATGGGGCACGTGTCTGCATAAATGTATGTATATGCTCAAGAAGTGTCCAAGGAGTATCCAACACGGACACGAAAACGGACACAGGAGCCAAGATGAAGTGTCTGGGTAACCTAAAATGCTTGACTGTTAAAAACTATGGCTTTCATCCACAATTTTCATTCTTATTTTACTAACTGTTCAAAATATATTGAGAGAGTGTTTTCTTTTACTTTACTGAATTGTCATATTATTGAGATGGTAATCTATGCAGAAAGTCTGAACTTTGGCATGTATTCTGTTCCTTTCTCTTGCATTCTACTAATTATTGAGAGTAGAATCTTGCATGCATTTTCTTCTATCTTGTCCCTTAAATCCAATTCATCTTGGGTATATGAGGTGGTTGAGAATTTTATTTTCAAATTGGGAGATTGATATTTTTTGGTCTTCTAAGCCCATTGCATGATTTCTTTTCAACATATATGTTTAGAAGTTTTAGACTTTTCCTATCTAATTCATTTTTGAATGTTCATGCTGCTTTATTGATCTTATCATTCTTAAATCTAATGTACTCATTTAACATCAAGATTTTGTCTTTAATTAACACTGTATGATACTTTTTGGCAGAATTAGGGAATACATGGCCGATTTTTCTTGGTGGACAGGCTCATTGGACGGTTGGCCTAGTAGCAACCTTGATGTCCATTAGTAGCATAATCGCGGCAGATACATTTGCTTTTCTAGGTGGAAGGGTATATTTCTTATTTTTCTCTGACTAGAATTAACGGTACCACATAACCTTTTGTTGTTGAAAAAACTGAACGTAGTATTTACTCCATAATATAACAATCCAGTATGAGATTATACCATTTATCTTTTTTTTATCCTGGTTTTTTTCTCACTTTTTGTTGTTAATGTGTCCTACTTCGTTAGATGCATTCTTTGGCCCATTTAATTCCTTAAAAGTTTAATGTGATTCCTGGTAGAAATATTGTTGTTTCTTCATCTGAACTTCTTCTTAATTTAGAACCGAGTCTAACTGTTGTGATTGGTGGCCTACTCCAGGGTTGGGTTTGAGGCCTGATAGAATCTTTATAGGTTTATATAAGTTGTTTGACCAATAACGACATGGTAACATTTCCTACCCATTAACTCGTCTTCTATCCTTCAGCTTGCAAATTTACTTCTGGTCAAAAGGTAAATCCCTAGAATGCAACGAGTCATAGAATTTGGTATATCTTTTCATGGATCCACGTGTGAGATATCCAGGCCTACTTAGTTGAACAATGATTTGGATCTTGATAATTATGATAGGGTTATACACTTGAGTAAAAGCAAAAGTAGTCAAATTGAACAATGATTTGGATCTTGATAATTATGATAGGGTTATACACTTGAGTAAAAGCAAAAGTAGTCAAAAATCAAGTAGGTAAATGAAGCTGATTTTTAGATAGGGTTATACACTTGAGTAAAAGCAAAAGTAGTCAAAAATCAAGTAGGTAAATGAAGCTGATTTTTATTCAGTAAAATAAACAAACATGTACACTACATCTAGATCTATTCATCAGAAAGATTCATTTCTTTTCTTTCCATCTTTATTTAGCTTCTGAAGCAATTTATAGCTATCTTTGCTGGAATTAGACAAGCCTTCCTCATGTCAGATTGGAATTTAAACATTGACATGCACACATCAGGCAACTGGTACTTTGCTATTTCCATAGCCAAAAATGGGGCTGGGAACCCTATTTTTAGTTGTAAGTTGGTGTTAGTTCGAAATAACTTTTAAAGACAGGCATGTAACATCTCCAGGTTGGAGAATCTCTTAGAGAAGTAAAAGTACCAGTAAATGGAAATTGTTGCTCATGTCTTTCCACTTACAATCAGGTTGTTATTTAGTTTTTCCTTATGTTGTGTTGAGGGGAATCTTAGCATATATTGAGCAGTACTTAGCTGTTTCCAGTGGAACTGAAGTTTCACCTATATATATCATTCTACTCTTTTTAGTGTCTAGATTTCTGGTGCTTTCTCATGGAAGATTTTGCTTGTCCGAGTTAATGTACTGTGGGATTACTGTGAAATTGTTAACAAGATATTTGAATCAGCTAAGATATGAGACCATCATAAGGTGAAAAGTTGACCAGTATTCTAGATCAGCTTAAGTCTATGTTAACATAATCCTCAACATAGTTAAGTCGAGTTTCTTCTACCAGGTCATCTGTTGTTAACTAATGATTGGGTGAATTGCAATCCGCTTCCTTCAATTCTCAATTAATGAGTACATCTGAAAGAAGCATATGTCATTGATGGTGCTATAAGCTCGATTCAGTCAGGTTTGCCCTAAGCATCCATCTGTTCACATCTTTTGTTACTGGCCGGATGAGATGATGGTTTTTCAATTAAATCACTCCAAACAAGTGTTGTTCCACTATGTATCTTATTTTTACCTATTAATATGGCAATGTAGTTCCTAAAAATTTCTTATAAAACAGATATCATCACCGTTTGCCTGATCCCAACTTGTCCAGTAATCTAGACATCATATTTGCTAGTCCAGCAATAAAATTTTGGGTTGGCTAAATTATTTGCCATACATCCTTTTTCAATATGCTGTCTGCCCCTATTTTTGTTTGCTTAGACCACATCTGACTCCTTGTCCCTCATCTAATTAGCTGTGATCCTATCACTCCTTTATCCTGTGTGATTACGGGTCGATTCAATTTCCAAACCTTGTTTGTTGTTCCTCCTCATGTTATCCTTATGGAAGCTATCTCTTAACCTCTAATGAGTATCCTTGTTCGAAAACCTATTCTTTGTTATGCTGTTAATCAGATGTTGGATGTTTCTTGTATATATGATGGGATTGGCATACATATTACTAGATGAGAATTAAGATCTCTTTGCTCCAAAATCCGGAAATTTTTTATTTATGCTGATAAGATGCAATGACCAATTTTCGTGTGTGGATCATTTTTTGACAAGAGTTTCCTTCTAATACTTTATAGGCATTTGGTCGTACTCCTCTTATAGCTATCAGTCCAAAGAAGACTTTGGAAGGAGCTTTTGCTGGTCTGAGCGGGTGCATAGCTATTGCTGTTATTCTTTCTAAGTTTTTTAGCTGGCCAACATCTTTATTGAGGTACCTACTTAGGAATCAACCAATAGACTTTTCTTGCAATACTATTGTAATGTTGTCACTTAGGTTTGGATAACATAATGATTGTGATCTAGCTTGCATCTTGTTTCTAAATAATTATTATCTAATTATATTTCCTACAACCAACTTAGAAGTGCAAGGTTGGGATTGAACAGAGCTGGAGTTCTTTGATGAGATACTTGGATAAAGTTCTCTTCTTCCCTACTTTTCTTTCCTATAACTGGTTGCTCTCTTTTTATCTTTCAAATTTTGTGTAGCTATTTTACTTATTTGTGTTCCAAAGTATTTGGTTATTTCTTGGTGTGAAAGGGCTTATACTGCATTGATTAACTCTGTTTGAAAAGACAATTTCTGGGCATTATTTGAGATTTTCATGGGCTTGGCTACTTGCTACAAGTATAGCCTTACAGGATACATAAACCAAATTGACAATATATATGTGCGTTCGCATCGCGTGTGTGAATGTGTATGGTCTGGAAAACAGGTATGAGCTTATGAAGTGGCTACTTATTTGCAGTGTGTGGAAACAAGACATGATAATGGTGAGGCCTACTATGCTTGTCACATCGGAAATGTGAACTTCACCACTCATACCTCTTGGTAGCCCATTTGCGCAAATGACGTCGTAACTCATATTCACTATCCCCCTCTATACATACCAACATGCATATAAGCATAGACATAATCATATACGTACATATGTGTCATGCACATGACATATGCATGTATCTGTTGCACGTACATTTGTGATGGATATATCCCGGCAGATATGTGGATATTTATGCATGTTTGCAGATGCATGGTTTAGTTATTGGCATTTGCACATTGGAGGGGACATGAATTTAGTTTTTTTTCCCTCAAAAGCTGTCTTTTATTCAGATAAGATGTATATCATTTATAGCATGGTCTTGTAGTGAAAGCTTTTAAGCCTTCCAAATTTGGCTCAATTTCATTTTAATAAATTATAATCTTATGTTTTAACTAATCATTAGTAACAAACATGCACCCATGCTTTCATTTAAAGTGATGCATATTGCATAGCATTTTTATTAGATTACTTAAAGGGAATAATTTTACATGCTAAAGATGCCAAAAAGGAGGCATCCACTGAACATAATATGCTTATCTTCTGCTTTATTTCATGTTTGGCAACTGGTCAAAGTGGCTTATAAGCCTCTAGGACATGTTTGACAAACAACTTATTTTAGCATATAAGCGAAAAGCAGACATGAGATAACAAATCAAGTTTTCCCTAAGATTTCGAATAGTTGGACCGAATTCAAGTTGATTATGTTTCGCTTCTTCCTCGGAAAAAGACGATCAAAAAATTTCCAATCATAATTCTTGCTGATCGGATCATCCCTATAGGATAAAAAAATAAAACTCAGATATTTGCTATCTTTCTCTTTGAATGAGATCTCAATTCCAGCTATGATTTCATTAGCTATCTTACAACTAGAATCCCTCTTTTTCTGATCTGGTTCCTCCACCACCGTGAACTCCGATTCGTTTCAGGGATGATACACTTTTAATTTATTGGGAGAACCCAAGTACTCTCTTGCGGATTCATGGAACAACTCTCAGAAATCGTTTTCCTTTTTGGAAGATATAGGAGCGAAACAATTAATCTATTGATATTGGAAGACCAAAAAGATTCTTCCAATGTCTCATTTCTGGGTTCAATGGGATTCATAGGTATAGGAAGAAGCCCCGGACTGAGTAAAAGACTAGTTTGCCCCTTATCTTTTAAGAAAATTCCAACGCCTATTTCTCTATCTCCAACTCCATTTGAGTCATGTCCTTTTTAGTCATTTTGACTGCAAGAATGGATTATAAGCCACTTACGTGCCTCTACTAAATTTACTAAACACTTCGGAATAATCCACCTCGTTTACAAGCTTTTTGTGGATTATAAGTCAAGTGGACTATAATCCGTAGTTCCCAAACATGCTTGCAGCTATGCGCTTTTTTATTTTGTTTCCCAAAACACACCTGTGTGCAAATAAACATATATCTAATTATGGTCATAAAATCACAAATGTAGTGGAATGCCATTTCTCAGTTTGCTGCCATCTTAACTTATACTGTTCTTATTGGTTCAGTGCTTCAGCTTTTGGAATTCTCAACTTCGTGGGATCTCTATTTGGGGATCTTATTGAATCAATGATCAAACGAGATGCTGGTGTCAAAGATTCTGGATCTCTCATTCCAGGGCATGGTAATTCTTTTTCCTGGTAAAATATTAATATAATAAATCGTTCTTGAGCATTGACTGAGGCTACGGGCATATCACCTAATTAATTAGTTTATCAATGATTGAAAAGTCTAATTTGGATTTTGGACCCTTGTTTTTTGGAGACAGAGACCCTCATGTGTCTACTTCTAAATTTCTTATATATATGTGTGTGCTATGTCATCCACAATAGGAACATATATCAGGCACGCGTAATCCATTCTTTTGCTTATGCTAAAATTTTGGATTCTATATCATCTGAAGGAAATTGAGATGGGAACTATTATTTAGGTATCTATACTTTGTCGTATATATCTGGTGCTGATTTTGTTAGTCATCTAGCAACTAAGCATTCTTGTTCGCGTCATTTTGATTCTTTCCAAGTGCAGATCAGTACTAAATTTTGATGTAATTCGATGTTGAAACTTAGATATTTGCAAGAGAAGTGCTGCTGTCTATAACATCAATCTTTCTAGAGAGCTAATTTATGTCATGAGAACTAATTTAGCACCTTGATACCAACCTCTAACACAAGCAGACTGTTGTGAGTGTTCAACAGCTTTTTATCAGAGATTACTTCTGGTTCTGTAGCACTACTTTAATATAGTATCTACTGACGGCTGAGATAGTCAGCTATTGCCAGTATATCACTCCACATGCTGAAAATGTTTCTACTGTTACATTTTTTTGGTTCAATGTTGGATGCTCTACCGTAACCATGTTGTGAGGCCCTTTGCGAAGCCTATATGTCTGTGATCCATATGCAGCAATACTTGGCGAAAGTAAGTATCTTGCATTATTATCTTTAACCTTTGGTAAACCAGGAATTTGTTCTTTAATAACCGGGATGCATGCTTGCTGCTTCTCAGTATATTTGTTTTATCTTTAAATTAGCTTCTCTGTTTGTTTGTTTTTTCTTTAAATTATCCTTGTCCCATCTTAGTCGAGTCATTCAGAATTATTTCACTTATGTGATGAATATCAATGCGCAGGGGGGATACTTGATAGAGTCGATAGCTATGTGTTCACTGGTGCACTTGCATACTCCTTCATAAAGATTGCATTGCCACTCTTTGGAGTCTGAGTTCAAATGATGAAGTCGAGGATGTGTTCATACAAACATTCAGTTTGTTGCTGCATCAACAACCAACTGTAAAGAAGGAACAACAGAAAGAAGAAGATAGTAAAGATTGAGACACAAAGAAGTTGCAGAGCGCTCCTTTAGGCTGAACACTCGCATTGCTGGATCACTCAAGTTACATTTCTCTCATAATTTTTTCCCCCATTCTTGTAAGAAAATATGTTTTTCTTCTTCTTATTCTTCCTTTTCCCCCCTCTCTTCTGGGGAATTCTACCAGTTCAAAGTTTTTTTGGTCAACTTGGCGATAACAGCAGATATGCTGTTACAGGAATTAACTTACTAGTAGCATAATGTATAATTTGTATAACAAGCTTGTACTTCTTTCTTTAGCATAGAATAATATATAATCTTCTTCACCCTTGGAATCATTCTATTGTCTTCACAACTTATTGTGCTGCACATCTGAGAATTTTCTTAACATAGAAGTGTTCTGCTTTTTCATAAAGTGTGGTAGTCTTAGATTTGAAGGCTTATGTACTGTTGGGTTTGCATAAACTGCTGCAAACAGAAAATTAAAACCTCATGAAAGGGTACCAGCGTGAAAGACATCATCCATTATTTGACAAGAGACTTCCCACTTAGTGAAGGCTCACGTACATAAGGAAACACCAGTAGTGTTGGAGAAAAAACATCTCCTTTCTCATCATCAATAATCCATATGATTTCTGCATGTATCTTAACTTACAAACCTTGAATGCCTATAATAGTACATTACAAGTTCTACCAATCATCAACTATATCTACAACATACCTCAAACCCCATTTCCTCCAAAACATAAAAATCTGGAGAAATTCAACAGCATTATCAATTTCCCCTGCCGATTCTCTCCACCAATTCCCAATCTCTCTGTATTTTCTATCAACAACTTCAAGCCTACATCCAACATCCCAATACTCATACTTGCCCTTCTGCACTCAAACCATCACCCTGTGCACGCGCACGTGCACGTATCTTAGCTGCCACCTCAGCCACCACGAGTCGAGTCAACAACAACCCCGCCACGCCGCCGCCATCAACATCATAAACACCCCATCCCATACTCTCCACTGATATATACCACTGTGAGCAAGGGCCCCACCGCCGCCCCAACCGACCCTGTACCATCAATGATTGCCGTCACCGTCGCCAAGGCACGAGAGTCCCCGTGGCTCCCAAGATCAGTGGAGACGGCGGTGGTGATGAGGGCGTAGGGCCCATTGACGAACATGCCGGCGATGAACATGAGGACGATGTTCCAAGAAAGGGAGACGTCCCCGTAGATGCGGTAGAGGAAGAGGGCGGGGATGGCGCAGTAGGTGAAGCTCGCGGCGGTGATTTGCACGGGCGTCAAGGCGATCAGAGATGTGGCCGCGAGGATTCCACCGACGACGCCACCGGCGTCGAAGAGGGTTGAGAGGGTGCCTGCTGTTGAATCGGATAGGTATTGGTTGTCGATAGCTGAGAGGATCAAGAACATGAAGATGTGATTTTGTGCTATAACATGGTAGAAGAAATTAATTCCAGAACAATTAATTTAATGGAGGCAACCTTTTAACAGATCTGAATGAAAGAATATAAAACATGTAGCCAACCTAAAATTATGGGTTACAGGTTTTATTGTTGTTGTAATAGAACATGAGGATTACTGATATCTGCCTTTTTCTTGTTAAGTTCTACAATATGCTCTTTCATTGGTTTGTCATGAATAAATTTGATTATGTACTTCATATGCGTATAAGGTGAGGTTCATTGATTCAGAGGTATTCTCTGCAATATATGCTAGTGTGAACAAAAGTAGTGCTGAAGTTTCGATTTGAAGAGGAAAAAAAAGGTAGAAGATTCTAAAAATAGGAGTGAAAACAATAGGAACCTTCAAACCATGATGAAGATTGTTATGTAAATAGTAACCTCTTTTGGTTCATTTGGCCAACCAAATGAGACACAGGTCCTCATTACCTACGTGACCTTTTGACAAGAAACTGAGAATAATTAGGAAAGGGAAGAAGATGGATGAGCAAGCTTTGACGGAAAGGGAATAATGAACAGGTTTCTGCTCAAGAGAGGAAAAACTTTGGAGTTTAAAGATGGTTAAGCTGATAGTGAATAGAGAAGGAAAAGTGAAAATAGGGACAGTGAAGCATAACAACCTGTAATTTAGTCACTTTCAACGAGATTTCCTTGAATTTCATCTTTGTTGACAAGTTATGGATTTATTTTGAAGTTTTTTTAGTTTAAAATGGCATGCTTCCTCTTACTTTAAAATTTCTAGTAGGTGTCAATTTACAGTAACTTCTAGATCAATGAAAGAATTGATACTTCCCCCTAGAAGCAAAGAATCATACAGCCGAAGTTCTTCCAACATAGACATCTCAATTCCCCTAGAACACCTATCTTGTTACAGCGAAAATTGTCACCCCAGAGTTTTAACTTCATTAAACTATCATGAACTTTCACCAGTTCATATTAAACAAACATCAACTTCTTGAAATGCAGTAATCTACTGTGATCTTTCCACAGTTTTTCTGTAAATAGCCTAATATAAAAATTTTAAATTTATGAGAATGCAGGCCATGCACATATGACAGGATCAAATTAAGGATAAAAAAGTCACGTGATCAGGGAATTCATATAAATGGAATGATTCATGTGTGAAGATGGTGAAAGTTCATAGCGATAAATGAAATTTGGACGGAAAAATATCCTGATACATAATATATCACAACTTTACCTAAGGCAAACTTATGTTCTACACCTAAGTGGCCCTGCAATTGTGACTCTACGAATGCTATTTTTATCCACTAAATTGTACAATCACGGTTCTTGGAAGTAATTCAGATTGAAGTATCAATTATCAAACTACCCTATTACCAAGTAATAGTCTACAAATTAAAACTAAACGAGCACACGAGAGGCAAAAGAATATTTTACCTGTGTGGCTAATATAGAAAGGCAACCAATAGAGGAATGTATAAGCCACCAATTTCGAGAAAAATAGGCACAAAGCAAATGGCGCAACCCCTGGAATCCTCCATGCCTCAATGAATCCAACTGCTCTCTCTCTAACCTCTTCTCTTGATTCCAATAACGGCTTCGTACTCTCTCTTTTCTCCTTACCAACACTCACCTCCTCTTCTCCAACCCCAACGATTTCAGGACTCACAGGCAGCAGAAGAAAAACAACTACTGCAACAAACACAATGAGAATTCCCGGGACTGCAAAAGACCAACCCCATCCGAATCTCAACATAAACGAAGCAATCAAGGAGCCTGAAATATTTCCAACTGAAGTGTGTGCATTCCAAATTCCCATAATCAACCCTCTTTTTCTTTTCCCGAGCCAGTTGCCCATAACTGCAACAACTGAGGGCCAACCCGAAGACTGAAACAAACCAGCTAGCATTTGAATTACCAAATAGTAGTAGAAATTGTGGATATTGAGCCAATAACCAATACCAAATAAAGAAGTGAATACTCCAGTCCCAATCATTCCTACTGTGAGGACCACTCGAAGGTCTAAACGATCACCTAAGTGGCCAGCAAGGTACATGCCAAAGGAGTAGACAGCAAGAAAGGCGACATCGATCATCCCAAGCATTGCGGTACCATCTCGAGTATTGAATGGAGCCCAACCATCTTTAGTGGTTGTATGAAGATAAGAATTTGACCACGGAGAGAATACTAACTGTTGTGGTTGTTCAGGGTCAAATACAGTCTTAACAATGCTTGTGGTTTTCCTTGTAACATGGTAAGTAGAATAGGCGATAAATGTCAAAATCAACACTATGGTTTGATAAGTTCTGAAGGAGAGAACGGCGTTCTTGGCGTTCTCCAAGAATCTGATGCCGAGGGGTTTACTACTTTTTGCTTCTGTTCTTAATTCGCTTGATGGAGATATATTAGGATGAGCCATTCTTTGTGCTAGTGAAAGAGAAGTTTCATCTAGAGAACATGAAGAAAAGTTAGACTATACACTTGTGATCATTGATATTGAATGCATGAAGAAAACTCATTAAGACTAGCACTGGATATCTTCTTCCACTATATTTGGGGGAAATAGGACATGTATAATTCAAAACTTCATTTAATATTTCATCACTCAAACGTCCCCAAGGATTTCATCTTCCAGTGGTTTCTAAAGGACAAAGTAAAGTTTACGAATTAAGAATTTAAAATACACAAAGAGCCCGAAAAAGGTATCACAGTATCAAATAAAAGGGTTATCATCAAGCACTATATTCCAACCATTCGGAAGTCTGAACAATTATATCTTAGAGCACAAGCTAAGAATTCTTTCGCAAGAATTGAAACTTCTGAGAAAACTGCGATGGGGATTTAAAATTATGATTCACCTGTTGGATTCAGACACCAAACATGAACACTAATTTTGTCAAAATCATACCCCCGTTGAAGGAACAAACATAAGTAAATGGAATTACTTTTTAAATTTACCAACCTGCTCTCCAAAACCCACAAAATCTTTCTCTCCAAAACCCACAAAATCTTGTAAAAGATCAAATTTTGATAACATTTTAGCCCTCGCCAAAATCGAACCCCACAACTGAAATCAGCTCACTCTGAATAAAATGACAATCAAAATAAACAGAGCCAAATGTAAGTTTTGTTGATTAATCGCCCTAAAAACATATAATGTCAATAAAATTTAGAATGAATCTGGGCATAGGACAAATATGAAGAGGAAAAGAACGATTTAGAAAGAATAAATAAAATACAATTGCTGCATTAAAGCTGAAGGTACACGTGTCATTACCTAAGATGAGGTGTTCGTAGAATTAATGGCTTCTCTTCTCTTCCCTTCCCTTTTTTTTAAGTCCCTTTCACTCTCTGATTTCTCTCTGATCTGATCTGAAATCTTTAATGTTGTTGTATTTGGGTTCAGAGCTTCAAACTCTATTGAGAAGAAAAGATGAGAGATGCTTGAGTTTTCAGAATAGCAAGGTGCTGGAGTTTATATATCCCAGAAAATAATGCCTAAATTACATCAATACCCTTGATTTTGCACCTAAATTTCATAATAACTGGATGTATATGAGGCTGTATTTATTTATGTATGTGATCAAACAATTGTAGCGTTTCTTTTGGTACGTTACCCCATGTGTCAGTTCCTCACAAAAGTCCACTGTCCAAACACCAAAAAATCTCATGCAATTGTTTTAAGGAATTGAACTAATTTTCTCAGATACAGAGCTTAATTTTGTTATGAGTTTTATGTCTTTTAGGCTCCTACTTTTTATTTTTGCAATAATTTTTTCTATGGTTTTTTTAACAGTGAAGAGATCACTTTAACATAATCGCGATCATATTAATTTTAGAGAAAGAAAAAACATTTTAGACGGGAGTGACCTTTTCTATGAATAGTATTTATTTCCATATTTAAAAGTAACGTAACGAAAAAGGCAGAAAAATAGAAATAAAGGGCAGATCACTTATGGCCTGTTTGGATGGAGGGTAGAGAGGGGGGGGGGGGTGTTTCGGAGTTCCATTTAAGAGGGTAGAGGAGTGTAATGAGGGGAAATTTTGAGCCAAAATCTTACACCCCAATTGGGGTGTAATGAAGGGGAAGAGCTTTTCTCCTTCCTTTTCCTTCCTTTCTTTTCCCTAAGTCATTTTCCAAACACACTGTTAAGTCACAAGCATTTTTAAGTAGAATTACGAATTTTCGTACACATAATAAAGCACTTCTTGTTGTTGTGACTACCATAACCACAAGCCAATAAAGAGGCACATAAAAGGGTTTGGTGTGCTGGTAAAAGGGTGATTACGTGCAATCCACCATTTAAATAACTAAACGCATTTTTTTTATTAATTGGAGCATTGAAATTGGAAGGCATTGCTTTCTACTATGGACAAATCAGCATGAAAATAAACTAATAAGTCTGTTCATAAACTAAGCATATAATTAAACTAATAAGTCTGTTCATACCAGTAGATTGTCACTAAATCCAATTCACATTAACTAATTGACACAGTGAAGGATGATGTTAACAATAACAAGGGTTTCATCCACAAGCTTTGCTCATTAATTAGAGGCCTGACTTGTGAAGGATGATGTTAACAATAACAAGGGTTTCATCCACAAGCTTTGCTCATTAATTAGAGGCCTGACTTGCATCAGATAAGCTTTTATTTTCATACTGCACAAGCTTTGCTCATTAATTAGAGGCCTGACTTGCATCAGATAAGCTTTTATTTTCATACTGATTTGTCGATTGTAGAAAGCAATGCCTTCCAATTTCAATGCTCCAATTAATAATAAAAAATGCGTTTAGTTATTTAAATGGTGGATTGCACGTAATCACCCTACTGGTATGCGTTTGTCCTGCATCTATAAAGTTTATGAACAGACTTATTAGTTTAATTAATTGCTTAGTTAATATAGTCCACCTTCTCGAACATCAATGTATATAATTGAAAAACTATCACCACAATTTGAGAGGGTTATAGTTTTATGCTCTAACATGTTATTACGGATTGGGCGTTTTTTTAATGGTTTGAAACTTAGACTCATACATCGATGCCATTATTTTAAAAAATCCGCTTTGAATCGGATACTGAGAAGAAGTAACAGAACAATAAGAGAGGAGAGGCTTGCTTATCGTTTTATATTTTATAGCAACAATCAAAGATAATTTTGATATACTCACTGTGCAAATAAAAATAAGGAGCATCCAAATTCTTCATCGAAGGACTATATGTTTTCCAAATAATCGATGCAAAAAAGTACGAAATAACATTATAGGCACACCCTTCCACCACACCTTGAGGCACACCCCTCTCACAGCTACAGTGTACGGGGCCCACTTTAAATTTTTTTTTAAAATTTAAAGTGGGCCCTGTGCACCGTAGCTATGAGAGGGATATGCCCTAAGATGTGGTGGAAGGGTGTGCCAGTAGTACCACTCAAAAGTACGCGAATTAATTTGGTTCTGAAAAAAGGCTGGGTCGTAATTATTACGACAAAATCAGGGCGTAGTCCTAAATCTACAGAGAGTTTTCACTTTGGCCCCTCCAAGTTCTACCATTGGCGGGGCGATTATACGAAGGGGAATATTCCCAGCCCCAAATGGAATTATACTTTGAGTGCCGCTCCGTTCTCTTTTCGATTGGGAACCGCTCAACGTCATTCCGCGCGTGCGGGGCCCACACTTATCCGTCGCTTTGCAAGTCACAAACACCGGCTTTGCTCACAAAAGCCAGTGGATTGTTGATTCCATAATTGTCAACCGACGTACTACATAAATTAATGCATCAACATAACCCTTTATTGGAATTAATTATTAGGTTCAAATCTTTATACATACAGTGATTAGATGAAAAGAAAAAGAAAAAGAATATAAGTCAATAAAAGGAGCTTAAAGAATAATAGCACTGTCCAAGGTTATCAAGTTCTTTGAGCTTTAAATAATTTCTCACAGCAAATTAAACAGAAACTACGTAGAAACAAAAAGTTTTTTAAGCCACGGCTTCGTAAGAATTAGCTTAATTTTGATATATATATATATATATATATATTTTTTCTCATTTGGTAAAGGCTTATTTGGATACTAGTTTCCTTGAATCTATGTCCATTAATTATGATTTGTTCTAGACTTATTTGCAAAATTCAATAGTAGGATTGATATACGGTAACTAACTTAACCTTCTCTATTCATGAGTACGATTGTTCTAAACTTCCTATGCTCTCTGTATACTTCGCTAAGAAAAACTTATAATCATATCCGCTAAAATCAGATACGGTTACGGATATACATACAGATATATAAGCAGATATGCATACGGATACAAAACAGATATGAGAAAACTAGATAGTATTGAGAAAAATATAGTTCATGTGATACAAAAGAGTTCGTTAATATGTCCATTATAACTAAAAAGTTAAGATTAGACATCTTAATCATCAAAATTAACCACAAATCCATAATCTAAGAATCGAAACTGACATCTTAATCATCAAAATTAACCACAAATCCATAATCTAAGAATCGAAACTATCGTAAGAGTATGACTAATATGTATAATCTAAGAATCGAAACTATCGTAAGAGTATGACTAATATGTATTCGGATATTTCGGATACGGATACGGCTATTTCACTACAAAACCATATCTGGAACCATATCCTATCGGTTATAGATCTGAGTAACCATATCCGTATCCTAATGGATACGATTACGGATATTTCCTCGAATACGGATACGGTTGAGCACCCCTAACGGTAACACGGCAACCTTCTCTATTCATGAGTAGGATTAGCTTTGAAAACTGAAATCCAAGTTCTGTTGGAACTAATTAATTTTAATCAAACTGGGAACAACTTCCTACGCTCTCAAATAAGCCTTCAATAGAAATCAGTTTCTTCTTTTAATTAGCACGGTCATATGATCATCATGACATCTTTGAGTGCCTCTTTTTTTTCTCGGCGTGTGATGAGCGATCAATATTCGCCTGAATTTGGACCGCAAGTGAGATGCGTCAAAATTTTGAAGGGGACAGAGATTCGGGGGACCGTGCAGACCACTACCTCGTGTCCTATACACGTACGAAAATTTCATACGCCAACGCATGAATTCAACATGTATGATACCCTGTGCATCCTTATATTTGATAAGCATATCCAAAATACTCAATATTCAACGTGCTTTAAATGATCAGGATAGACAATTATTAAGAATTCCATGCATGTGGATAATATTGTTCAAAACAATTTAAATACTTTTTTTTTCCAAGCATATAAAACACGATTTCATATTTCGGATAATCATGGTGTTTTATTTCCATCAAACACGGGAGAGTGTACGGTTGAGTTTTGGGCGTCTGATATACTACTAATCATCCCGCATTTTGTTTCCTTATTGTTAGGTCATATGAAAGACGCTTTCAACTTAGATGGTTGATGTTTGTTACAACCTAATGTCCAATTCTAGAGTACTATATGACAACCCAACTTAATTATGTTTGTTAACGCTTCGTTTAGCACTAAGTCCATACGTTAAACTTCCATTAAACCCTTGAGAAGACCACAAAAAATTTCAAGTCAATCGGAACACTCGCAACCTTTCACATTTCGGTGGTGAGTAGAACTTTTAGCAGAATGTTTCAATCTGTTCTCTCTGTTAGAATATAAAACTATAACCATTGGTTCTTACTATAACTTTAGAATTTCGGTGCAGTGATATATAGGGACTTTGAGGCTTCCTATAGTTCAAAAGCATCGCACTCTACGTGATCGGATAAAATTTGTATTCCACGTATTTACGTGGAAGTTACTCTTAGGACCACCTCTAGTATGTTCTGCTAATGATGAGCATGTAAGTGATGTGTTACCCAAATTATGAGTCGACGTCGGCTCGGTAGATGGCGGATGACGAAGCTTCCTCCGGCTCCCTGCGTGGATCCCCCAGTTGAGCGGGAAGCTTCTACGATCCTTCATGCTCTCTGTTTTTATTCTCACCCTGTACGCATCGGTCGATCCTCATTCCTTGGACCGACCCCAACCAAAAGGTCCTTGGCTTTCTTCAAATTGAAAGGGATATATATTTCATCATGTAGTTTGGATATAGATTTTCCTCCAGTTGAGAGGCACCACCACTGTGTCGGATTCTTTGGATCTTTGTGGAACGTCTCATTGTTTGCTCTTTGGATGCTTAGATTTGAAAGCACGTAGCTTGAAAGAAAAAAAAAATGACCAATTGCATTTTTTTTTTTTTTGAGGTAAAAATAGGGCAAGTCGCCCTATCATTGTATAATATTGAAAGTAAAGTTATGTGCATATATTAATATTATATAACATATATTAATAATATTATATAATAAAATATATTAATATTTTAATAACATATATTGTTATATATTAATAATATTATATAATAATATATATTAATTAATATAATTAATAATATTAATTAATATATATAGTACACTATATTATATTTTAATATAAAATAAAATAAAATTTATATTATAATAATATACTAAACCAACTGGATAAGTTAATTTATAAGCAATTAATAGATAAAATTATATTTTAATAATGTATCACATCATCAATTCTCCAACATAAATTGTCAAATCAAAAGCTCAAATTATCTCATTCTCCCACTTTACCCCACTCAAAATACCCCAACGGGATAAAATTGTTCAATTGGAACAATTTTTCCATTTGGTCCCAATTTGTCCCAACCAATAACCCCCTAAAAAAAAAGGCTCCTCAGTTGGATCAGCGTCAAAAGTAGAAGATGGTGAAACTTTCGGTTCTTTCTTGCCATACAATTAGAAATATATACATGTTAATGGTGAAACTTTCGGTTCGTCTCCTTCTTGCAATACAATATAATATATTTCAAAACAAAGCTATATCTGCCTCTGAAATAACTTTACCAGCGGAGAACATTGTGGGCATCCACAAATTCTCAAAAAAAAAAGAGATGAACTAACGTAAACAAGAATCTGGATGAACTCATCTGCGCTTTTGTTAGTCAAACCATTCCCTATGTAAAACAGTTTGAATAATAATTAAAAAAAATTATAATTCTTTGTAAGAAAACAACAGCCGAAAAAGGGATCGAAACCATCTGGCCGGTGGTTTAATTTCCCAATTTAATGAGGATGACATGGCGTGAAAATTGAATCACACTTGAAAATGAATTAGAAGTTAATAGATAGATATCCGAGAAGTCAATGCCTTGCTTCTGCAAAGCTACATAACAAGAGACCAGGGACAAAACCTAGGAAAGGGAAGTTGAACAAAGACACACATCAAGAAGCACAACTTACAACTCAAAAGGAATCACGCCTACACAATTACCAGACGACGGACAAGACCCTATCAACTTTCAGAAGCAAGTCTGAGTTCTACAAACCACCAAGGCACACTTCTAACTGAGAAAATAATGTCAAACTTTTTTTTTGAGGGGTCTGCGATGTTGCCCCTTAAGAGGCAGTTACCTTCAGGGACGTTCTGCGAAGAGTTTTATGATTTCACAAGATAACCGAGAGTGATGGCGATCAATGCAACAATCAGCACAAACATGAATGAGAAACCGCCGCCTTGTTTACCCACCTCTTTTCTCAAAAGCTCCTACACGAAGAAAAGTCAAACAGTAGATGCTTCAGATATCAGAGAGAGAAAGAAACAATGATTTCTTTACAAGTTAAATTGATAATTTTTTGGGAGCATCAACAAGAGCCTAAAATTGAGAGTAAAAATGCATAGGATAGTATCAGTTAAATCTTCTATCCCATGTCACACACATGTCATCTTGATAATTTTTACCTCGTATCATCTATTTGCTATCCTTTCCACATATGTGTGCTGAAGACAATAAATCTACGACCTAAGTTTCATATTCCTCTGGAACAATACGAGGAGGATATCTTATCTAGCAATTAGTTGTAAGGCTATGTTTGGATTAGGGACTTGTTTTATCCTGAGACTAATTTAACTCATTGTAGTCCTGAGATATAATAATACTCTAGACTATAGTGAGTTAAAATTTTAACAATGTGTTCAAATTTTAACAATGTGTTTGGTTCAATTTGTTATTAACACCTCTAATACCTATGTAACGTTTGGGAACGTGTCATTATAAGGAGACATTGGATTAAATTATAACAACAAATGTCCATGATGCCCTTTTGCCTACCCGCCATGATTTAAGCTAGGTCCGAGTCAATTATGACAGTGTTTTGAGACATTTTGCACATGGCCCAATGCAAGACAGCTTGACCGAACAATATCATAACCCAATATACATTGAATCAACCGTTAAAAGAAAATAATAAATCAGTAATTAGAAAGTAATAAATAAATGATAATACTACAACCATCAAAAAACAAGACCTGAGTTTTGACAGTTTTCTTGAGATACGATAAGAAATCTAAAGAAAAAAATGATATGAAATAGAAAATCTTGTTATACATCCATATACACACATAACAATTATATCAAAATTTCCTTGTAACCTATATTAAAAACTCAAGTTTAGCCTCTCAGATATATTTTTATTTTGCTGCTACATGTATGCACTCTAAATTTTTCCATAGACGTGCCAAATAGTTCATCAAAATAATCATGACTTAGATTTTTTTTTTTTAATTTATTTTAGAAGTATTCATGACTAGAATTTATTTAACATATCTATTTCATGGTAACAAAACTGTTTGTGAAGGGTAATACAATTTCAAGCAAAGATATATAAGTTATCATAACTTCTATTGGAGTGACAAATTTATTAAAGAACTAATAAATTTCAAATAGTTCATCATAACTTTTACATCCATGCGCTGTAAAC
This sequence comes from Asparagus officinalis, assembly GCF_001876935.1. Lineage (NCBI taxonomy): Eukaryota > Viridiplantae > Streptophyta > Magnoliopsida > Asparagales > Asparagaceae > Asparagus > Asparagus officinalis. Next base: position 3,160,015 of record NC_033801.1, on the reverse strand, counting down.
TTTTCCATAGACGTGCCAAATAGTTCATCAAAATAATCATGACTTAGATTTTTTTCGAAGTATTCATGACTTAGAATTTAACAGATCTATTTCATGTTAACAAAAATGTTTGCGAAGGGTAGCGCAATTTCAAGCAAAGCCGTACAAGTCATCATAACTTTCATTGGAGTGACAAATTTATTAAAGAACGAATAAATTACAAACCATGGTTTAAATAGTCAGGAGATGTTCAACGTGGGTGTCCGTGTTCTTTTTTCAGACGAGTTCTGGACTTCCAATTTCTTTTTGTATTTGGTAGACACGGTGAAAGAAATAATTAGAGAGGAGAACCTATGTAACTTTTAGAAAACTTAAAGGGCAAACTTGTCTTTTTGAATGTAATCCTGAGTGCAGTCCGAATCTTCTGGAGTATTTTAATTTAATGAACTAAATAGTCTAGCCTAATTCCCTCTGAAAAATTGAATCAAATACTTCACTATGTTATTTTAAAGGATAAAGGGTTATTAATTCAAAATAGTAACCAATCCAAACATGACCCAAGTGCATTTACTCCTTCTAAAGGTAAGTGGCTTTTGCAAGTTGTATGTTTGGTAAATGTAAGCAATGCTGCAAATTCAATTTCGCTGCAGATGCAATGTGGCCAACGCAGCAGTCTAACATAAGGTGGTCAAAGTGGTTTTGCAGTCAATTTCGCCACAAAACTGCTTGAAGCTTTTGGCTACAACCTGTAGGCTTTTGACTATTATAAAACCAACTGCAGCAATAGGAAGTAGGGACATCAAAAAGGCATTAAATGATGAAAGCGGTGTTGCTGCAACACCACAGAACAACCTAAAGAAACATAACGTGATGGATTATCTAGAGCTTTATCATGGGAAAGTGAAATGATACTCATAAAATTAATGTGTAGTCTCAATACTGCAAAACCTGCGTCAACAAAAGGCCCAAAATTCGAATTCACCATCAACATGCAGAGATGATTTTGTAGACATCAAATTGGTCATGTATCAACACAATGCAGGGTAAAGAGATACGTTGGTATAATTTTTAAGTATGTTAAACAGCACTAATTCAAGACTTACATGCTCCTACAAGGTCAAAACATACAATGATTTGTGATGAAGATCACGACATAGATGACTGGTACAGATTGGTGCAATTATGACAAGGTGGGTATAAATTGATGGCCCAGTTAATTTTGTGTGTCTGCACAATTGTATACTCATATGTCATATTATTGATGTTGGAGGGATTTTATGGGTGTTGTCCTGATTTCATTGGGGCGAGATGGAAGCTCAAGTTTTGGAGTCAGATTTTTAGGAAAATAAATATAATCAACCCAAAAGATACTCCTTTATCAGTCTATTGAGGTCAACCTCATACACATGCTGACTAATACCAACTCTGATCTTATAGTACCACCAGCTTGGAACATTGGAACAGACACTCATGCCCTGTTTGGATGGAGGGTAGAGAGGGGGAGGGGAAGAGAAATGAGGCTTTCACCTTGTTTGGGAGTTTTTTTAAGGAGGGTAGAGAGGAGGAAGGAAGGGGAAAGGAGGGTAAAATTGCTTGGTTTTCTTTCCCCTCGATTTGGGCGGTAGAGGAGGGTAAAGGAGGGTAAAGGGGTGTAATGACATTCTTACCCCATCAAAACAAATAAAAGGGCTGATGTGTTATTAGTATAAAGTCATTTATGTAAATTTACATATATTTACTTCCTTTCACCTTCATTCACCTTACTCAACTCCCAAACAACATATTACAATTCTCTTCCCTTCCCTTCCTGTTGTTTACCTTTCCTTCCCTTCCCTTATGGCTTGTTTGGTTTGAGGGGAATGAGGGTGAAGGGAAGTTAGGGGAACCATTCACCTCCATTCATCTTGTTTGGGAACACTATTCACCTCCATTCATCTTGTTTGGGAACACTTAGGAGGTGAAGTTAATTCACCCTAGTTCCCTTTGGTTCACCCCCTAATAGTATAAAATTTGTTACCCCCCAAATTGGGGTGTAACCAAGGGGAAGGGAACTCCCTTCCCTTCCCTTCCCTTCCCTTCTCTCAGTTTCCCTTAACTTCCCTTCACCCCTTACAAATCCAAACAGGCCCTTAGTAAACTCCCAAACACACCATCAAACTCACAATTACACAGAGATGGAGATTAGAGATAGAGGGTGGTGAAAGCCACCCTGTCACCAGCATTAAGAGTAAAAACCTGACCACTAGTTTAATTAGCAAATATTGATAACTTAGAAATTGAAAGTACAAAATAGTGATATCAAGAAAAACTTATGATTAAAAGTATCAGAAAACAATCCTATATCATTCAAGACCTCCAAAGAATGAACAAGATCAACTAACTTTCATAAGCATCTGCAAAATAGTTCTGCATTGTTACTCTACAGAATGTCTTAGGTCTAAGATTCGGCTTATTGAATAACAATAGCACTGGAAACTGTGTTGCAAAGTTGTTAAACTCACCAGTTCCTGCCGGAGCTTATTGTTCTGTTGAATTGCAGCATTCTTCTCCTCTGTCAGCTTTGAAATTAAAGCCGTTGCCTGGAGAAACAGGGTAATATAACTCAATTTTGGTTTATGTAGTAAAAAATAATGTAAATATGCCTCGAAGATATATACAAATTGTTAACCTAAAGCATTCCCAGTGCATAAACAAAATGACAATTCTTTTAAGTATCAATACCCACAAATTTTCCACATTCAAGAAATTGCCAACCAAATCAAACAGAAGATATATACCCCTCAAGTCTATATTTTGGAAAAGTGACCTATACCATTCCAAATCAAACAAAAGACAACGGATAGGGCAAAAAATCTCACATCTTCGATGATTTCAGGGTTGATTTTTAAATATAATGATTTTGGAAAATTTTCTAAAAATGAATGATTTGGGGCAAAATATCTAAAAAAGTGAAAATAAAATGATGTTTAGAGTAGTAGATGGCTAGTGCATAGGCATGTGCTTCATAAATAATACAAACACCACTCACTTCATATATTGCAATTTTATTTTGCAAACTCAGGATCCCTCAGGATGTCACATGTTTCACGTATGTAGAACTTGCAGATAATATTGGGTCAGGTTATAAAGCCTGAATCTATTTAACTATGAATATGCAGAAGTTAAGCAACATGGATCCATGGTTGCAAAGGAGAAATGAAGAAAGTAGAGATGAGGAATGATGGTAATTTAGCAGCCCTTCCCTCACAGTTTTATCCTATGATTTTTCCTTATTGCAGTTATAGAAGTAAAGATATTCCTAACCCATTTATTTTTCTTTCATTTCAAGGTAACATTAGTTAAAATTTGCAGTTACTTATGTTTCACTTTCTATTACATCAGGAATCATTTGATTCCTACAGTTTCTTGAATTTATGTCAAACAAAACAAATTATGATGCCTCGTTTTGGATCACTTCCCTCCAAAACCAACACCAAACAGGCAAAACCCTTATATTTCAGGCAAAAAATCTTGATCCTTTCTGCAAGCATGACACAAAATTTAAAAGATCCAAGAAAATATGAACTAGTTTTTACTACAATCCATCAAGCTGCCAAGAACACTATGAATTAGCGACCCAAACTCCTAGACTATGTGAAGTGATTAATAGAACCATGACATAAGACCTGGATGGCTAACCAATAGCTGCTTCAATTGGTAGTAGGAACAGCTCCTGGACATGCAATTCAAGCTAGTGCACTGAAGGGGAAAGCTTACAAATACCATAGAAAGATTACTATATAGAAAAGGTAAGCAGGTACCAAAAAGTTCATTTATATAAGAGGCACAAAACAAGGACTGGATCTATCCCTCTAGAAACCATCACCAACATAATAGGTGTGGGAGTTTGTTTTTGTGTGTGTGGGAGACGGGCTTCAATTACTTCTGTAGGTACCAACACAAAACAAGGGCTGGACCTATCCCATCAAAAAAAATCACCAACATAATAGGGTATGGGAGTTTGTTTTCATGTGTGTGGGAGACGGGATTCAAGTACTTCAGTAGGTACACATTTTGAAAGCATGAGTGATAATAATCTCTCTTTCCTGTTAGTTGTTGCTTTAAAAGCAACACCTCAGTAGTTGCACAATATATTATAAAATTTACCATGCTCTGTTACTGCTGACAAGTGAAAAATTGGTGAAAGTGCATACATTTTGTTGCCAGCTACAGAAAATGGGAATTTCGCATTAACTAGAATTAATAAACTACATTGCTCGGACCGTTTCAAGATGTTGAACGGAGATTTACTATGTATATATCAAGCTCTAGTTGTCTGCTGGGCACACCAGTCATATCTGATTTGTAGATCTATGGACAAAACAATATAAGAAACTGGATGGAGGTTGCCTATGAAGTGGAGGTAACATAGACATGCTGCTTTGGCTGGCAAGGAGAGGATAAGAGAGTAAAAATCATGCCAATCACCTAGTATTCATCCTATAGATAAATGTCAGCTATGCGACCAGGGGCGGAGGTACATGTTAGGTACATGTTAGAGGGTGGTCTCAACTGACACCACCGGCGTCAACTGACACCACCCTCTAGCAAAAAATTAAAGTAGTATATACTAACTTATGAATAAATAGTCACACCAATAAAAAAATTAAGTATTGAATAATGGCCCATCAAAGAAATATTGTGCATCCAATTGGTATATTTAAGAAATGTTGTGTTCATATCCCATTACAATAGATTCCATGGAGAGATTGTTTTCTGCAATGAAGATTGTAAAGAATCGTCTGTGAAATCAAATGGGAGATTAGTGGATGAACGACAACTTTGTAACTTTTATTGTTGATGTATTATATGGTACTTCGAATGAGGCTGCAATGCAACAATCTCAAAACATGAAGATATTTAGGGGCCAATTGTGATTCTACTTAGTTAAATATATCTTTTATATCTCATTAAAGTTCCTAATTATATTGAATATGATAGAAAAATTAGTAATATCATCTTTTTATATATATTGTGACACCACTATTATGAATTCACGGCTCCGCCATTGACACGACAAGAACTCAAGTGACAATAATGATGATCTAAATCACTCCTATGATTAACACATATTGCTATTATAAAAATATTTCTTGTTCATAATGAAAGGTTTGTTTCAAGATCCAGCAAATGATAACATCTTAACTACATCAGCTATCTGTTAATTAAAATATAAGTAAAGTGAAAAGTCAAAAGGAAACTCACCTCTGAAGCTTTTTCGTTAGATTCAGCAAATGCTCTAGATGTCTATAACAAGAAGAAACACCTTTTAGAAAACTAAATTAGAAAAAATAAAACAATCATCCTAGCAAAAAGCCTCGAGTACTCACAGTGCCAAATTCTTGAGAAGCAATAGTCCCATTATCGGATACAGAAGCCCTAGGTGAAGATCCCTCATCAGATCCCTCAGGAACAGGAGATGGAGGCTGAGGTGGTGGCACGTATGTGACTCGCAGTTTGACCTCGTCCACCGTGTTACCCGATTCTTTGGTGAACTGAAGAAAACCCAATTGCAAGCATCAGCACAAAGTGCGTGTGATTTAAGGGAAGTTGAAACCTTCTAGCAAACTAAAAAATTTTGAAATTCATGCAAGGGTCACAAGTATTATAAGTTAAAGAAACATTTCATAACCTCCTAAGTTTCACTTATATAGGCTCCAAAAGAATGTGTCAGCTTGAAGTCATCTGCATTAAGCTTAAAGTCGTCTGTATTAAACACAAAAAGCAAAAAAAAACTAATTTTATACATTCAACCCCACCCCTAATATTAACATAAAAACACCTATTATAAGCCACTGTCATTAACAACAACAAACTATACGCTAGAATTCAAATGAAAGTCAATAACTCAATATTAAATTATACAATAACCGATTTCACACAACTGTACCCAATCTAGATGCATGTAAAGCATCTTTTGCAGAACAAAGAAAATTCAATTTCATGCATGTCTATCAACCCATAGCAAGTATTTTAAGTTTGACCTCATTAGCAAACCCCGCGAACCTGTTGGCTATATTGTGGGAGAAAATGCAATTTCGCCTTCATGAATAGTCTCACATGGACTAGTATCATGAATAGTAAGGGGTTTAAATTGCTTCACCTCCTCTTGGGTTTTGAATAGTGTTTTGGGCCTTGTATTGTTTGGGCTTTGGCTCACACATGCCCGCGTGCACGCCTCGCCACGCCGCGACGCACGTGTTCTTTTTATTTCTTTAGACTTCTTTTACAAGTTTTTCATGTGGGAAACGTGCGGGTAACGGCTGTCGAGATTTCTCCGTAACAACTATTTCATGAGCACGTTTTGGAAAACGTGTGTAACAGCTCCGTTCATTCAACGGATGTTACGTCTCTCCACCCTATATAAGCAGCCCTTCTCATTCTCGGAAGACACAACAATTCTCTCTTCTTTCTCTTTTCTCCATAATTTTGTGTTATTTTGGGCAATTGTTCTTCGTCTGAGCAGAAGCTCTGCACTCTCGCCCAAGTTCAGAGGTCGGTCGATTCCGGGGTTTTTTACTGCTAGGGGAGAGAGAATCATTTGCGTCAGGGCGATATGCGAGTCCTTAATCTTCTAGGGTAGTGTTTACACGACTGCTCTCGATCAGACTAGACTTTCTTATTTCTTTTATTTCGGATTTTCTTGCATACTATAGCATTACTTTTTCGTGTTTTATCTAACAATCTAGAAGATTAAATAGTTTATAGCTGTTGTTTTAAATTCAGAAAATTATTTATTTTTAAAAAAGTTACCGGCCACCCGGAAAATTTTATTATTACTGTTCATCCCGGGAAAGTCACTATTTACACAGAAATACTGTTCATTCGAAAATGTAAAACCTTACTGTTTATTCATCCAGATTTTCTGTTACTGTTTATTTAAAATTATTGTTTTACTGTTTATAAATTAATAAAAAATAATAATTATTCTTACTATCTATTGTTTTAGAATCATATTTATATACTTTGTTCATTTCTTTTACTGGCTCATAAATAATTTTGCATCAATCTCATCTTTTAAAATCATAATCTCCAAAGTAACTTGTCGAGTGGTATCGACAAAACTCTTTTATTCTATCAGATTTCAAATACCTAGACTAGTTAACTTTAAATCGGACTTATGGTTAACATCGACCATTCAAAGAGTGTCAAACCTGAGAAGTTCACCGGTGTTAACTACAAACTGTGGGCTAATCAGATGAGCTACTGGCTCACTATCCTAGGCCTGTTATCTGCTATAAACACATGATTCTTCTTCTAGTGGTTCTCAACCCTTGACTCCCGATCCTGAACAACCCACTCCTTCCCCTTCTGCTTCTGGTGCTAGTTCATTCTCTAATCATATAAAACCAGAAAAAATAACCTATCATTGTTGTCATAGGATTCTTAGTGCACTTACGGACAACATTTATGACATATATTATGAGTTTAAAAGTGCTAAAGACTTATGAAATGCTCTTGAGGCAGAATATGACTATGATGATGCCGGAATTATGCGTTTCACCTCCTCTTCCTTAATAAGTGAACAAATTCATGAATTCCAAAATTTCCTTCGTCACCTCCAATCAAAGGGAAACTCCTTTATTAATGACTTTAAAGTTTCCTGTTTGATTGATAAACTCTCTCTCTTCTGGTCTAGATTCGTTAGAGATCTCTGACACAAGCAAGGAGATCTAACCTTAACTGAAACCCTCAAGGCTATTCGTATTGAAGACCAACATAGGAAAAATTCAAAAACCAATGCTAAAATGAAAACTAAAGTGAACTTGGTAGAGGATAAGCCTAAATCTAGGAATTTCAAACTCAAATGGAAGAAATTCAAGAAAAACCAACAATCTTTCAACAAATCTTCTTCCAAATCAAATCCCAACTCTTCCAGCTATAAGTCTGATGGAAAGTTCTGCTATGTCTGTAGTAGAACCAACCATCTGACTCATAACTGCTTCTATCAGAAGAAAGAACCAGCCAAAGATACTCCAAAAGGAAATGGATCTAGTAAAGTTAACATGATTGAAGAAAATCCAAACTCTTTCAGGTTAGCCTCTTCTTCTTATCTTGTAAACTTTCTTACTTTTTTCACTGATTGGTATTTGGATTCCGAAGCTAATATTCACGTTTGCAATGATCGCTCTTGGTTTTTAACTTATCAGGAATCACGTAGAGGAAGCATAAGCTTAGCAGATGACTCCATCAAACAAATAATGAAAAATGGGCGTATAGAGCTCACCATGACTTCTGGGAAAGCTCTAAATCTGCAAGGCGTTTATCATGTACCCTCTCCCCACCGGAACCTTATTAGTGAATCTCTTCTCCTTAGAGCTGGCTATAGGATTGTAAAAGAATCCAATAAATTTTTGATTACAAAGAATAATGTATTCATAGGAAAATGTTTTATTTATAATGGTCTTTTCAAACTTAATGTAATCAATTCCAGTTCTAATAAAATTTCCGAGTCTTCTGTTGCACAAATTGTTAAGTTTTGTGATGTTTGGCATGGACGATTTGGACATGTCAATTTTTAAACTTTACAGAGAATGACTAAATTGAACTTTATTCCTAAATCATCTCATGACCCCTCATCTAAGTGTGAGATTTGTGTTCAAGGGAAACACACTAAAAAACCCTTCAAGTCTATAACTAGAAACTCTGAAGCTCTTGAATTAATTCATAGTAATGTATGTGACTCGAACCGAGTTCTCACCCGAGGGGTAAGAGATATTTTTTGACTTTTATAGACGATCACTCCAGATATTGTTACACCTATCTTCTCAAAACTAAAGATGAAGTTTTAGATATATTTAAAGTGTATAAAGCTGAATATGAGAACCAACTTGACAGAAAGATCAAGATTCTAAGATCTGATCGTGATGGGAGTATACCTCAAATGAAATGACTAAATATTACCAAGAACACGATATTATTCATGAGGTAACTGCTTCCTATACACCACAATCTAATGGAGTAGCTGAACGAAAGAACAAAACCCTTATGGATATGATGAACTGTATGTTACTCAGTTCAGGAACACCTGAAAAACACTAGGGTGAAGCTTTTCTTTCTGTCTACTTCATTCTCAATAGGATTCCCCATAAACATTCTGATATAACTCCTTATGAATATTGGAAGGGGAGAACCCCTAGTCTGAACTTCTTCTGGTTTGGGGTTGCTTGGCTAAGGTAGTTATTCTCGAATCTAAGAAGAGAAAAATTGGTTCTAAGACTGTAGATGTTTTTATTGGATATGCACTAGATAGCAATGTTAACAGATTTCTAATCATTAACTATGAAATCAGTGATATATCCAACAATACTATCATTGAAACAAAAGATGCAGTTTACTTTGAAAACATCTTTTCTTTCAAATCCAAAATCTCAGAAAATCCTATATCATCTTTTCCTTCTGATCAACCACCTTCTAGTTCTTCTCAACCTCTTTATATTGACCTCGAAGAAGTAAAAGAGGTAGAATTCAAAAAGATTTTAAAGAAGATTTCTTTATCTTTCTTGTTGAAGGTGAGCCAAGCTTCTTTAAGGAAGCAATGTATTCACCTGAATCACCTTTCTGAAAGGAAGCCATTGATAATGAGATAAGACCTATCATGAAAAATCATACTTGAATACTCACCGACTTACCTCCAGGTTGTAAACATGTTGGTTGTAAGTGGATATTTAAGAAGAAACTTAGAGCTGATGGTTCCATTGATAAATATAAAGCTAGATTAGTAGCTAAAAGTTATACTCAGCAAAAGGACATCGATTACTTCGATATATATTCTCATGTAGCCCGAATATCAACTATCCGAATATTATTAGCATTTGCTGCTATTCATAAGCTGATCATACATCAGATGAATGTCAAGAGTCAAGACTGTTTTCCTGAATGATGATTTAGATGAAGAAATCTATATGAACCAACCTGAATGTTTCATTGCCAAAGATCAGGAAAACAAAGTCTAAAAACTTGTTAAATCTCTATATGGTCTAGAACAAGCTCCTAAACAATGACACCAGAAATTTGACAAAATTATTGCATAATATAGCTTCACTGTGAATGAACACGTTGAGTGTGTCTATTCTAAAGTGATAAACAATGATTATGTCGTCATCTGTCTCTATGAGATGATATCATTATCTTTGAAACAACTCTTGAAGAAATCCTAAATGTTAAGGATTATCTCTCCAAGAATTTTAACATGAAAGACTTAGGCCTTGCCGACATGATACTTGAAATGAAAATCATTAGAGACACTAGAGGAATATCCTTGAGTCTTTCTCATAGTATTAAGAAAATGTTGATCAAATTAAATTTTCATGACTCTAAACATGTTTCTACACCTTATGACACTTCTATATCTTTGAAGGAGAATGAAGGTGAATCTGTCTCCCAATTGAAATATTCTCAGCTGATTGGATCTCTCCTATACATATCTAACCAGACTACATCTGATATAGCTTATGTTGTAGGGAGACTGAACGGATATACCAGTAACCCCAGCAAAGATCATTGGATTGTCTTAGAGAGAATATTTAAATATTTAAAAGGCACAGTTGATTATTGCTTGACTTACACTGGATACACTGATGCTATAGAAGGGTATAGTGATGCTAACTGGGTCACGGATTCTAATAGTGTAAAATCTATATCTGGATATGTATTCCTTTTTTGTGCTGCTGATGTACCCTGAAAATCCTGTAAGCAAACAGTAATTATCAGGAGCACCATAGAGTCTGAATTGATTGCTCTTGATACTACTTGCACAGAAACAGAATGATTAAAAATCTACTCTTTGAACTTCCTTTGGTCCCTAAACTCTCTCCTCCAATTTCAATTCATTCTGATTCTAGATCCACTATAGAGCTTATAAAGCAAGTGCGTGTAAATAAAAAACTGAACATAAGTGCGTGTAAATAAAAAACTGAACATACATATTCAAATAAGATATAAATTAGTACAACGCCTGCTAGGTAAAATTGTGATTTTAGATTTTGTAAAGTCTGAGAAGAACCTTGTTGACCCTTTGACTAAGAGTTTATCCAGGAGTGTAGTTCTGGATTCATCGAGGGAGGTGGGGTTAAGCCCATAAGTGATGTCACTGATAGCGGGAACTCAATCTTTATTTGGAGACGCAGTCCCAATGTAGGTTCAATATGGTAAAAACAAGCTAGATTAGTGACACCCGTGTGGAGCATCGACCTATATATATTCATATATCATTATAGCAGCATTTGCTGCTTCCCCTTCTCTATGGTGACGATGCTCTTATGATATAGCTGGTTAGGTTGAATTTTACTCTTAATAAATCCAACGCGTGTACTGTGAAGAATATGATATCCAGCTATAGTACCCTTGGAGGACTTACCTATGTAAGGAACCATGATGGCCGTGATTGGGGAGTTGGGCTAACCCTTAGAAACTCTCATGAGTCGGTTATTGTGAGCATGGCCTTTAACGCTCAACCGCTTTAGTCAATAGATAAAGACATATTGTGTTTTTTCATCAATACCTGGTACAAGGGGTCTAATTCAAGACCTAGTCCATTATGTCCCTCAGGTTACGATGAACTCACTAAAAAAAGTTCCAGGCCGAAAGCTACCTCTCCCGAATTCATGATACGAAAGATTGTCTAACCTATATTTGTTTTGTGATTTATTGATTTATTTATTGATTTTTGTGTTTTTAGTCAAATATTGCCTTTTAGGGGGATTGTTAGCTATATTGTGGGAGAAAAAGCAATTTTGCCTTCATGAATAGTCCCACATAGACTAGTGTCATTAAAGTAAGGGGTTTAAATTGCTCCACCTCTTATTGGGCTTTGAATAGTGTTTTGGGCCTTGTATTGTTTGTGCTTTGGCTCACGCGTGCGTGCCACGCGACGCACGCGCGCCACGCCACACCGCACGTGTTCTTTTTATTTCTTTAGACTTCTTTTACACGTTTTTCATGTGGGAAATGTGCGGGTACCGGCTGCCAAGATTTCTCCGTAACGGCTATTTCATGAGCATGTTTTGGAAAACGTATGTAACGGCTCCGTTCATTCAACAGGGGTTATGTCTCTCCACACTATATAAGCAGCCCTTCTCTTTCTCGGAAGACACAGCAATTCTCTCTTCTTTCTCTTCTCTCCTCTGCTTTAAAAAGTGAATTTTTCTCCATATTTTTGTGTTATTTTGGGCAATCATTCTTCGTCTGAGCAGAAGCTCTGCACTCTCGCCCGAGTTCAGAGGTCGGCCGATTCAGGAGTTTTTACCGTTAAGCGAGAGATGATCATCTGCGTCAAGACGATAGGCGGGTTCTTAATCTTCTAGGACAGTATTTACATGACTGCTCCGATCAGGCCAGATTTTCTTATTTTTTTTATTTCGGATTTTCTTGCATAGTATAACATTACTTTTTTGTGTTTTGTCTAACCGAAACTAAATCGCATACATCAAACCTGGCTTTAACTAGAACCAAAATGAGCTACAAAGGTTTAATTCATCAATCCTAATTCTAAAAGAAGAACCCAAAAATCTCTTAACTCAAGAAAACGAAATCCATATTCATGCAACAATATACAGTCTTTAAACTCAATTGCACGCATCAAGTAGCTAATTATTTCATATTCTAATAAAATCCCTCACAATGAAACTAAAATCGAATCGCAGCTACATTAAGCAATAAAAAAGTGATACCATTTCCGGAGTAATGTCCTTCGGAGCGACTCCCTCTTTGGTGATAACACTCTGAACAAGAAATTTATCCTTGCATTGCATGTCGGGAGGCGCCTCACGCTGCGCTTGCATTGTAACTACAAACAAATCCCAAATAATGTAATCTCATTCAAAACAAACAAAATAGGAAACGATGTTATGATTAAAACTGAAGTAAAATCTTATTAAAAAAATACCGATCACATCGCACGTAGATCGAGGCAAGACGATCCCGGTGTTAGGCCTAACGCAATATTTCTTCGGGCTCGTAGTCTTGACCTAAATCAAGGGAGAAAAATCAAAAAAAAAAAGGAAAAATTTCAAACTTTTATTGAATTAAATGACGAAATTATTGAGAGTTACCTTAAAGGCGATATGGTCATCGGTTTTGTTGGAAAGTTGGATGGAGCATGAGATCTGCTTCTTTAATTCAACTGATCAAGCCGAAACCACGAAATTAATCGAATCGAACAGAAAACAGAAGGGGAAAAAAAACTAAAATTGGATCAGATGCGAATCGAGAAGGGGAAAGAGGAATTACATGGAAATTTGAGTTCGAGGGGATCGATTTCGAGTAGCTCGCCGGTGCTCATTTCGAGATTCGTCGATGAGTCGATGAGAGAGATCCAAATAGGATTCTCTAAATCTTTCTTAATTAGGGATATGAACGAAATTGAAAAAATGGAGGTGGGTGGGTGGAATTAATTAAAATTATATATATATAGAGCTCGACTGGCTTTTAGGCAGGGACAAATTTTCAAAACCACCCTTTTTTGGATTTTATTTGCAAAAAACGATTCCTTTTGAAAATAATTACAAAAACCGACCTGTTTTCAGCTCAGCGTTGAAAACAGGTCGGTTTTTGTAAAAAAAATTCCGAAACATCACGGGAGTTCAACTCCCGTGAAATTTATCGAGAAATTAAACTTCACGGGAGTTGAACTCCCGTGAAGTTTAATTTCTGCTTAAAACTCCACGGGAGTTCAACTCTCGTGGAGTTACAGTCCAACATTCCCAGAGAGTCGATCTCTGGGAATTTTGGACTGTAACTTCACGGGAGTTGAACTCCCGTGAAGTTGCAGGTTTTCCATTACATGCACAGCATGCATACGTCGACCTATTTAACTCATATATACAAATATTTACCTGTTGACAATAATTACTGCAATATATATTATTTAAACACGCACGAATCAAACAATACGCAAGAAGATCACATATCGAGCTATAATTGATCCATAAAAGTATAGTATTTGAAAATTCATACAATTTACAAATTTTAACAAAATAAGTTCAAATACAACCCAATATAGCTCCTCTCCTTCCTCTCCCTCTCTTCCTCCTCACGGCCTGCGAACTCGTCGACGTGAGTCTTATGAAACACCTGTGCTATGGTCTTCTTGATCCTGCCGAGGAGCCCTAACGCCACCTGATCCTGAATCTCAGGCACGGTCGCATCAATATCAGCCTCAATGCTATCAAAAGCACGGACCTGTGAGGTAAATAATTTATTAAGTACCAACTCAAGAAAAAAAAATATTATAATTTAGCTTAGAAACTTACGTAATCTCTCTCGTTCATCCCACTAGGGATGTAAATGTCTGTCGGTGGCCGTGGCATGTGTCCAGCTAAGGGCTGTGGGTCACGTGTGATCCATCTACGTGTGATATCCCAATACCAACTCATATACGCTGTATAGTCAACAGCCGTGGGCCTCGTATCCTGGATGAAATCCCACCTGTGAGCCCACCTATCTATGTAGGCCGCACGGACTACGGCCCAGTCGGTATGGTGCGAAGTAGGTCGCCGCCGACGAGAGATCTGCTCGACAGGCTCTGGCACATGCTGAGAGAGCGTAAACTGTCGTAGCACACGGTCAGGAACATGCATCTCCACGATCTCCCAACAAATCAATGGAACTCTCGCTCTCCACAAGTCGGGACTATCTCGGCAGATGGGTGAAAGAGAATGCATATCCAGCTCCGGCGGTGTATAGGGTCTCCACTTGAACTGAAATAAAATAAAAAATTTATCAGTATCAACAACAAAACTATAATATTCATAACGACTTGAGATTTATATTTACCTGTTCGTGTTGGAGGCCATCAAGCTCATTGCGGTAAAACTCACGATGGCGCGTCGCTGATCGGTACTTAGCGTACCGCACGTTATACCTATATGCAGAATAGAGAATATATAAGTACAAATTCAGTGCGAATAAAATTTGTGTGTACAATTATACTTGTACGCCAAAGGAAACTGCCCCTGTAGGTCACGGTGCACAAGTAAAGGGGTCGTTTTGAAAAGGGGTAGTTTTGAAAATTTGTCCGCTTAGGCAGGCTTCGTTTCGATAGTGTTTTGCATTCGAGCACCTTATGTTTTCAAATTTGCAGTTTTCAGATCATACATTACACTTTCAAATCAAAATGAGGCCTGTGCATAATCATCACTAGCCTAAGTTCCTACAGGGTTTCTAGCCTCTAAGCACCAATCCATAATAGCAATATCACACAAAATATTATGTCATTTAGGTTGTGACAATCATATGGCATGGGTAACAGAGTATAAAGCAAACAACTTTTTCTTTTAAAAAAACTAATAGTGGATTATGTCATATGTTTGTGTATAATTTTTTATAGATCCACTTTGGATAACTAAGTTTAATTAAGTCAATTTCGAATGATTGCGCCAATAACCCACTCCTACGTGCCTACTTGTTTATTCACCAATGAATACCCAATCTAATGACTAATATTGCTTATATGATGGTTAAAATAAATTCCTATAACACATTTTTCCATCAGCATCACTACTATAAATAAAGAAAGAAAGAAAGGAATCCAGATACCAAAGAACTCTATTCTCCCCCCAATCTTGCCTCTGCCCCTCCTTGTTTAGTATACTGTTTTTCTATCCTCTCGTACTGATTTGAACAATAGAATGTAGAGCATTCAGAATAATTTCTATTTTTTGCGCCTTGCATTTATAACTTAGACGGTTGAATAATTTCTGATATGGAGTCACAACATTGTCATATACTGTTAGTAATCACTTTTATAATAACTTAGTGTGCGTTTGGTAATCAATGTGTTTTTTTTTTTTTTTAAAACACCATGTCATGGTGTTTTTTTTTCAAATGTGTTTTGAAAATAATATTTTGGTCAAACTAGTTTGACCATTTATATAGCGGCGGCAGCGGCGGGCGGGTGGCGAGTGGCCAGACAGGCGAACGATACGACTATCAGCTAGCCGTGGGCGGGATTATTTAATGTCTGAGTGCCGCGGTAGAGGTGGCCGGTTGGCGGTGGTCGGCCGACAGGACAGACGGCGATGGGCACCGACAGGTGGTCGGCGGGCTGTGGTGGTGCGCGGGGGTAGGGTGGCCGGCGGCCGGCCGACCAGGCGGGCGGCGGGTGGTCGTGGTTAGCCGAGCGGATGGCGAGTGGCCGGCGAGGAGGCGGCGACAGGCGGCGGGCGCGGTGGCGGCGGCGGCGGCAGCGGGGGTCGGTGGCGGTGGCCCGTGACTAGACGGAGCGACGGCGACGGGTGGCTGGGCGCGACCGCCGACTGGTGGCCAACGGAGAACAGCGGCTGGCGAGTAGGATGACGGTGCGGTGAAGGGTGACGGGTCGGCCGGCTGACGGCGTGGCGGGCGGCGGCCGGCGGAGCGCGGCGGGGCGGGCAGGCCTAGGCCGGGCGGAACGTGCACACACTTTATTTATGGGATGGAGATGACTGCAATTGCGGAGTACGCAGCGGACAGGACAGACGAGCATGTGGGACAACAACCAAAATTGGGGATAAAAGTCATTATGATGTTAAAATTACCCATTCAATTGGCGTTCAAGAATCAGATATATCAAGCTATAAGAGATACTTAATAAGTGATATCAACTTTAATAAAATCCATTTAAATAGCCACGTTTATGGCATGCCAGCGTTTTAAAACTATAATAAACATAGCCCTCTAGATAGCGCGTTGGTACAATTCAAAGCGTGTGGGGGGTGGTGGCCGCGGAGGGGGGAGGGTTGGTAGCGGCGAGGTGGCGACGGGTCCGACAGCGAAGGCTGGGGCCCGAGCGGTTGCAGTGGCTTAGATGAAAAAACAGAATCTTAAAACACCTTTTTGGTGTTTTGAGAAAAGTGTTTAATTTTTAGATATTGTAAAGGGACAAGTCAAAAAAACACCACGGTTACCAAACATGTTTCTTTGTTTTTGTTAAAAAAAAACAAAAACGGCAAAAACGTCACGGTTGTCGAACGCTCCTTTAGTAATAATTCGAGCAAAGAAAATATGAATATATATATATGTAAACAATATGTTAGGTGCTACCTAAACTTTGTTGAAGTTAGTATGCTATGGCTAATTATTTTAGATAATTGGAGACAGACTTCTCAGGTTTTTTTCTATTCTAAGATCAATTGCTACATTTAACGACTCTATTTGTTTTCTTTTAGTGAGAACATAGTTCCATAAAGTAATAACTATATTTTCTAAAAGATTAGAATTGATCATGTCTTTCGCTCACACGAGAATCGAAACACATGCCCCTCCTCTCACGTGAGAGCGACACGGCTTTATCACGTGACCTACTGGGTCGCTCCTATCACATTGAAATATTAAAATCGGATAACACTATATAAGATAGAAAAAGATGGGAAAAAGTTATGCCCTTAAATTGATTACCCATCGCCACTTTCACTATGTAGACGGTAAAAAATACCTCTATGGGTCTACAGGAAATTTGCCTACGAGAAGAGCTCGCACGCCCAGTTCTCTGGCACGGACCTAAACCGCGTAGACGTCGACTGTACTCAAGTCCAGGTTCGCCTAACGGTCGACTCGCCAGCACGAGTTAGGGTCGATCAGGATGGCGGAAATTCGCTCTTCGCTCAACTCGCCTGCCCGAGTTCGGAGTCGAATCCGCCAGCAAGCCCCAAAACCGTCAGTACAGCTGGGTATCCACTACCCCACATGCTGAGATGGACCTTCCCATCTCTCTCGACCCGAAGGGAGAGAGAGCACAGTACCCCAGGACCGTCAAACGGCCGCCCACAGTGCACACAGCGCGAAGGACTGGACAGGCGTCGAGTCAACCTGAGCATTCATAAATGCGACTCACCTCGGCTGTCTGAACCAAGAGCTGGATCCGTCGGCACTCGGCAAGCTGGCTAGACCCACTCGAGTACTGTACACCTACTTCACCGCCTCTCCTGACCGGAAAGGAGAAAGCGTCGTGCTCAAAGCACGTCGGGCGGTCACGCACAGTACAAGTGATCGGACAGACACTTCATCGATCTGCGAACTCATAAATACGGTTCATTAATGCTGGTCAAATCCACTCGGATAGCAGTCGTTTGTTGCCTCACATACAAGAATGGGCCTTCCCATCGTAGGTGACAGGACATAGAGCACAATCCCTGGAATGACCATTCATGGTATCGAGGAACGGCGAGACGTCTCTGAAGAGGATGTGGTCACATCCCACAATTCAAGGAGAAGTCAAGCTGTCCTTCTTTCATTTAAAAATCCCTTCCAGCACGATGGAAGAGAGGTCGCAAAACTTGGAGAAAAAAGAGTTGAGACCAAGCTGTTAGCAAATCCTTGCATTACAGCACTGCTGCCTAGTTCCGAGCTCCGATCGCCGACGAACTAAGCAGACCCGAACTCCATTGCCCCGAGCTTCTACTGCGAACTGAAGCTCTCCAGCAACCTCATTCAAACGGTCCAAGGGAAGCAGACTCGACCCGAGCATCGAGCGAAGCGTCCTATAGCCACCTAAAGTCCCCACACAAAACAAAGAGGGCCTTCCCTCTGCTTCTGTTGTAAACATTTGATTTGTTAGTTTGTAATAAGCTTTCTTATAAATACAAACGAAACTCCTTTCTTCGGAAGAATCAAATTTTCACCCTACACACTACCAAATAATCGCACACCCTTGAAAATTCACTGTCAATGAATAGCATAAGGCGGTAATGGTACCCTATAAAAAAAGGGCGAAGTTCTATTGAGCGTCAGGGATGTTTCTGAGATCCCCATATCTATTACTTTTAGATACGCGTCCCCGGACGATGTCCATCTTATGAAAGGTTCAGTCAAGCTCTGTGTTGTTGGGAAGCCCCTTCCCGTCATCAAAGGCAAGTGCAGGGAAAAATTTGAATATTTTGTTCGCAGAGAGTGTACCCTATTGTTTTCCCTGGATGAGTCCATTATGGTCCCCAACATGATCCCCTCTTCCTCAGAAGTCAACAAGATTGATGTAGCTGACCCCACCCCCTCCGCCAAAGGCAAACAAGTGATGGTCGAAGAGGAGGGGTCATAGTTGCCTCCTCCTTCCCTGCAGCCCATTCTTGAGCATCGCCCCCTTGTTATTCCAGACCTCATTGATGTGGTTTATCAAGGTGTCAACATCCAGATCACTAGAGAATCCTGGGCCAGACTGTCTGCAATTCCGCCTCTATGTGAAGATGCTCCTCATATTCCTATCATCCAAGAGAACCCTCTCCTCTCCGGCAGCTCTGGGGACTCTCTAGATGTAGCTGCTTCTTCGGATCCTCCTCTAGGGTTCGAAAAGCCTAAAAAGGTTTCTAAGAAAAAGTCAACAAGGAAGCTGCTCTCCAAACTTCCGCACAGAAAGCACCTGACCATCATGAAGAAAAGCTTCCCACCGGGAGGTTCTAAGGGTAAATCCTCTTCCTCCTCTTCTACTCCTTCTCCTCTTCAATACGACCGCAGTTGGGTAACCAGTCGCGGGTCTGTTCGTCAGCTGGTTGAAATATGTTTTTTGTTGGCTCTCCTACTATCTTAGGAATGCTCTTCATTCCTTAGATTTGTAGTAGTTTGAATCGTCATTACCTTCTCTTTTTTCCTCTTCTTTTTTTCTCTCTTTTTGCTATCGGGAGCTAGGGAAGCGAAGTTGATGTCGTCTGGTTGGTGACGATAAAGGTCCTCCCCCCACCGACCACATCCACTTTCGTTTCCCCCTGCTCCCAATTTATTTATTTCTTTTGATTTTCATGTACAACTAGTGTTACACTTTCTTTTCATTTATATATATAATTTGAGCAGGTCCCTCACCCTATTTTTAGCTTCAAAAAAAAAGTTTTTTATATTTTGCATTATGTAGTATACCAAAAATTTTAAAAATAAATTCATGACTCAATGGCTTCACAAAAGCGAACTGGTGAGATGATGATCTAACACTAACATTTCTTTAACTAGATTGTCAGTTGTAACGTTAGACTGTCTTGGGGATGTAGCTCAGATGGTAGAGCGCTCGCTTAGCATGCGAGAGGTACGGGGATCGATACCCCGCATCTCCACCGTACAGATTTTAATTTTTTTAACCCAAAATATTATTTTTGTTGGGCTAATTTGGGCCGTAAGAATACGAGTCGTTTACGCAATTGAAAAAAAAAAAAAGTCTCAAAACAACTGCGGTCCAAGCAAAGCCAAGAATCCCTGGCCGCACACGGAAAGGAACCCTCATCTGAATTTTTGCTCTCCGTCACCCACCGCCCTCTCCCTCGTGCTATAAATGCCACCCTCAATCCCCTCCTCTCTCTTAAGCCACGAAAACTCTCAATTTCTCTGAAGGAAAAAAAAAATAAAAGAAAAAATTTTCTCATCTCTCTTCAGCAATTTCTAAAGGTATTTTTTTTCCTTTTCTCTCCTTTTGTTTGCTTAATTCGACACCGTAGATCTATATTTTTGTGACTAGATCTAGGGTTTTATTTGATCAGATCTTAATTTCTTGCTGTTTGTTTGCTGTTTTTAGTTTCAAGAACCCGATCTAGGTCTTCTATACACTGTAGATGATTTTGCTAATTTTCTTTTTTTTTAGCGATTTTAATCTTGTGTGTTATTTAGATCCATCCCTAGAAAGGTAGATCTAGGTTATTACCTGAATAGATCTAGATTTTCTGTTGTTTATAGATCGTGTTCGATTCATGGAGTCCGGATCTAGGGCTTGGGGACATCTTGATTTGCGTGCCAATCTTCATCTTTGGATTGATCTACTATTTAGATATTGTTGATAGATTGGCCGTAAGGGCCGGTTCATCTTTATAATCTTTACTTCTGCGATGGTATAAGTATATTTACTTGTGAATAACAAGTTCTAGGATCTCCAGAATATTTAAAACTATGTAAATTAGAAATTTTGATTATCGATTTGTCCTGGGGAGGTCAGGACCTAGGGTTTCGAGCCTATTAGATGAATATGTTTGTTTTCCCTCGATACGACATCTAGTTTTATGTCTCCTAATCAGTCATTCATTGCTGAAATAATTGATTGCGTCTGTGAACTACTGTGCGCGTTTCAAAATTGTTTTTGTGAACAATTTTTTGTGGATGAATTCAAAAGTTAATAATATTAGATTGAGATTAATAAGATGAAATGAGAACTCTTAACAGTTTGTATCTATTTTTTTCTACTCAATCATGTATTTTTGTTTGGTTCTCAACCTTTCTACAATTTGGGTTTTGTTATTAATCGTGGTTTCCTTAAAATAGGTTATTTCATTATGTCTGATGGTTCCATCTATGCTCTGTTATAGTTTTTTTGAGTACTATACTTTTCCTCTGAAGTTGCCGTTTCTATTGAATTTCTATTTTTATATGTTGTATATGTCTTGCCTATATAAAAGCTTAGAAGGAAAAAAAACAATTAAAATCAACTTAAACTTGAGGAAAGCTAGAGTAAAATCAATAGTATATCTATTGTCTGCATCCTTGCCATGACAAGTTTTTTTGGATTATCTTGCTGCGAGTGGATTTGGATATCCCCCATCATTGAGATAATTCCATGCCTATTAATAAATGTTATACTATTAGGTTGTTTTTGTAGCTTGCATATTTCCCACTGAATATTGATATTAGGAGCCGAGTTTTATGTTTAATCATCAATCATGATTAGCCAAAACCAACCTTTCCTGACGAAGCTTTGGGCTAAGGAGTTGATAGAAACTCCGACTATTACCGTTTCTCCTCTTTATCCTCAAGGCCCA